>NW_024726235.1:787631-906594 GCF_018991925.1 Homarus americanus | reverse complement strand
ACAGGGAGTGTCCCAACAGGTGGAGCTAGTCGTGTCTGGTGACTGTATACAGATATCACTAATGTGAGAACAAGTTTAAAATATAATATAATAGGGGCGACCTAATTGAGGTGTATAAGCATCTCGAGGGGCACTACTCAGTCAAGTGTCCTTATTTGGAGCTGGCGGACGCTCGCCTCACGAGGGGTCACAGCTCAAGATTCAAGAAGCCGCAGGTCCAGAAAACTGTGAAGGCAAACTTTTTCGGAGTGAGAGTTGTGAACTCTTGGAACAATCTACCAGAAAGTGTTGTGACGGCACCGAGTGTGAGCTCTTTCAACATCAGACTTGACCAACACTGGAGCAGGTTCAGGTACATTCAGGAGCCGGTGCATGCCCAGTACTTGCCAACAGTGCGTAACAGAGACGTGACTGACTAATTGGTGAAGAGGATAAAAGTAATAGAGACGTGACCAATCGCCCAAGCGGCTAACGAGCTGATCAGTGGTGAAGAGGATAAAAGTATACTGCAGGGGCGGATCCAGGAACATCAAACGAGGCGGGCCCAAGAAGTTGTGGGTTGGGGAGCAGGGTGAGCACAGTGAGCTCACTTAGCAGGGGGTGGTTGGGGGAGAGGGCATTTTGAAGCCATGTGCACATAATTATACAGGTACTAGGAGAAACTTTGAGATCAATAGTAATTACTTTTTACTATACAAAAATGTCAGAGTACAATACTGTACTGCATTAAAGAAAATGTATTGTAATTTTCTGAAGAAAAGGGGGGGGGGGGTTACAGGAGAGGTCCTGTAGGGTTACGTGAAGTTATGTTGTCTCGCACTCAGGATGGAATGGATGGAAACTCTAGGTGGTGGTTTTCTTATATAAAATATATATACAAAACAATCTGGTGCTGGAGATGCCGTGTGGTGAGAAGCTTGCTCAGAAGACAAGTTGGGTGAGTAGCGTGCTGGAGCTTCGTTAGAGGAGATGTTGCGTGTTGCTGGCCTCCAGGTTGAATGAGAGCTGGACAGCGAGGAGCTTGCTCAGAGGAGGTGTTGCGTGTTCAGGAACTTAGGGTAGAATGAGAGCTGGTCAGCGAGGAGCTTGCTCAGAGGAGGTGTTGCGTGTTCAGGAACTTAGGGTAGAATGAATCTCAATGACGAGACTGAGAACTTATATACACAGCAGCCGGGAATAAACCCGGATGCAAGCGTCGCAGGTGGTGCCCCCCCCCCGAGAAACTCGCCGGTTGCTAGGATACTGTCGCATTAGAATGCAGCTAGGCTTGTCAGATGTGAGGAAGAGTTGTAGTGGAATTCTCCCCTACAAACGCTGTTTGTCGCTGAGTAGCCGATCCCGCGAATTCCCCAGTGTATGCCTCGTGGTCTAGGTCAACCAGCGTTGGTGAGGATGCTCAGAGGAGGACAGCTTGTGGGTCGCCATGCTCGCCGGCGGGAGCGAGGACCGCCAGGCAGGCGGAAGAGGAGGTGTTGCTGGCTGGTTGGTGAGGATGCTCAGAGGAGGACAGCTTGTGGGTCGCCATGCTCGCCGGCGGGAGCGAGGACCGCCAGGCAGGCGGAGGAGGAGGTGTTGCTGGCTGGTTGGTGAGGATGCTCAGAGGAGGACAGCTTGTGGGTCGCCATGCTCGCCGGCGGGAGCGAGGGCCGCCAGGCAGGCGGAGGAGGAGGTGTTGCTGGCTGGTTGGTGTAGGTAGAAAGAGAGCAGTCACCACGAGGTCAGGTCTTTTATAGCGGAGGTAGGCGTGGGTAGATAGTTGACCCCTGCTCCGTGGGCGGCGCTGGTTGACCTAGACCACGAGGCATACACTGGGGAATTCGCGGGATCGGCTACTCAGCGACAAACAGCGTTTGTAGGGGAGAAATCCACTACAATCCACAACAGTCCAGAACCCCCGGGTCGGGACTTTTCCTGTAACCTCCCATGTTGTGAACTCTAAGAACAATCTGCCAGTGTTGTGACGACACCGAGCTTACGAAGATAAAGGTTAAAAAAAAAAAGAATACAAGTACAGTACAGTACCTGTACATTTAAGTTTGACTGTCATAGTGTGTAAAGTTACTTTACTAAAGTACTTACAAAAGATGAAAATAAATACCACGAAGGACCATCTTTAATGGAACAGCATCGCAAAGGAATGCCAGCTCAGGTTTATGTCCATTGTCCAGTGCTTGACGGAATTGTTTAAGAGTGAGAAAAAACATTGAACTCGGCCAGGGATTGAACGCATGACACAATTGTAAGTGATACGCGCAATAGCTGTACCAATATATTACCCAAATCATAAAAAAAATTCGTTGCGGGTAAATATTATAATAAATTTCAAGTAAAGGATAGCTTTGATACATAAACTCCCCTTTCGTGACATTATAATTCCAACGGGAGGAATTGGTGACTGATATTGTAGGGTTAAGTGATAACACTGTGCCCAGATGTCCTGTTGACATGATCAAAATTACCAGAATCATTTTAGAACATAAGTGATCAGGACATTTACTTTTTGCTATTCTATTTCTAGGATCAAGCTGATATGAATATTGAACAGGTATCTATTTTTAGAGGATTACAGTACTATCTTGATTATCCAGTCTGTTGCCAGTCTGTGGGAAGCGAAGGTAATTATGATTATAAATTATATCCTAGTAATTCTATGATATTGAATGTTGCAAAGAATGTAAATTGAAGCTGTATATTATTTGACAAGTTAAAATGTTTCCCATTCTCTGACACTCATGATGGCCGCAAAGCACAGAAGATACGGTGAGGAGGACAGAGCCTCAAAAAACAAGAAACATGTCAGTTCACAAAAGGATAACACTACTACAAAGCAAACCAAGCAAGAAGAACATAAGCCGCCATCTATTGTTGTCGTTTTAGTATGTGGTAAGGTCATATTAATTTGCAATTACTAGGTTATTCTGAATTCGTCTGAGCAGAACATCATCAGGAAGTTGTGTATCGTCTGTTAAAGCATTGTATTTGGAGTATGGTAATGGAAATCACCTTAGAAAATTATTAATGTTAAATAAAACATTTGAATTTAACACTACTTTTGGAATTTTGATGTATTTATATATAAAACTCCTGTTGGATTTGTTCTGGCACCTGGAGTATAATATAAGCCTTTGATAAACACATCGCTTTTTCAAAAGAACCCAGATTAATTGTGTTGATATTAATACATTGAATTAGTTCACTTTTTCGAAAGATTTTGTTTGGATGATAGTAAGAAAATTGAAATGACAATGCACAGGTGAAGAAGTTAGGGTAGGTCATGTATGTTAAGTAGTATTAGGTGAGGTTCTAATAGATTCTGTGCATTCTCGTTTCCATTTTTGTGTTCAGTATCATGCAAATAGTATCTCAAGGAAATTTTGATTCGGTTAATATATGACTGGTGACCATCAGCCGTTCGGTAATTATGGAGGGTGCTTTTAGACAGTTTTGTACGCTAAATCTTAGGAATGGAGGTTAGGTTAGATATAGTTCCTGGGTTCTGTGGCTAGGTTGGTTAGATTTAAATACAGTGGTGACCGAAACTATAATTTTACCACTTTCTCTTTTATTTATTTTCTTGGGCAAATGCTTAGTTTTCGAGACATAGGCAAATTAAGATGGAATCTTACAGTCGCTTCATCAACTGTGATGCGGCAGATGTAAACAATGCACCGTGGCAGTTATTTCTGGTGCTGACTGCCTCTTCCACATTTACCTTATAATCTGATGAAGACAACCCCCTCTCTTATGCTAAGAAAATCCCCCCCAAAATAATGATGCAGATTTTTAGTTTTCATATTATTTTGACAACTTTATTTTTGTCCCGAATACTAATTTACATCCACCTACTTCTCCTGTCAATGCTATTTTCATTGTTTAAATGACCGTTGGTGATACAAAAGTGACAAGCGTAGCGCTCACTGTGTTATGGTCTTGGTCCAGGATAGATCAAGGGAAGGGTGTTATCCTGTGTGACCCTACCAAGCACAGATTTCCTCAGGGTGCTCCACTTTTCTCCTGTACTGTACTAACTATGGAAAAATAAAGGATGAAGTTTCAGTAAAGCACTTGCACGGAATTCAAGTATATAGTATTAATATTTATTTGGAATGATAAAGTATGGAAATTAATAGTTTTGAACTATTTTGGTTATAAAGTTATGAAAAAACTTATAGTTGGACAGGTTTATGTTTGTTGGAATAAAATTCAAGGGATATAATGTATACTTCTTATTCGCGAAACTTAACATGATCATGCTCGACCAATCAGGGGAACTCGGTCTTACTTGATAAATCTACACATGCCTAAGTATCTGAAATGAAAATCTTCAGTTGCAGTATGGTTTAATTGTGTTAAGGTTGTTCTGTGCCTGAATGGGAACCAAACAATGTGTTTTGGTCAATAATACTGCTGTTATGGACATTCTCAAGGCCCTTGGTGTATTGCTTACTACCATAAAATGTTCAAAGTGTGGTGCAGACTACTGTACTATTATTGGAAAGATAAGCGCGTTTAGTTTTAATATAGACGCAAAATCAAGACAAAGGTAAGGTTAGGCTTAGTTTCCTTTGGTTTAGTTGGGTCAGTTTTAGTCAATAATTTGTAATTAACACCCACATAAATTTATAGTTTCTGATTTATTTTTCATTTTGATTTCACTTAAGAAATTAAAAGTTTTGGGGAATATACAGTAAGCATTGTTTAGGTCTTACTCCGCCAATCAGCAGAAGTGTCTTATGGCCTGTGATACTCGTGTGCATGCACTTACTCGAGTTTTTTGGGGGAAATTCATCTCTCTTTTTTTCGTTTCAGGTTTGGTTTCTTTAGTTTCCTTTGTTTTTCATTTGTCTTCTTGGTTTAGGTTAAGTTTACAGAGTCTGTCAAGCTAAAATGAACCATTGATACTGAAATTCTATTTTGTAGCTCAGCCCAATGATGGGAGCACCCTCCCTCCTTCTTTGGTTTTAGTGATAATCAGCTGGAAACTGATTCAGAAAGCAATATAGCAGCTGTAACTGGCATGTGTATAGTGCTGTGTAGACATGGCTTTATAGGTCTTTTACCTTATGATGTTGACCTTTGCTTCTGAGACACTCTTTTAAGGGGGATACAGTTGCCTGTTAAGAGTTACCGTATTCTACTATTCAAGACCCCCAAAATGGGTTGGGCATGTGTAAGGTGTCCAGCAGAGGTTCAGCTAGAAAATAAGATTTCAGGCTCAATCCTTCATTTTTTCATAATTCAGTAACTGGAAAAATAGATGGCTTGGCTTGAAAAACAGACAACATTTTAGCTTTTAGTTGCTTGAAAATGTGAAAGCTGTCCAAAATGTGTGACATAGCTACAGGATACATGTACTGCTCTTTTATGAGAACTGTACAAGTACCAGTATTTTACAAGATCATATGACTTGACTGGAAAAGTTTTATTTATTTTCCTCAAACAGGTATGACAAAAAATATTGTGTCCTATATGGATTAATACATTGCCTCCATTATATTCCTTTCTTTAAATGAATTGATGAGTAAAGACTTGCATCATTTCCAGCAATATGCTTCGGAGTGGTTCACAGTGTTCATGTAGCCACCATGTTTGAGAATGACAGACACTTCTCGCACCTCTCCAACTTGGAACGGGAGATGACCTTCCGAACTGAAATGGTAATGGTTTTCTCTGTTATTATTGAGTATTTTATTAGTGTATTATATTTAATACAGTACAGGTATTTGTTATTATTACTGTATTATTATTATTACTATTAATAGTATTATAGTACAGATAGTATTAAAAAAGTTTGGAGGTGTGGAAAATGTAGTCAAAGCACAAGGGAGAGTGATTGAAGCATCAAGCTATACAGTACTCTGCTGTTCTGCATGTATATATCACTTATGTTTTTTATTAGCTTATAATTACAGGTATAAATTTTATATAAGCATTCTCAGTGCCAATAGTGTGTGGATTTCTTTGTCTCGGAACACAGTCGCCCTCTCCTCCCTCGTTTTTTCCTCATTCCAGACCATCAAGGTAGTAGTATGCGGTGTGATGAAATATATATTTTTCTGAAAAAATATAATTTTGAAAACTAGTTTATTTTTAATAATAGGATGCAAATGATTTCAAACCATAAAAAACTGAAACATTTTGATGTTGATATTATCAGTTATCTTTTAATGTAATCTTCCATAGGGCCTGTATTACTCCTATTACAAGACACTGGTTAATGCTGATTCATTCTTGTTGGGCTTAAACCGCCTCATGCATGACAACCTGACGGAGTATCCAGAGACCATCAATACACTACAGAGGTTTAATCTCTATCCAGAGGTTTGTATGTCTTTTTTCTGTAGTTTGTCTATCTCGTTTTGAAAGAACTTTACTTGGAAACTTTTCACACCCTGAAGAAATATAAAGACACTTGCAAATGCTTTCTGGCATCTTCATGGTGTAGATTATCATACTGTACAGTACTCTTTTTCTCCTCTAATTTGTATTTTTTTTTCTCCTATTTTTTCACCCCCCAGGCCCTGTTGTGGGTCGATGACCTATGCCCAGGTGGGCTATCCCCCCCTCCCCCCCCCCCAAAAGTACTGTACTATATTGCTTGAATAAATTTCTGAATGTGTTTACCTATATGAGTTTAATAAACTGTTGGATTATACTGTACACAGTACAGTACTTCAATTATACAGTATCATTTTTAAATTTATACTACAGGTATTCATATTTACTTATTTTAATATTTTTGTATCGGTATACAGATCCTCCCCGACTTACGACCTACTCGACTTACGACCACCCGAACATATGACCGTCTCAGTCATAGCAAAATTTTGTCAAATTACGTATTTTCGATTCCCAACGTCAGTGATTGCTCTGTGCACTGACAAAATTTTCGTATGTAATTCACTATAAAATGGCTGGCAAGCTTAAAAGTGAGAGTTTTGTGGTGCTGAGAAGAAAAAGAGACACCCATTTTAGATTTTCTATGTATTATTTAAGCATTTTCGACTTACGACCTGGATTTGGTTCCCTAATCCCGTCGTAAGTTGGGGAGGAGCTGTAATGTATAATTCGTTTACATTAAGTAGATATGAGGTGATGCAGATATTAGTGAATACCTCAACATTTGTGTGAAAATCTGTTTTCTCTGATATCTCCAGAGTCTGTGGAAGAGAATGAACAATCTCCAAGGTGCCAGGTCATCATAGTATCGGGAAAATTAGAAGTACGTACTGTACTGTACAGCATTTGAAGGGGGTGTAATGGGCTTGTGCTGGTGGTCTTTGTGTTGGCGGGGCAGATATCAGTGATGACCTGGGGTGGTGGCTGGGCCAATCAGTAACAAGCATGGGCCTTACATCAGAGCCACTCCACTCTTCCTTTTTTTACCACAAATAATAACACTGCACATCATTCTAAAGATTGTGCTTCACATTCTCTATTATTTCTGCAGATTTTACCCAAATTAGTGCTTTTGCCTGGAGATTCTGTTCTATTTTGTTATTGTACTAGAGAAAACAGATTTTTACATGAACAGTATGTTCAGATCCCCACAAATGTTTGCAATGCCTCATATGTTAATTCTTTTTTCAGCTTGTCCTTGGTGGTACATACCGTATTTTTAATGCAGTAACATCATGGTTGGGTTTGGAGATGCGTGTATGCTGGCAGGTAAGCAGAGGAGGAGGTCTTCCCCCAGTCATCAGCTGTGAAGGTTTAGGTGATCCAGCTTATTGGTATTTAGCTGGAGTATGGGCGAGTGCTGGTCTCACTGCGGCATTTCTCTTTATTCAGGGCACTGAACTTAGTGGTGACCTTCTTGGAGGGTTCCTCACAATTATTTGCTTCTTTTTTAACCATGGAGAGGCCACTCGGATACAGTGGACACCACCTCTGAGGGAAAGTTTTGCTTTTCCATGGAGTATTGCTTTAAATATTGCTGTTACTCATGTTGTACGTGCTCCACGACCAGTCTGGACTCGTCCCCTCATACTTGGTACCCTGACTTTATTGTACCTTCTCTGCTGGCAGTTTGCTCAGTTTACTTTGGTAGCTGTAGTTGGAATTGTGTATGTTATGTATACTATAGGTGCTATTAATCCTTTACCAATGTTACTGGTACTATTGGGTATATCATATGGATTTCTTAATAATGTGGTGCTGCAGTTTGGTAATACACTTCTAGTTTCATCACCTTTAGCTGGATGTCTTTTGGGAGTGTTGCTGTTGTATCTTTTCATGGAACCTATTATTCAGCACCTTCCATTCCCTACCAACACGGGTGTTCAGTTAGCTTTCCTATTTGTTTCTTGTGCTGCCTGTAAGCTCGAGTTGTCACGGATATTTGGTGTTGAAGATGATGCTCATATAATTAATATATTAAAAGCCAAATTTACAAATTACTCGGATTTCCATACGCTTCTCTATACTTGCTCTCCAGAGTTTGACTTTCTACCTCAAGAATCATTATATAAACTGAATGAAACGCTTCTCATTCCCTGTGTTGCTTTGGTTGGAGGTGCTATATTAATTAATAGCCTAACCAAAATTAAGAATAACATGATACAACGATTAGATGAAGAAACTGCTGAAGTGATTATTCCCATATGGTCAGGTATTGATCCTGGTGTTATGTATAATTGTGCATTATTAGCTGTGTATGCTCTGATGGCAAGTCTTATAATGCGCCTAAAACTTTTTTTAACCCCTCAATTGTGTGTTGTTGTATCATTGCTTGCATGTAGAAAATATTGGAAAATTATAGAAAGAAGGGAAATTCATGTTGCAATTTTGGCTGTACTGGTGAGTGGAATGTGTGTACGAGGATTCAAAAATATCAGTGAACAGAGATCCATAGTGGGAGAATACAGTAATCCTGAACTGGAAGAATTGATTGAATGGATTCAATCAGAAAGTCATGAAGATGCTGTATTTGCAGGTCCTATGTCTACTATGGCCAACCTTCTTCTTTCTACACAGAGACCTATAGTTAACCATCCTCATTATGAACATTCAGGTCTTAGAGACCGGACTAAGAAGGTATATAGTGTGTTTAGTCGAAGATCTGCAGAAAGCGTATATGAAACTCTTCTCTCAATGAAAGTGAACTATGTGGTGCTAGAAGAATCCTGGTGTATTCGCAAAAGACGTCCTGGATGTGGTATGGTTGACATCTGGGATGTAGAGGAACCTCAAAATAGGCACAAGCCGTCACTTTGTCCTCGGTTGTTCCACAGAAGCCCAGCTCCATTTCACCGGGTATTTGCTAATGATGTTTTTGTAGTACTTCAGGTTCCTTCAAGGTATGTAGAAATTCCTCCACCTCGATATCATAGTGCATAGAAAAATTATCAATAAGGCGACTAAAACACAATTCATTGCACATTGTCATTTTCATTGTAACAAGTGTAAATACTATGATGTGAAAGAGTAGTGCATAGTGCAAAATTTCTCGTAAGACTTTGTGATGAAATGTATGGTAAGTTTTTGTATTTTAGATTTTTACCTAAACAGTATATATAGTATAAAGCAGATTAAATGTGCCACCTTATTATTGTGAATTTTGTGAATATATTGTACATTACATGAATTGTTGTTAAACTAATTGTAAAAGGGTTTATTTTACCTTAATATTATTTGTATTTGTAATTATAGTGAATGTCTGATGCATTCCTACTGTAAAAGTGCGCTCGGATACCAAACTGTTTTTACCGTAACTCGAACCATGATCCTTTATAATACATACAGTGCGATTTCTCAGTAAGTTTTGGTAACCTTTGGTTATGATTTCACTGAGAGAAAACTTGAGGCAGAAGTGAACCTAAACAGAAGCTGAAAAGTTGCAGATGTGTCATGAATATCTGTCACAACAAAGCCACGCCAAGTGTATGTTGTAATTTACACCCACAGTGACTATAGTGTGGCATAGAGAACTAATGAGTGTTAGTTAGGAGAACTTTTGTATTTGCAAAGAGTATCAAATTACCAGCCATATGACAGCAGCATTTTCTTGGACCAAACGCTTTATTGAAGGAGGATTCTCAAATGCAGCAAGTGCTAGTTTTGCTACGAAATGTGCATTAATATTGTGATTGTTTGAATGACTAAATTTTTTGGAATGGAGTTTACTTGTGTGTTGTACAGGGCCTAGCCTGTACAGTATACTGTACTGTATTATACATAGCTTTAGACCTTTTATACTGTATGCCTCACACAAGATAATTGACTCATGGATGTTAGGAAATGCTTGAAAAATATTTATTTTTTATTTCTTGTCATTTTCTGTTTCTTGATATTCAGATTTGATATTTTAATGCCAGTGTTTGTTGGTGACAGGAACTTGGTATGATTACATAATATTTCAGGTGTGTCATACTGGGTTAAATATAGGGCTGGAGATGAAAAAGTTCATGTCACTCACAGTATTAAACTTTTTACCGAATTTTTTTTTTCATTTTATCCTTGTGTGTACGTATTGATAATTATAATAGTACGTACAGTACAATAAAGTATTTGGTTAAGGGCAAATTCAGTTACTCATACTGTTAAATGTTCTCTAAACCACATAAAAAAGTCTCCCTAAATAGGATGCTGTCCAGGTAATGTTCTCTTGGAACTTTTTAGATTCTAATTACAGTAGTACTGTAGTCCAGCCAGAATTTAGGGTCCTGTCTGCTTTTTTGTAGATGATCTTTTTTCTTTTTTCTTTAATAATTGGAATTTGTTATAGAGACCTACACGATGAGTGTAGGCCAACAACATCCTGTTGTTTGGCCGCCATCTTGGGAAATTAGTGGTGAATATGGCACCTAATTGATTTTTTTTTTTTGTGTTTATACAGTATACTGTACCTTGATTGAGCTTTTATTTTTGTTGGGTACTGTATGTTATGTAACTTAGTGAAACTGAGACATTTTGTTCAGAGGAATTTTGGGGTGAGTAATTTTGTTTTCCCTATTTTCAGGGATGAATTTTAGATGAAATTACACTACATAATTTGAAAATAAGAAATTATTGTACCTGTATTTCAGTGGCAAGGCTGAAGTTTTTAATTTGAATTAATATTAGCGGTTAACTTGGTGTAAATAATACTTTGGGAATTAATTTTTTATCTGAAAGTTTGGAGGTCATCTTGAATGTGTGTCATGTGATCACTGAATTAATAAGTGCCTAAATCTTAAATAATATTTGCCCAATTTCATTTATAAAAGCATTACAGTACTAGATAAGTAGAGTATTTTAAAAGTCTTTCAACTATTGTCCACGGTTAAATTTACATTGTCTTACAGGTTTTGAATTTAAAACAAAATATGTATTTGCCAAATTAGACAATTTTAACATTATTTGACTCATTTTTCAATATTGTGCAGGTATCCCTTGGATATATGAAAACTAACCCAACACTTCATCTCAATATCCGAAGGTGATATTCAATTATCTGAATTATCTAATCCTACACATCATCTCGCTGTCTGAAGGTGATTTTTGCTTTTCCAAATGATGGTCCAATTGAAATTTTAATTCACGTGCCACGTGCGGCCTGGGAGTCGACTCAGGTGGCCATTTTCTTTCCCTTGCACACAGGAACATATTCTTGCTGAAGGCACATGTCATCACCCCTCTTCCCTCTCGCATCCTCTATTCCCTCTGTATTTGATGCAAGTGAAGTGCTCTCTCTTTATCCATCAGTATTCATGCCATCTTTTTGTGAATCTGTATAATGGCATCCGAGTGTAGTGGTTATTCCTCTGCTACCCCCACCATCACCAAGAGACCGCACAAACCTGTGATAATTGAAATCAAGCTTGATATAGTCTTGTATCACAAATGGGAGGAGAGTCAAATGTAAGGTAATGTACTGTACCAACTGTATACACTGTATGTCTTTTATTTATCTCTCTCATTTAGGTGTAACACCTTAAATGTTTTGGTAAAAAAAAAAAATATATATATATATATATACAGTATATATATATATATATATATATATATATATATATATACTGTACAGTGTACATGGTCGGGAACTTAACACCATTTTTTCCATTTACAGTATTTTACAGTGTTATTCAATAATCCAGTGGCTTTCAGGGAGCCTAACCCATTTGGATAACAAGGGATGCCTGTATATTACCAGCCATCTGTTTCACCAACCATCTACACCACCAACCATCTACACCACCAACTGTTTATAATAGTTTTCCGTTGTGTTTGAGGCTGACTGGCTCTAAATTCACCCGTTGTGAAATAATTTAATTCCTGGACTGGGCAATTAAGAAATCCAGATATCCTTCATATGCACAAAAATACTGTACAAACAAATCAACTTTTACAGGTACAAATTTTTGTATTCTGAAATACATGCAGAACAATGAATAGTAAAGAATATAATGTTTCATTTACCATGTTGTGGTGTTAGAAGCATGCTAATGGTCAAGCACTAGAGGGAAGGAGACCAGTTGCTTGTATAGGATCCTTCCATTTTTCTTGATAATTTTGTCGAGGGCTATTTTGAAGCCCAGTACTGTTCTTGTCTGTAGTTTGGGATGGTAGACCATTCCATAGGTCTACCACCCTCTGTGTGAAAAAGTATTTTATCATTCCAAAATACTTTTTAATAAATTATAACTGCCTTGAATCTGAACAACTGTTTCATAGATTGCAGATGTTCGAACTCAAGATGTCTCGTGGAACAGTAGAATTTTTGAGTGTCGTAAACCAAATGAGTTATGTAAATGTTGTTGGCTAGTCTAGGCTTTCATCATCTGATCCATTGTCTTCTTTTATTATTAAATGTGAAACATAGACATATATACTGTTGTTGCACTAAAGGCGAAAAGGATACACTATTGTACAGAACGACCAGTGGAGACCAAAATTATGTGAACAATTCTTAAGACGCCACTTTTACGCACTTCACTAATTTCATCATTTTAAAGCTCACTTTAATAAATTTTTACTCTCCTTCAGACTCGAGGTAATGTTTGAGAGAACGATGTAATGGTGACTTGTGCTAGCAGACGACGTGTTCACTCGTGCTGTCAACTACAGGTATTTAGGGTGGGGGAACTACGTCTTCGTTGGCTGATAGACTCTTCATTTATATATACTGTATATATTAAACCTTTTAAAGTTATTTAATGAAACTTACAGTATTAAAAGTATATTTAATGGTTTTCTTGCACTAGAGGCCACAGCATACTGGTTTACACCAGCTTGCATAAGGGCAAATTTTTCTTTCATAAACCAAGGGGTGGTAGAAATTGGGTCCTTGCACATAAGTGAATCCACATATGTTGAGACCCAGGTGTATCTGTTGACCAAAAAATTGATTCAATCTATTTCATGAAAGTTTTGAACATTCGAAATATGAAATTTAAAAATATAAAATTTTCTTTATTTTTCAACATATTACTTATGAGTAAATAAGGAGAAATTACACAATCGGGCAGCTGGTTCAGTGAAAGTGTGTGTGGTGGTGTGAGTAATGAGTCTACTTCACATGAGTTTGAGGAGTAAGTAATGTGGAAATTGTAAGTGAATGAGTACACATTGAAAGCTTATTTAGAGACTTGATAACATTGAGATTTTGAGAATTATGAGCTAAGTTAGTGTTCAGATACTGAACAGTATTTGTAGAAACTAATAATACTGTATAAAGATACTGACACAAGTACATATACTATGGTTTATTACATGCTTTCCTTAGATACGTGTACATACTGGTATCCACTATGTAATTATTTTATGGAAGCCTTTTGGTCCCAAGGTTTTCAGTTGAGAGATACTTTACACTCTTTCAAGTCATAAATGCCTTTGGCTGCCTGTATTACCTGTTTGGGTCAGTGGACTCCTCTGGCAAATTTGTTGGACCACCTCTTACTGGGTAGTAAATTTTTTATTCTACATTTCCTTTTATCTGAATAATTATTATAAATAGCTGTTTAGAAGGTTTCTTTTATTTATCAATTGAAAACATAATTTGTTTTAGGGAGTCCAGGTGGTGTATAAATATACCTGTAAACTCAACGGAATGGACTGTAAGTACAGTGTTTACTGTACAGTATTCGTGTATAGTATAGAATTGTGTAATAATAAGTAATGACAGTAACTGTTTCCGAATAGTTATGTAACAGATTTATTCTAATAAGATTAAAAGTTTAATTTATTTATCACAATTCTGGAATTAAAAGCTCATGAGTTCAGTTGTAGATGATTTAAGGGAATAGCTTGAAAGTGGGCTACTGGTCCATTTGCGCACGGGCAATGTGAGCCACTTTCTGTGCACGCTGAATCACTTGTGGGCAACGGGTCTTGCGCATAAACCGACAGTCTTGGAAGAAACCTTCATTGCGAGGAAATCCATTGGAGCCGTCTGCATATGTCACGAGTCCTGTGGATACAATAATTTTAGAGTGTGGGGAGTTATTTTTGTTAGAAGTAACTTTGGGTATACAATACTGTACAGTACAGTATATAGAATCTCATAGGCATTATTATCACCATACACCTGATGATTCCATGCTGATGTGTTTGACTTGGTTATGAAGAGTAGTGTAAATCTTGAAAGTTTATTGGTTCTAGAATAGTCATCGCATTTACATGTAGGATCATACTAGGATGCTAATTTATATTTTGAAAAAAAAATTGAGCTTCAAAAGCCGACTTATAGGCCACAATATAGAAGGGTGGATCCAGGGGGTCCAGATCCCCCCTTTTCATCAGAAAATTCCAATACATGTACTGTACTTTTTCTTTAATGCGGTATTGTACTCAGGCATTTTTGTATAAGAAAAAGTATTTGGTACTGACTTCAGAATATCTCCTAATATCAAGTGCGCATGGCTTCAAAGTGTCCATGATCTTGATCAGATTTAAAAAATAAAATCGGGCGGGCGGGGCGGGCTTGCACTGGCCATGTTTCCACACCCACAACTTCTTGGACTCCCCTCTGATATTCCTGGATCTGCCCCTGATATATGGTACCTGTGATAAAAGAGAATTGAAAGGTAAATGCATTAGTTGTCAAATATATTTATTTGTGTCACCCCCTCCCCCCCCCCTCATTTACAGGTCTAGAAATCAATTGGTATTATGAAAATGGGTTCTATAGGCATGATGGCCCAAAGGGGGGGCAATGTAAATACATCACACTGAATACAAGGACTAACTTTTGGTATACAGGGATTTATTGTTTCTGGAACTACACTTGACTGGCTTCAGTTTTCCAACTACTGTGCTGTACTGTGTATATTATTACAGTCATTCACAGCTGGGTGAAGTGGGGGTGCCATGAACACACCCCATCACCTTTAGGGCAGGGATGAGCACTGTATCCACTCAGTCACCTCATCCCTTAGTCAACATGATAAGATACTCAACAATTTAATATTACATTTTTATCAGGGAAGATTTCTTACCATGACCCCATATGCGACCACCTCGGAACTCTCCCTCAAATCTCATGTTGTCGTTCCTCCAGAATATTCCATGGCCATGGAACCAACCCTGCATAAATTCACCTTCATACCTGTGGAAGGTGGCTTCTTAGTACATAATTACCAAATTTTAGTTTACAATATTGTACAGTAGTAAATTTCCTTATTTCTTTAACCTTTTTTTTATTTTACATACCGGGGTAAGCCAAAAAGTATCAAGACAGGCATCCAACCTAACCCAGCTAATATATGAACGTGTCTGAGGTTATTGCTTATTTTCTATTTCACTGGACCCTGGGGTCTTGATACTTTTTTAATTGGCTGTATGTACAGTATAAGAAATGTATATGAAGATTTTTTTTATCAAGGATGCTTGGAGAAAATACTACAGTCACTGAATGGGACGTGGGCAGCCTAGGGGTAGTACAGTAGAACCAGTACAAGGACCATGCCCATGGATTGGAAAAGACTGGGCCGAGAAAGTAATCGACAAAATGAAGAATTAGAAAGGCAGCTGGAAGCTCTAGGATAGTTGCAGAAATGCTGAAAACATAAGGCAATGTAAATGTGACAATGGTGACTGAATTGACTTGTACAATCATGATGGAATGTACTGTTCCAGATTACTGTTATCATGAATTCTTACAAGGGTAGAGATGCACTTGAACACAAGAACTACAGGGGCCTGAAGTTGCTAGATCAGGTCATGAAAGTTATAGAACAAATAACTGAGAAATTGATAAGGGAAAGAGTGGACATAAACGAAATGCAGCTTGGGTTTACGCCAAGTAGGGGGACTGCAGAGGCTTATTTATGGCCAGGCAGCTACAAGAGAAACAGGGAAGGAGAGAAAATCATCTTTCTTATTTGTAGACTTAGGCATTTGGCTGATTACCACATGAAGTAGTAAAGTGGGCATTGGGAAAGCTAAGAATCGGGGAGTACCTTGTTAGAGAGGTTTTGGCATTACAAGAGGGCTCAAAAACCCCTTGAGAGTAAATGGTGAGGAATTAGAGGTAAAATTAAGAGTCCACCAGGAGTCAAGTGCGGCGCTGCCCTACGAAGTGTTGAAGCTCGCCACCAACTTCATAAGCACCATTCATCACCGACACCTCACCATTCACCACAACAACCATCACTTTGACCACCCACTACCATAACCTCGGCCAACCACAACCTTGACCACAACCATAACCTTGACCACCCACAATCACTACCTTGACCACCCACAATCACTACCTTGACCACCCACAATCACTACCTTGGCCACCCACAACCACTTCCACACCCACTACCATAACCTTGACCACCCACTGCCATTACCACCAGACACCACCTCTCACTGCCACTACCATACCATCAGCAACACCACTCACTGCCATCTGCACCACCACTCACTGCCACTACCATCAGCACACCACTCCACTGCCACTACCATCTGCACCACTCACCACTACCATCTGCACCACTCTGCCACTACCATCTGCACCACCACTCACTGCCACTACCATCAGCAACACCACTCCTGCCACCATCAGCACCACTCACTGACACTACCATCACCAACACCATTCTGCCACTACCATCTGCACCATTCACTGCCACTACCATCTGCACCACCTGCCACTACCATCTGCACCACTCACTGCCACTACCATCTGCACCACCACTCCGCCACCACCATCTGCACCCTCCTGCCACTACCATCAGCAACACCCACTCACTGCCGCTACCATCAGCAACACCACTCACTGCCACTACCATCAGCAACACCACTCACTGCCACTACCATCACCACTCACTGCCACTACCATCAGCAACACCTCTCACTGCCACTACCATCAACACTCACTGCCACTACCATCAGCATCACTCACTGCCACTACCACCCACCTGGCACCATCAGGGAAGAAGATGACTCCTAACCCGTTAAAGAGGCCATTCTCAAAGGAACCGTCGTAGCGGGTGCCATCAAGGAGGGCGAGATGACCCATACCATGTTTCTGGCCCTTCTCGTTCCAGTCGCCGACGTAGTGTGTTCCGTCGTCATGTTTGTGGCTTCCGTACTTGACCACGCCTGGACGCATACCTAAGACACACCAAAACTGAGTAAAAGCTGCAACTAGTACGGGAGACAAGAAGAAACAAGTGACAATGGAAATTTAAAAGCACTGCAACAGAGCAACTAACAAGACTTCGTTTGGAAGGATATTGTAATTAACTAGGCAACTCGAGAGCTTTTATATACAGCAAACACAAACGATAAGATTTATTATTTTGATAGAATGGTTAATTACCGAGCTGTGAACCTGTGTTAGCATCCTGGGTATTATAATTTGACTAACCACACCGTACTGTGATCCTCACAAATAATAAAACAAATTATCCCTGTTAATTATCAGTTCAACTTGAAGTATAGTTGCGCCCAGTGTGTTGGATATAAAGCTGTTACCAGATACAGTGAAGCTCCTGGTCCGAAAATGCGCACGTAAGTCGAAGCAACCTACCCCAGTCACACCTCAACTAGAATGCAGGATTGACTGTAAAATGTGGAATGAGTGGGAAACGTCTGAGGTGCACTCAGGTGTTCTTAGTACAGGCAGACTGTCACCCTTGCTACATAGCTTCTCCAAGACAACCTTTTATGGCTCTGCCACCAGTGTTCAGTTTCGCTAATTAGACGTATGGGGCACTGGGTATGTTCAGCCTTGGAGGGCTGTAGCCACTTAGTCAACGAGAAGTACTATCCAGCCTCGGCAGTAGGGTAACTAAGGTTTACCAGAGAGGGGGTACACGTACTGACTACACAGAAAACAGGTGACGTGTAAGTAGTGGATTGCAAGAGTAACTAGCATAATTTGCACAGATTGGCTGCATTGAGGCTGAGACCTTATAAGATGGTAGTTCGGGTATCAGATTGTGCTGACCGCCGATAAAAGACTGGAAAAGTACCAGGGAGGCCAAAATATCATATTCGACTACAGAATTTTTAATATAGCCCGTTCACTATGGGCTTGTCTAATTTTAGAGTACACGATGAAGACCTGGATAAAATGTTACTGGCATAATGCCTTGTCAACAACACAATAAAATAACGTAAGTAAAAACAAATTAATTTGGTAAGCTTTAGGTTAGGTTAGTCTGGATAAGTTTGATAAAACTGTTAGACATGCTTCTCAAAGTCTCAGGAGTTATAGTACACCTCTAGACCTAGTGATCCGCATCTAAATACAGTATGTGCGTCACTATTTTGTTGATTATATAGAATGGCAATTTTTATAAACTAGGATTCCGCTTTTACCCGTGTTTAAAGTTTCTTTACATAAGATCAAACATTCTTATGTACAGTGAAAGAAAAAAGTCGCGTTACACTTACCGTTCATTATGTTCTGAAACTCATGACGAAGAATTTGGGTAATTCTTCGTCGTGGGTTTCAGAAAGTACAAGCTTGGCGCGGCTAGGGGGATGTAACACGACTTTTTCTTTGACTGTACATCTTCATACTGTACTCGCTAATTTGGCAAGTTGATACCGAGAAAAAAAATATTACCTGGCAGACTAAAGTACTTCACTTGGCTAAATAACTTACGGTTAGCCATGGTGTAGTGTTGAGAGATATGGGTCCACCTGGTAATGACCTCAGCCGACGAGAGACTGCCGCACACCACCCACACTTCACCTTAACCAGTGTCATAAGGCTTCCTCCACACTACTCACCTCTGTCTCCCTGGATATTTTACCCAGGTTGATGGTGGCCTCGTTAATTATATGAAACCCATTTACGCTTACAACTAGTAACCGTGGGTATCAATATTTCTCAAAAGTGGGAGGGGGGGGGGGGCATTTATTTTCACACCGCTGGCAATCACGGCGACAGGTGCGAGTTTGCAGTACAGCACACATGATCGGTAAAGCCTACAATATATGCATTATGCGCTTGTTATAATTATTGTAAAATGTAAATACTGTAGTCTCTCCTGGAATACCGCCAAATTTTAGTGTACATAATTCTATATAGTAATTAACATAAGAAAAAAATATCTCTCCATACAGCGTTCAACTTCCTGATAGAAAGTTCTATCTCATTATTTTCAATTACTGGACTAGTATAATTACTAACCATGCACGTGCTTAAAGACCTTAGCTGTTGGGCCTGTCAACAGCTTCCTGGTACTGTTGGTTAGATATTTTTCCGAGCACAAACAACGGTCTTTAAAAAAAACACACCAAACCTAGTCTAATTGTAAATGTAAATCTCAAAATCTTAAATATATACGTATATAATTAACATCGGTACAATCTTGTGTCATATACTGTATTTAATTCTAATGATTATTGTTGAAGTTCCGTATCCTAGGAAAAGTGAAGACCTCCTGTCGAGTTTTGTGAACATAGTAATCTTGTTAACGCGGGGTCAGTTAAGTCTGTGACCAGTCTGAATAAGCTACCTTATAAATACGTAGCCAAATTTTAGCAAGGTAGGTACATTTTTTGCAAGATTAACTAGATTCTTTCCTACGTGTATTAAATCTGAGCAAGTTGTCTAAAACAGGTAAGTAAATGGTTTACTGTGAACTTTAATTATCTGTGGTACTTATTGTTTCAAGCTTACTGTAATTCACAATATCATTAGGTAATACTGCCAATTTCTTTGCTGTGAGATGTGATGCTGTTTACTGTAAGGTATAAATTGTAGTGGGGGTTGCTGTGAGATAAAGGTCAGCAATGGTGTGCAGACGGCTGCTGTACGGCTTCTTTGAGACGTGACTGTTGTATACATTGACTGACACGAGGGTGCTTCTATAGCGTGCGGTTTACAAAATATTTAGGTAAGTTTAGGTTAGGTTAGGTTAGGTTAGGTTAGGTTAGGTTAGACTAAACATATCCTTGTAGACCGCACGCTATAGTAGCGCCGACATGAGTTAGGAATGTGGACACTGATTTCGCCTCTTATCGTAAGGGTTGCTGATTTGCATTTAGGATATGCCTACACTTTAAAGTTGGAAATGTAAACGATCGAGTACAGTGCCGACTACATTGCTTCCTAGTATACCGAACAAACGTTTTGTAGTGTCATTAGCTACCCGATGATTGTGATAAATACAAATGGAAGCTGCATCGTGGTTAACATATGACACGGCAAAATGATAACCAAAACACTAACTTAAATCAAATTATCCCTTTTTTTATATTTGCATTATTTAAGATATCATATGACGCATGATGACAGTGGTGTATGAAGTTGACCCTCGAGAGTCTTCGTTTATATCCAAGACCTCTGTGACGGTGCAGCAGGTAAACATTTATCATCATTATCCTTGTCCAGCTGGTCTAGTCTGGTGGGAGTCATCAGTGATTACTGGTACAGTATTACGTTACAAGAACTGGTAACATCAATTTATTAGATAATTGAATGTTTAGAACGCCAATTTTCAAATACTGTACAGGTATCCCCCTATTTATGATAGGGTTGCATTCCTGAAAACCTTAACATATCTGAATTAACGCAAATTGCAAGCCTTTTAACATGGGTTTCAATGGGATATGCTCCTGGCCTGTCCAACGCAGACATGTAACGTAATATAAATGATCCTACACTAATTAAATATAGTAAATAAAAAACTAACCACTACAATAATAACAAGTCTGCCACTTAACAGTGTCTAACTTCGTCTCCAGAGACAGTCTATCTCAAAGCCTTGCCTCTCCCGGTGGTGGAAGAGTTGGTAGGATGCTTGCTAGCCATTTACAAAGTTACAGAGTTAGGTTAATATTCGTTTTATGGTTGTGGCAAGATTCTAGGTTAGGTAGGTTTGGTTGTTTAGGATAACTTAATTAGTAACACTGTACAGACCCCTTCACCAGTGCACTTACAGGTGCTCGTCATATCAATATTCCACATATCATGATTTTTGAGATTTTTTTTAATATTGTTTCAATTGGATTCAGTAGTATGAGTTTCCTTCTGTCGAATGCAAACAGACACAGGGCTGCCACACTGCACAAAACCTGATGACCCCCTGTAAATGCACTACTGAAGGGAACTGTACATGTTTGATATATTTTAGGTTTGGTTAGGTTAGGTTTCAACAGTGATTTGGAAGTTGAATTCTCATAACAAAAAGGAGCCACAGCCATTAAATGAATATTTACCCGGAATGTGAACAATAATGTTTTACTCTCAACATTAACAGTGATCACAAGGGTATGCAACGATTGATGACAATAACGTTTGTTACATGAGTGAGGCCAAATACGACCATGTTAAAACAAAGTGCGGGAGTTTAGTTCGCATGGTAGTTATGAGGTGGTTCAGATAATAACTATCATTATGTGTGGACTTTGCCTCACGTAAGTAATGAGAGGGTGTTAAAACCTAATTAACATTAATGTGGATTATGGCAGGATACAGTACTGTACTTGTATTTTACCAAGACCAGCAGTGTATGCAGTGCTTTTACTGTTATATTCATGGTGCTGTCTTCACCTACATTGACAGTCAGCTAGAATTTGGCATTGACATCCACGATAAAATCATTAAAAATTATATCAGAATGTTTTATATATATATATGATTCATATGAATAATTTATTAAGAGCATTCTTTGTGAATTTTATTTATTCATTTCTTCATGTATACAGTACTCTAGTGGACAGTTGCACCCTGTTTCATAATTATTTACATATACATAATTATATACATGTACAGTACTCACATTTCATATCATAAATTAATATCTTTAAAGAAATATGCCTGATCGGCGACGTCAGCGTCAACAGCGGGTTCGTCATGATGCTGGTGGTAAGTGATTAGATTTTCTGTTATTTATTATGAAGGCAAAGTAACGAGTTTCTCTTTATATTATTAAATATACAAGTAAATGCAAAAAATTTATAAATATTTATAGTTCATCATTGTAACCATAAAAATATTATACAGTACATATACTGTACTGAGGTTGATCTACGTACAATTTTCAAGGTACAATCCATGTACTGTAAAGTAATCCTGTAAATTTATTAATGTGTTATGTACAGTACCTGGAGAACAGCTTGTTCATTGATTCATATAAATTGAAGTTAATTATTGTAGCTTGTAGGAAAAATAGGGATGTATTCCTTGACTTTTAAACAATGTAATTTCACCTTCCCAATATACTGTAGCTGTTTAATTTTTATATCCACAAGTAAATCAATGTTTAATGTGTAGTGTACAGGTCACAGACAGATCCAGGATATTATGAGGGGGGATTTAGGGTGAATGGAAATAAGGGCATAAGAAAAAAATAACGGAAAAAAGTCAGTTGTGACTAGGAAAGCATTCACATTTCTTTTAAATACCATTAACATGTATAAACACAGAGCAGTTTAAAGTGGTTGTTAACTTCCAATGCATACATGGTCTCCACAGATTAACAGCACTATATACATTATCAAGCTCTACAGTATAGATATTTTAAAAAATCACATCTTATTAAATACTTTAAACATAAAATAACAAAACAAAGGTTGTTGTCATACTGCCCCGACAGCAACCACTGAAACTGTTCACACATTCCTACCATAACTTATTTTTACAAGTAATATGCTCAGTATACATGAACCCTTTGTAGCAGAATTTTGAACCACACTTATTATCTGTTAATATTTTCATTGGCAGTGAACTTTAATAATATTTATGGACATAATCTCATAAAGACCATACACAAGGAATACACGTTTCCTCTGTGAACTCAACATCATGATGGTCTTGGCCAGCCAGGCACAACTGCCAGTTATTGGCAGTTGCCTTGACAATGACATTGTAATTCTCACATTCAAAGTAATTATTAAAGTTATCAACTTACTGCAGTTCAGTGGCGTATTGAAGGAGGTGGGAGGGGGTCTTTTGGTCATGTTAGGAATCAAAACTTTATAATAATAATGCCATATTTCTGTCCTGTTACTGTTTATGCAACTACTGTACTGTATGAGAAATCACATGCTGCTCAATAACCAGCCCTAAAAATTTCCAACTTCAGTAGAAAATAGCCAATAAACTGCCGGAGCGTCCCGGCATAAAACCGTGCTGGCATTCCATTACTAGGTGTTTTGTAGTATGTGTTCCGTCATTGCATCTCTAGTACTTTACATACTATGCTGGTCAAGCTTACAGGCCTATAATTTATGTGCAATGGTGATCTCCCTGTTTGAATATAGGACTCACATATGCCATTTTCCAGTCACTGGGGATATTTTCCTTTCAACTAATAGAAAGGTATCGATTGTACAATTGAGTTAATACAAATCAAATGGTATTTCATCTGAGTGTCCTTAAGATTTTCCTGTAAAACAATGCCTGCACATGATATTCAACATGCATTATATAGCACATAAATAGTTATGCATATTACAAGCTGTATGTATGTCTTTTTACCAGGTAGCCAGAACTCTGTGCGTGCCAGTAACAGGGAGCCAGAGAGTGAGAGCACCCAACCTGTTAAGCCTCAAAGACCAGCAGGAAGTGGTGTTGCATATGCTGAACCAAAAGAGTACGAGTCTGGTAAGTCTTAAATTACCGTCTTCTAGCTGGTATCCTTCACTGGGCAGCTCTCCTAATACTGGACAACTTGCAGGAGTCCCTTGAGTTCTCAAACAGGTCCTCCAAATGTCAGCCTAGGGTATCTGTTAATTTTTCCAGTTATTTAAGTACTATTTTCCGTTTTTTGTTTATTTATTAAATTTATCCAACAAGTAATCAGAGTTGATCTTTAGGGTTTTTCAAGAATTAACTTGATAATCCATTTCACCAAGATATTGCTTACATGTTCAGTGGTTTAGAAATGTTCTTCATTTTGCAGTAACCATCATGCCAGATAAAGAAGTGGTTGAGCCTGAAACATATCATCGAAGGGAGGTTTTAAGTAATTGGTCGCGATACGAGGAAATACCATCCGATGAACCTGAATTGGGGGAAGACTACCTTTTGGGTGAAGACTTTTCACAAATTTTGGAACAACAAGGTAATATTTGGATACTTTTTGTTCTGTTTATCTTAATAGTGACATCTCTGTTTATATCTACTGTGATCACCCTCCTACCTATGTGTCTATATACCTCCGCATCAAGCTTTTAATCAGACAGCATTTGATCTTTATGTAAGTCTCAAAGAAATGACAATAAATCCATTTATAGTCAGCTTGGGTTGAGTGAGACACAGTAAATAAAGACTTCCTTATTTATTTGAATGCACTGTAATTTCTCACCGTGCTCACTAAATTATGAAACTGTGACCTTTTCCTCATCCACTTTTAACTACAATACTGTACTGTATACTGTAACATCAAAACTTAAATGCATTAACTTTTATCCCACATGAATATTGTGTGAATACTGTATATAGTTCAACCCCTAACTTTTTGCATGAAAATTTTATCATAAAAACTTGAACTGTACTCGAGTACTGTATATACTGTAGTGTATGTCATATGAAAAGTTGTGGGGTTGTTCCGATAAGCAGAACAGTAAGTTAAACAAAACAATGCATCTCAGTATGTGGGATAATAGGAGGTAAGAAGGTGAGCTGAGCTGTGGGAAAATAGATAATAATTAATATTTTTTTATGAATACTGTACTGTACCAAGACTGAAGTTTGAGCAAATAATTTTAAAGGAGCATTTTCATAAAAAAAAATGTTCTGATGAAGGAAGTATAACTGAATGAAAATAATACAATTCATAAAATTATTTTGAGAGAATTTACAACAAAGGTTACATATAGCAACTGAAAATATAGTTTTGTTACCAATAATGTTTTAAAATAGACAATTTCTTCAAGTACAGTACTGTAATAAGAAGGGGTTCAAGGATATGAATATTTTCTGTTTTACCTTTTATTGCATTGAATTACTGTACATTCCTGTCTGTAATAGTAAATAATTTTTAATGACAATCATTTCCTCTATAGCCAATTCTGGAGGAGGGCACTTCCGATTGAAAGGAGAGTCTCAATGGAATGAAACAGAGACCGGCATCCTCGCCTCACATGGACTAGGAGCCCTGCACGTGGCAGACCTTGTGGCCTCTATCAACACTGTTCCTCTTTATACACAGCTCAATATACCAGAGGAAGTGCTGCCAGTAAGTTTTGTCATTAACATCTCTTTTTCTTTTTACATTTCTCCAGCTCAATTTAAAATTTTGTCGAGGTATAATGGATGCTATTTTAAAACATTCTGTATACGTACTGGATGAGAAAGGAGTAATTTTCCATTGGTCTTTTTAATTTAAAAGCTCTCATTAAGTGAATACTGTACTTTTGATCCATTATCCATAATTTGAGAATTAGCCTGTTACTTATGGCTCTTATATTTTTAGCTAGGTATTATTCTGTATACTGTACTGCATTGAGTGTTGTTTGATTATTTGAGCTATGAACAGTTTCTCAAAGTTATTTCAGTATTGGTACATTCTTGGTGAATATAGAGTAGTTTGTCCTAAATAAAATTTATGCCTCATATTTAAATGGAAATAAATAAGACACAACGAGGAAACACATTTATAAATTCCAATTGTGGCTGGCTGAATGAGAGAGGGTTTGGTCCAGTCAGCACTAATGCACCTTGTTTCTTACTACTATACCTGTTTGGTTTCCTCTCTTCATCTCCCACTAAATTCACATGCTTCATGATTTAGACATTCTTATTTTTTGATTCACAAAAGAAGAGGCAGTCCTTACGACATACACCCTTATTATATGTAATTTTGTATTTTAAGAGTTTATTAATTAATGAAAAATTTTCAGTGTGTGTTACATATTTTTGCGGATACACATTTTTCTGTCATGCAGTTACTTTGGGCTACACTACTTTGTTATAATCTGTGCTAATCCACCAAATTGAGTTTACTGTGCAGTTACAAAACAGTACCCTTGGCTTTTGCCAGCCTTGGGCATCAGGTCAGGGACCTGTCCTCTGTATAAAGTGGCTTTTGTTGTGGATAATTTATATCCTGTGCTTTGTGGATTAAACCTTTCAAGTGTAGAAAATGGCCATAAAATGATGATGATGACGATAATGATGATTTGTTATACAAATGAAAACCCCAAAGTTACAAAAATATATATATATTTTTTTGTGTGTCATCGGAAGATGCTGAGATGCTGATACAGTACAAGCATCTGAGAGTGATTTCCTTTTTTGGTTGGTCATTGGTTTGGTTGTATGTATTTAGGAGGTAATTATGGAAGCTTCACCCATGCCCAACCCTCTCTCTTCTCAAAGAGAGGAGATACAGCAGGCTTCTGTGCTATTATCCTTCCCTTTGTAAGAGGGATGTGTTAGAAGTCTCTGGAGTGAGTTAAACAGTACAGTGAACATCTAATTTTTTTGTGTGTGTGTGTTTTAAGTTACACTATTTGTGATGACTTTTCATTTGAGTACAGTATACATTTAGTGGCGTTTTGTATTCATCTATTGAGTTATTATGCCATCTTTATTTAGATTGGTTAGTTTTAATTGGATAAGATGTTTGAAAATCAGCCACCAGGAACACAGCCTCCATTTATAACACACTCCATGGGAGAAACACTTTCTCATTCTGAATTTTTGCATTGTACACCATTTCTGTAGAACACATCCCATTGGTATAGTGAGGACTGCCTGTTTAGACTTCTTGATTTCAATAATAGCCAAACCAACAAAGATAATTTGTCTAAATTTTTTAAAAGGCACCATTTCAATTTCAACACTGCAAAGTATGGAGATTTGTAAGAGTTATGCTACATTTAGCTTGGTTAGATACTTTTGTGATATATTGATATATGAACTGCATTGTAATCAGTTCTCTTAATGGTAATGTTAAAAAAAAAAATGGTATACAGTTGTAGTTTACAACTAATGCAAATTTTCCTTCCAGATGTCTGTAGTCGAGTTTTACTTTCAATTAGCTGAAGATAATAGGAAACTCTACCAACCTAGCAATAACTACAATGAATGTTCTGATGTGAATGATAAGATCATCGAGAGTTTGAAGATAAGTGACAATGAACCTCTAAACTTGACTACTGAGGAACCTGAGACTAATCAGAACATTAAGAATGCAGTCGATGTTGCATTGTCACTGACTAGTGCCTTTGCCCCAGAACCTGAGGATGTTGATCTGGACACACTTTTACACGATCCAAGTGTAGAAAACCAGCCCAGTCCCATCCGGCAACTTAGTCCAGAAAAGCAGCCCAGCCCAGCACGGCAGCCTAGCCCTGTTAAGGCACCCACACCACTTAGGCAGCCAAGCCCTGTTAAGGAGCCCAGTCCAGTCAAGGAAATGCCAAGTAAATCCAAGAAACCCTTAGATGTCAAGGAAGTTAAGCAACCCACTCCAGTGCCTAAAGAGAAGTCAAATAATAAAAGAGAAAAATCAAAAGAAAAAAGTCCAGCAAGCTTTGACTTTGGTCTTTCAAAGAAAGAGAGCAGTGATAGTAAACCTCCAGCAGAATTCAACTTTGGTCTTCCTAAAGTAGATGTTGCAGCAAAACCAAAATCCAACAAAGTAACCAAGAATGTAAAAGACAATGTAGATGTTTTAAATTCTATGCAGGCAACAGAAAAAACTGAAGACATACCTGAAGGTCCGATCATAGACTTAGATGCACCGGTGGAGGAGAGTAAACCTGTTTTGTTAATAAGTAAGACTGAAGCAGACGACCTGGAAGATTGGCTTGACTCTATGTTGGATGATTAAAAGTGAAAAGAAACCCAGAAGTTAACATTGTTAAGTAACAGTATTACAACTGAAAATTACATACATATAGCTATTGTTCCCAGCTTAACTATCATGATGCATTTTTTTTTCTATAAGAAATTAAAAAACTTTTAAAATATTTGTGTTGCTAGCTTTGGGTTCTGTTAAAAAATATATTTCAGAAATGATATAGCACTTTCTTTTCTAATCATTTATTATTGTATTGTAATCTTGAAAAGGTGTTCATTTTCCTGTGTCTTTCTCAGCCAAGCCACATGTCACGTGTTTTCCCTGGTCTCGGCATCATCTGATTGACTTTTGGGGATTCCATAAACATTATTATTTGTGTTCTTAGAATGGTCCTGAAGATCCATCATTCCTCTGTCATTATAACATTAAGCTGCTTCAAACTCCCCTGGAAGTTACCTAACTTTTATATAACCTCATCTATCCCTTCAGCATGAAATGTCAGAATATATCAAGATTATCTGAATTAGAAAAAAAAAAAAAAAAACTTGTAGATCCAAAAACTTTCACATTACTTCGGTATCAGAGTTACTGAAGACCAGTTTATCAAAGTTTTACTGAACTCTGTTAATGTAGAATTATATTCTAATTGTGAAAAAGACATCATGATGTGTAACTGTGAGCTTGCTTTAGCTATACTGTATCTGTAGTGTACTCCATCATGATACTCAATAATAACTTGTTAATTGTCTCTTACTGGTAATGAGAAGACATCCAGAAGTTCTGTGTGTCGGTCAGTCTGAGTTGTGAACACGATACAGGTATTTCAAGAATAAATGGAGCTAGAGTCTCAGTCTTAGCTGCCATTTTGCCTTGTATGGACTTCTCAGCTGGGTTTATCATCAGTCATGGTTGCAAGAGATGTACTGTACTGTATATTTGTTGGATCCTGTTTGTTAGTTACTAAAACACCAGGAAATGTGAATGTGAATCAGCTTTTTATAGGTTACAACAAATATATAATGTACTGTATACAGGTATACTTTATATTCTCTTGACGGTTATTGAAATTATTGATTTAAATCCAAGCTAGAATCATATTCCTCAGCACTGGTTGATTGAATGTCATGATGTATTTTTATGTTTGGTTAATGTGCCTCTTATATAAAATAAATAAATGGGTGTTTAGGGTTACCATACAAGACTTATATTACGTCATGTGTGTGTGTATGCCTGTTATAAACCAAGCCTAAATACGTGAGACATACAGTACAGTACAGAACTAAAATATGTACAGTACAGTACTGTAATTGATAATTTAATACAGAGCTTGTAACCATATACAGTATTATAATATGGTACTGTGGTGTACTATGATATTTATTGGGTATGAGCAAGGTTCTCCATGGCTTCAGAATCAAGGTAGTTCTGACAACTTCCTTTATATGTTTGTTTCATATACAGTACTGTACTGTACTTGTTATTTTGTCTTAAATAAAAGTACAATACAGTATTTCTATTACTCCATTCTTTAGTCAGTTAACCTGTTGTTTAATTCCATTTGATTCATAACATACTTGTATGAATGAATATACTGTAGATTAAAGATATGGAACTGGTATAAAGCTCATACAGTTTATGAAATAACTTTAAAGTCATAATAGGACAGACTAAAAACATTTTCACTTGTAGAACCTATTGAAGACAGTTAATGGATGATAGAACCAACTCAAGACATTCAACAACTTAAAACTAATGTTGGTCAACTAGAACAAAATGAATGACTGGAGCACTTATTTTGATGAGGACCTTTTAATATTCAAGTCAGTAACTGTTTTCAGTATTGTGTGTAACCATGAGAGACCCACCCAGGTAGTGCCCCAGGAAGAGCCTCGGCGAGATTAAACATAAGGTAAGAAGAAATATAAACACACGATGAAACAATGTCTCAAAGACATAAGAGTTGAGTTCCCCTGACGTAGATGGTGGACATGACACTTTCCCCAAGTGCTTGTTAGAACCATTTTCTTTGGTTTCACAGACTGTAACTATAAAATCATTAATGTACCGTACTGTACTGCATTATTATACATAAGTGCGTTAATGGCTTCTAATCATTGTGTACACTGAAACTTTTCATTAAAAACGTGTTTTGCAGCATTTTATAAGATGTTAAGGGGTTTTACGGAAGTTCTTTTTTATGAACGTGTTATAATACTTAATGGGAATCTATGGGAAAAATAAACTTAATTTAGACATTTTTATTTACAAAAGGTTTTAAGGAATGGAACCTTTTTGTAAATTGGTGTTTGTCTGTAACCTTGACACCAAAGGGTAGAACAAGAATGGATTATGATTTTAGAGTTTCATATCTTGGGTAGAATAATGTTGGGAATCCAGTAATGGTGTTAGTTTTCATCCACCATGGTTCTTTAACTGGAAAATTTATATATATATATATATATATATATATATATATATATATATATATATATATATATATATATATATATATATATATATATATATATATATATATATATATATATATATATATATATATATATATATATATATATATATATATATATATATATATTTTTTTTTTTTTTTTTTTTTTCTAATTACCTTTTGTTAGATTACAGAAGTATTTAGCCCAAGAAACATCATAGCAATTATGTATAACTAGTTTGCAGACTGCGCTCCCAGCCCAGGCTGTCCTCCCATAAGGTATTTATACCAAAGTTAAACTGTTTTATTATTTTTTCATGTGTTAAGTAGTAAATTGAAGTAGTTGTGCACTATTTATCATTAGTTAGGTAGGTTTTGGTCTTGTTTGTGAACCGATTTTGTGTTTTTGGGGTATTTATGTCATTGGGGAACTGAACCCTATTTTTCCTACCTGTTTATCAATTAGTGATACGGAAATTCACCTTATGGAATTTTTTGGGAACCTAATCCACTCGTACCTCGAGGGATACATGTACTGTATACTATATGTTAGGCTTAAAGACTGAAAAGACCACAATGCGTTAGAGTACAGTGGTGGACCTGCCTAGTGGTACAGTGGGAAAGGAGTGCCACAAATGGACAATGGACATAACCAGTGAACTCCCACAAACTCGACGTGGTGACAAAGCACCGGAAGGAGCTACATCATCATTGAGAATCAGACGTGCCATGTTCTGTATACAAAGCAGACCTCTGTATTATAATGTAGTGCTCATATGATAACTACTGTATTGTGCGTTTATCATATATTTAATGATATTCGAAACCTAAGGACTTGAATTGGAAAAAAATCAAGCTGTGAGTATGTTGTCGAAACTTTATGGAATTTACTGTTTCGATAGTAAACATTAATATTTGATTGATATATATTGGGTGATAATAAGGATTATAATTATTATATAAGCTATCATGGCCTGTCGTATCTCGTTAGTGTTTTGTTTATTGTACATGCGCCATTAGATAACATTGACACAACTAATCAACATCCTGTCAAATAACCTCCTACCAAAAGATTCACAACAGCCTGCCTAGATGATCCGTTAATACTACAAGACAACAAAGAGCAGGTAAAGTTTCTGTTATACATTATACAGCAATACCGAATGAATTATTATAGCAGTCACTAAATATTTATATATGCAGCAACACGTGGTAGTCAGATAAGGTGAGTTGTGCCTTTAATATATATCTTATCGTTGTTAATTGGACCTCGAATAAAGATATGTTATTGTGACAAATTTCTTGTTTATTTCGAGTAATGTGAACAAACATCTGTTCTTGTTCAGGTTTATCTTAAAAACGTATTTTATCTATAACGAAATTCAGTGCATTAATAGGGTCACAATTATGTTGGAAGTGGCTGCAAGGTGAAGTAGGCCGCGCGAAAGTGTCGTCACCTTGGGAAATGGAAGTTGGTACAGTTGCTACTTTTTTCCCCTAGGACGAATGGTATCATTGGCCGCTGCATATACTATAGATAGAATATCAGCTGGTAAATAAAAAAATGCCGATTAAGTATGTCTGCCGCATAACCATCATCACCCACCTTCTCCAATCCTCTCATCCCATCGCCTACCACCCCCATCCGCTCCTTTTACATCATGCCTAATCCTCCTCTACCTTCACCCACCACCTACAGACCTCCCTTCCCTTCAATCACCACTCCCAAGCCCCTTCAAATCCCTCAGTCTCCCCCTTCTTTCAAACCCCTGAGCCCTCCACCAGAAAGGAGGGCGTAACTGGTTAACTGGCTGGGTGGTTGCTGGAGGCTCCTCCGCTCCGACACTCACTCAGTGTTTGTACGGACGTTTCACCGTTAGGAGGTGTTGTGTGTATCAGTGTCTGGCTGGCTCACTGGCTCTAGCGACTCGCAACTCACATTTACATAGACATTCTAAAAGGGCTCTATAAAACTTCCTTTTCCAAATAGAGAAAAGGAAGATAGTGAAACATCCGCAGAATCGGAATTCCCATTGTTGCAAGAGTTTTAAGAAACTTAAAAAAATCGCTTCCAATTAGCAAAATTAAAAGACGATAATTAAATAACTCAGTTTGTGTCGAAAATTTTACTGGGCAAAAACTATCAAAACCTCAATAAAACTTGGCCCTTTTATAATTCTGTAAAATAAACAATAGTGAAATATTTCCAGTGGCGACATTTTCCTGGAAATGTGAAAATCGTGTAGGCTACTAGTAAACTGCAATTTTAAGACGTTCAAGGGTTGTTTGTTGTAGAAACAAGCTTACGGTTGAAACACTTAAAATTCGGACAACAACGCCGTGTGGTAATTTTAATCGAGGGGAAGATGATGATCTGTGTGTAGGAGGAAGCTTGGAGCGTCTGCCTGTGTACCCCCACCACTACCTTCCCACTCCACTCCATCATGAGCTCGATCATCCTCGCGTCCTTCAAGGACCGCTTCTGGGTTAGTGACACTAAATTATAGTAACGCCTTAGAGGAGTAAAACGGGGCTACTTGGCTGGTCTTAGGGCTACCTGGCCGGAAAGTTCCTACAGTGTACAGGGAAAGTATCATCAACGTGTACATCAGTATTTCATACTTAGGGAAAGTGAAGCTCATGTGTACATTTTGATATAACACCATTGTGTATGTCTATCAGGGTGTACATAAACACTATCACCTGTGCCCCTAACCGTAATGCACATATTGTAGTCTCAAAGGGTCGCACGTTATAATTATACTCCATCGTACTGGTGAAGTGAGAACGCGATTATGCTTCAAAATCATGGCGGTGGCGAATGGTTATTAACGCCGTCCCGTAACTAGACGCATTCTCTCTCCTAAATTGTGTAAATAATTCAGCGTACATCCTCGTGTTTTTTTGAGAAATCAGACATTGGTAAACAACGAACAGTCATCGTCCGGCATGGCTGTTACTGTAACATGCGTATTTTTTTTCAACAGGTAAAACGAACCAACCAGACCTAACATAACATAATCTAGTTAACTTTGGTAAGATATATTCAAAATTCTAAGGTTGGGTGAGTATTGGTTGGTTGGATTGACTTGCTTTAAATTTTGATTTGTTTGGTTTTTATCAAAATTTAAATCTGGAAAATCACAAGTCAGAATGTCATAAGATGAATACCATTTCATCTAAGACGTTTGTAGGAAGTAACAGCTGTAATGGGTAAATATCAACCTCTATTTATAGGTCACCCTTACCAAAATAAGATCAACAGTGAAAAGGCATTAAATTTAACATAGTGGTTGATAACATAGCATTACACCAAGTATTTTTCCTGTGTTTGTGGTAAAATTGGTTAGTAAAATGTAAGTAATAAGTAGAGAGCAGTAAGATGATAAGTTGCGAAGGTGAGCATGACAATAGTGTAGTTTGTAGAGAAAGAGTGTACTGTAAAGCGTCCAGTATTTCTTGGATATGTATATTTTAAAGCAGCGGCACAGGTAGTGGGGTGGTGGTGGTACCGAGAAGTGTGTCAGGTGGTGGCTGTGGTTGGTGGTCTTGCAGTCCCTCCTCCCACAGCTACCACCACTACTACCTCCCTCACTTCTCTAGTACCTACCCCAGACACCTGCCGTGCGTCACTGAATAAACTTCTTTTTTCGTACAGTACTTGTCATGCACTTCAATTCAGGTTAGAGGGCCTATATACACGTTGTGCATCATGCTTCTGCACTGTTCTTTCGTATCTGCAAGACAAAAAATAACTTTGAACCTATGAGAACCCGAGCTCTGAGTTGGTACACTTTCCTATGGGTTTGACGTTGGTAGTGGTGAAGGCGGCAACATGTGATTATACCACGTATGTGTCACTACAGTACAGTATTTATATTTATTTTCGTAGTGTGAACTTTTTTGTAATCGCTTTTCAGTATATCTCATTAATACGTATTGGTACTCTTAACGTTTACGTGAGAATTGGTCTACAAAATTTCTCTCCGTTTGTCATCCCGACTTCAATCTACCGCTGCTGTCCATCACGCAGACAACATGAATGATCTTCAGCAAATTTATTACAAGATCTGTAGATGATGTGGTGCTAATGCTCATTAGTGGCCTTTGTATAGGTTGAAAAATAGCCGACTGGGGGACATTAGTTATTTAGTACTTTTCCCCGTTGCCATCCACACAGAAATCACATTTTTTTTCATCAGACCTAACTCAAACTTAGAGAGTAGTAAGACAACAATACACATTAAATGTCATTTGGATAGATACAAATAGCGGATTGGCGGACACAATAGGGATTATAGACAAATTTTTGTTCAAGGTTTTGTTAGTTTGTCACTTAATTATTTCCTGTTATCTTTTGTTACTGTTATGTGACTTTCTTCTTTTGTGTTTTATAACTTATGTGAATATCGTTGTTTTTGAGTCACGTAAATTTTATCTTTTATCAGTACTGTATCTAAACTGAATTTATGTTCTACTTGATCTCTATACGTTCACTTAGCACCAATTAAATAATGCCCTGATCTTTGTGAATCCGGAATGTGGGCGTTACTTAACGACATTAATAGAAGAATACAGTGTGAACGTTACATGAAATACGGCGAATCTTGGCATTACGTCGATAATGTGAGACCCAAACTATCGTAGATGCCTTCTCTTTTACAAAGTTAAGAGGAATGATAACTTCAAATTTAAAAAAAAATCTGGATCATAATATATTAAACTCAATCGTTGTTCGACCATGTCTTCCGTGGGAGAGCCCGGGTCTTTGTCTGGACCACACATGTCCTACACTTCTTATTCTCACTTTTTAAGTTGCGTCATTCAACATTGACTGACTGAGACCATTTGCCCCTGGTCTGTAGCTAATGAATAACATTTTAACATCCTTGACTTGGAACACTTAGTAGAACATTCAGACATTATAGCCGTAAAACATAGTATCGAGCCATTGTATTAAAGTGTGTTTAATATCTCTTGAAGTGAATAGACTTATCGAGACAAAAATGAGAAGAATTGGTCATCGACTGCGTGAAGCCGAACTTATAAAACATTTCCATCTTGATGAAAGACATCCCTCAGTTTGTTGCACGTTGAGCTGATTAAACGCAGGAAAAAATCAATGCAGTCAGAGAAACGTGAGTGTGAGGCTGCGAGGCACCGGGCTAGGTGGAGACGTGGCGCCGTGTGTGTGTGTGTGGGGTGTCCCTGACTTCCTTTGTGGGAACTGACCACTCATGCAGCTTCCCGCCAGCACTCGCAACGCAAGGGCGATGCAAATACTATATATTGTCACTAAGACAAGAAACATGTTAGCCGCAAAATGCTGACATTGAACATTCTCGTTAGCTTGACTTGTCTCAGGGAGTATCGCAGCTCACTCGATCACTGCTAAGATATCTCGTATGTAGCATTATCAAAATGTCTTGGTGGAATTTCATGTTTACTTTAAGGATTACTGTGGGAAAAACTGACAGAAAGTTCCCCTTTTTTGGCCAGGAGTGAGACGAGGTAACAACACCTATTAGCAGGACTCGAGCCTCAGTGGACTAACCCTGTCAACTCATGCCTCGTGACCTATGTTGGTGTACTGCTAGGAGTGGACATTACAGTAGTGCTGGGGGGGGGGGGCAGGTCATCGCTGCCACCAACCATAACACTCGTGTCCGTGAGATAATGGTTAATTAACTACAGCACAACGCTAGCCATTCACCGTCCCTGGTGAAGCTGTACCTGCACCACCCACGTCCAAACTCTTAAGGTCACATGGTGTACACCGTCCTACTTTCAGAATAATGATCAGATATACGTGATTGACCAACAATAAAACTCGCAAAAGGATGATATGTGAAGGTTTGAGATGTTTTATCAATTTCAATGAAATTAAAGGAAATACAGAGATAATGAGAAAAAATCGATACATTTTATTACCACCTTTCAAAATGAAATCATATCGTATTACAATACAAACCTAACAAAGGTTATGGACTTACGATGAAGTGTTAGGTACATGTTGTAAAGTTCATATTTACAGTAATGAATGTCAATATAAAGGGAAGAGAGCAGCGTGAGTCACCGTGAGGACAGCCACTGGACCAACGGTGGTGTGTGGCGTAACTCTCACCAAGCTCTCGTATATTATCTGGTCGTCTCTGAGGATATGTTGATTATTTTGATAAACTCAGGAACGTTGTAATAGAATACACCTGGACCACACTGTATTTAATGTACAAATGTGAAGTAAGTGAATGACCCTCAACAAGCCATACATCAGCAGACCAAAAAAAAATAGCGAATGCAGGGCTTCCGCGCTGCGTGGCATGTCCTGGCAGGTCCCAGCCTCCATTAGTATCACGATGGTGTAGTAATGCCATGCTATGTGAAGGCATTAATAAGTTGTGTTGTAAAACTAGTCCGAGTATGTGTTAGGGTTGAGACATTTGTTTCCAAATTGTAGGTCTGTAAAGTTTAGGACTGTGTTGTGTTAATATACAAGTGTGTGAGACATAAAATGAAAAGGGTAAATTTGTCCGCTCTTGACCAAGTTTCTTTCTCACTTCTTGAATTTTTCCTATAAAGTGGTATAGCTACTAGGCAAGTTGTTCTGGAGAGTGTCAAGGTCAGTCACCAATTCCTTAGAGGTATTAAGTCCGAACTTACCGTGTCGGCAGACGGACTGATGAGACAAATGTGACTGGTGCTGGTGTTCAGTAGTTCTGATTATGCTTTCAGTTACCGAACGACTAATTAATCCCACTCACGCGCACAAGTATGGTGATAGGAGTACCGCGAAGGCGATTGGCAATAACACCCCCGTGTACGTTTAAGAGGAATTCCACTATGTATACCGAGCCGAGGATTAAGTCCAGGTTACGTCATCCAGAGTGATCTGATCACTTGGAAATTTACGAATCGGTAGAATGTATCCAAGTGTTAAGTGCGTGGGAGGCTGTACACTGAGATGTTCTAGTGTTCCTCCGCCTTCTCATCTACCAGTTTTAGACAATCGCTGTAAACCTTAAAATAATGTATTAAATAACTGGGGGAAATATATGTATCAGCTTAAAAACACCAACTACACTTTAGCCTTGAACACATTCTTCTAGTCATCAGCTGTGAGCGACGAATGACATCATTTCCAGGCGACCAAGAATGTTGATCCTGGAAATCGCATCAGGGAATTGGGTCAGGAGGCACTGAAGCCTTTGTAACACCTTAGACACACCTTAAAAAACAAAACTCGACGGAGATCCCTTAACTCCCAATGGTGTTAACCTTGAAATTATCTTAAACGAGGTAAAACATGTAAATATAAGACTTAGCGTCACCATTATTTTTCTTCCAACATACAACGATTTTCGAAAAGGACTCGAGATAAAGTAAGACCTAGGGATCACTTCTGAATCTAACTTGTATACACGATGGACACTCCTAAAAAGAAACTTAAATAAGAATTGGTCTTTGAAGTTATGCTGCACTTGAAAAAAAAATCCTCCACGTAAAACACAACCAGTCAAATCAGGAAGGCGAACACTGGGTTGACTAATCGCAGTTAAAAATTCAGGTATAATTAGTATAACTATCTTATGTCAAATATACTTAATTGTCTCGCGGATTTGTATCACTAGAGCTCGCTGGCCTAGATAAAAATGTCACTCCGTAATGCCAGTGAACGTCCAGGTTCGATGACGCTGGCTAATGTCACAGGCTGGTGAGTGTCTGGTATTATGACAGTCCACTGGCCTGGCCAATCCCCTCCTCTCCATTATATACCCATGTACGAGAGTAATACAGGGCAACTTGTTTCTGTGGTGCAGTACTGACACTAACTGAGGGAGGGTATATATATGGACCTTCCTAACTCACTAGAATTCATTTGGTCTAGTAATGGAGGTTCTGCTTAATGATTCTATCTCTATTGTCCCTCTCAACACACACACACCTCATTATCGTGGCTGACAGGGACTTCCGGCACACAGAGTCCCTTGTGGTGAAGATAGTGCGGTGCCAAGACCTAAGTGGTACAGCACGGAGCGGAGGATGTGGGAAGTGAACTAAGGTCAAGAAAAAGGGCTGACAAGCGCGCCATTAATTGAGGAAGGTTTTTCAGTAGGGTTGACTTTTCTTCCTGGCTGTTGTGTGGCGCGGTATTATTGAGTCGCTGATTATGTTTAGACAATGGATTTTATGGTGTGTGTGTGTGTGTGTGTGTGTGTGTGTGTGTGTGTGTGTGTGTGTGTGTGTGTGTGTGTGTGTGTGTGTGTGCGTGCGCGCAGGTGTTGACACTCTCTCTCTCTCTCTCTCTCTCTCTCTCTCTCAGTGACTTCATTTTCCCCTCCCCTACACGACGCCCCCTCCTTATTGTCTCTCTTCCTCCCCTCCCGGGTATTGAGGTGGTGTTCCCAAAAGATTAGATTATATTTTTTAGATTGCCCACGAGGGGGCTAGTTTATTGGGCACCCCCTTACATCCTGTGCAAGGTGAAGCGCAGAAGCGTTTACAGTGCCCATCGGGGAAGCATGCGGAGTTCATGCTTGCCTTTATGACTCATGCATTAAGGGCGTAAAATCCTGAAGGGTCATGAGTTTTGTCAGCAACTTACATAAAGTGACAGAAAAGTTCCCAGAAGGTGAGGTGCGGCCTGGCCCCAGGTACCATGGTGGATAACCTACCAATCTAATCTACCACCTCGAGGTCACCCAGTTACCCGCCCGGACCTGCCACTACTGTACACCAAGTGGGGACCGCTACCTGTCTTGACCCACCTGTATTGATGACCCACCTGTCTTGATGACACATCTGTCTTAACGACCCACCTGTTTTGATGACCCACCTATCTTAATGACCCACCTGTCAATAACTCACCTGTCTTCAAAACGAGAACCAGACAACTTTCGATACGGGAAATAACTCGATGAGAAGTTTGTGATGTTTCCTGAGTGTTACACACACACACACACACACACAGTCCCTCAGTGCAGAACAAAATCCCACAACCAAGATAATAAAAGTGTCAATAATCCCACTAGTTAATCCCTCTCGTCCCGTTAGTTATTGCGATGTTACAGTAGGTAGGATCTTGTATAACCTTATAAAGAGTATAAGTGGGTGTCAGATTCACTCAGACAAATCAACAAATACGTAACTCCCACAGTGTTGCGGCGGTGGTGTGTGTGTGTGTGTGTGTGTGTGTGTGTGTGTGTGTGTGTGTGTGTGTGTGTGTGTGTGTGTGTGTGTGTGTGTGTGTAATAATAATAATAATAATAATAATAATAATAATAATATTAACGGTTTATTAATAGAGTTGCAGCCGATGGCTGAAAATATACAGACTTACATTTGATTTAGACATAGTGATATAATATGCATTGAATACATTTACAGGGCTGTACAGTACATAAATCAGGAGTTGTTTATTATTTTAACAATAGATGGGATGGTGCTGTTCTTATATCTATCGGTGCGGGCTCTTATGGGCTGAATTTTGTTGTAGCGGCGGACTGCGTGAGGTGGGTGGGGGGCTGCCGGTGACAGGAGGTGGTGATGACGAGGGTGGTGCATTAGTTGGCTGCCAAACCTTTCCAGTGCTTGGTGGTGGAGGTCACTGAGGGATGGCATTTCCAGGGTGGAGAGAGCGTTGGTGTAGCCGGAGTATTCTGCGCCAAGCATGATTCTGCAGGCCCTTTTCTGTACCTTCTCTAGCCGACGTTGTTGGGTGGAGTTGAGAGAAGACGACCAGGCTGGTGTGTGTGTGTGTGTGTGTGTGTGTGTGTGTGTGTGTGTGTGTGTGTGTGTGTGTGTGTGAACCTGGGATTTTTGCTCTGTCCTTGTGTCTTATATCAGGAAGAGGAGGTAAATAATGCCTTAAGTTTATGCATGAATATTTAACTGCATCTCCGCATATCGTACAGTAGGTCGGTGTTGTTCTCGGGTAATGGTTTATTCAGCATCTTCCTTCCCAGCTATTTTCAGAGCTCGTGTTCCCAGGTGCCAAGAAACAGACTTTGTACTTTTTATCTGTTCAGGTGAGTCAGTCAGCTCAGTGAATACTAATCGTAATTGACTGACTGACTGATTGAGAGAACTTTAGGACGTTCCCTTGCTAATGTTTACTGTTCCCTGAAATATAACCTGAATGTTGATGTCCCCTGAAAGTAGTTTCTTATTAGTTGTTCTTTGAAACGTAAACTAACATTTCCTGAAGTATAGTACCACAAGACTTGGTGAGGTACCGCGTTAGACAATGGTGGAATAATGAAGGCAGTGTGAACAGTAAACTTGTTTCATATGTGACTGTTAACGTAAACATTAATTAACCTTCACAGATATCATAAGTTTATTATGTATGTTTTTTTTGTTTAGTAAATGTTATACAGGTCTTTCTTTCCCTCTCCTTTATGATGTATGTACTGTATGCAGGTGTATGGAAGCGTTCATCTATGTGTATGTGACGGTATGTATACATACGAGTGAGAGAAGAACGTTTGTCTCCCAACTGTAAAGAAAGATGAGACTTGACGTTATACTTGTGTTGCTATGGCGGTGAGCTGGTGTGAAGGAGGATCAGGTTAGATTAGGTTGCACAAGCTAGGTTAGGTAAGACTTCCCTCTACTTCTGACTAAGACGCCCTCTGTTTATAAGTTGCGGTTAGATGTTGCAACTAAATTTATTGTATGGTTCTTATATGACGTTTCTTTGTAAATCATATGTTATAAACTAACATATGTTAGTGACCCCAGTACTGATGGTCAGGGGTCAAGGGTCACAAGAGTAGGTGGAATATGTTTGGTGGTGACCGTAATCTGTATACCATCAAAGACAATTCTTATTCAGTATGCTTTGTGTTTTAGTGTGGTATACTGGCGTCAATTGTTGGTGGGGAGTTAGACTTACCCACAATGCACGCTTAACCTGAGGGAATGACTTGAAACAATCCTCTGTAGGTCAACTTGCTGTTGGTAGACTCTCATCGTTGTGTTAGCTTAGAATGGACTAAAGGTCTGGGTTGAGCTGTGCGGCGTAGCAACTAATCTTCTTCTCTGGAATGTGGCCACTGACTCCTGAATGGTCCATGAGCATGATTGGCGGTGGGGGGTGAGGGACGATGCGGGTACTGACGTGAGCAACACCACTGACGCATCACGGCGGTGTGTATACTGCTGGGGGCCACGACGAAACATAACTGCTGGATGGATGTGATGGAGTGATTGGTGGTCATCAAGATGTGGGAACTCCTGATCGTGCGAAAGTTTATGACACAGATACTGTTTAAGTTATTAGTGAGTTAAAACACCGAAGTGGCGGACAGTCTTAATGTTTCAGGAAGTAAAAGCGTAAACAAAAATGGGAAGGTTTCTGTATTTTTAATCTTGAGCAAAGAATTGGATTTAGTTGACCAATTTTACAAGAAGAGGTCACTGTTACGCTGATACCCAGTTGATGGATGTCTGTTGTGTCTGACTGTCCTGACCCAGCATGCAGTTTACACATGTTTAGTATATAAAGCAAGGTTCAAGATGCCATTGACCCTTGAAGTAAACCATTCATGATATATCCCCATTGAGTGTGATCCTGAGGTTAGCGTCACGGTAGGAGCGAATGTAGGGGATAAAGCTTTTAGATATGATTAAAGATGCCTGACTGGTGAGACATTTACTGTTGTGTTCATACATTGTTGTGTTATGATGCTTGTTACTCTCTCTCTTTCTCTCTCTCTCTCTCCACAGTATAGAAAAAAAAAAACGCCGAGGGTCATTCACCTCAGCTAGTTACCTTGACCAAACAATAGCCGACCAGAACGACGCCACAACACACACGCACTAACACTTAACATTAAAACTCAGAGTCGTGTTAAACATCTCTTTCTGTGGTCGTGTTTTAGCTGACGTGAGAACCTGGCCTTGGGATATTTAAAGTTCATTATTGTTAACTTTTCGATATTTTTCACGGGAAATGTGTAGACGTGTTTAATTTAATGGCTTAACTAAACTGCGATCATAATGGCGTCAATTTTTCATCGCGACTCTACCTGTGTGGGGACTTCAAGTAGTGTTATGTTTATTTTATTAGATATATATGTCTGTAGGGTTGTAGATACTAAGGCCCTGGGTATATGTGGGGGGAGGAGGGAGGGAAGGCGCGCGGGTATATGACATGCACTGCTGGCTCCTGATCAGTCACGTATGATAAAGTAGCTGGTGGGGGAAGGAGCAGTTCACTGGTGGTCGGGAAAGGGTGAGATTCTCTTCCTCCTCCTTCTCCTCTCCGTCTTCTGGAAGGGAGGTGATAACTGGGGGAGGTAGGGAAAGTAGGAAAAGGTAATGGGGGAAGGGGGGGGGGTAGGGGGGTAGGGATATGGTAATTGAGGGAGGAAGGGAGTGGTGGAGAGGAAGTATAGGGAGGGAAGTGCGCTGAACAACAACAAGGTCATCCCCTCATACCCTCTTCCTGAGCCTCACTGTCCAAGCAACACAACAACAGGCCAACACAACACAGTCCCACAACACAACCCCACAACACAACACAGTCCCACAGCACACAACACAGCCCCACAACACAACACAGTCCCACAACACAGTCCCACAACACAACACAGCCCCACAACACAACACAGTCCCACAACACAACACAGTCCCACAACACAACACAGTCCCACAACACAACACCACAACACAGCCCATCACAACAACACAGCCCAACAACACAACACAGCCAACAACACAACACAGCCCCACAACACCCATAACACAACACAGCCCCACAACACAACACAGTCCCACAGCACACAACACAGCCCAACAACACAACACAACACTCACTCGGGTCTCATGGACGAATGTAACTGCAGTGAATATGTTACTACTACTACTACTACTACCAACAACTCTACTACTACTACTACATTTTTTTATATAATAGCCATCAACTTCCCATTAGAGCCATACCTTATCCATACATTTTATTACATAACTATTTAATACAACTACTACTGCTACTAAAGGCTTATATTATCTATATTTTTACAGGTATTATTATTATTATTATTATTATTATTATTATTATTATTATTATTATTATTATTATTATTATTATTATTATCATTATCATTATCATCATCATCATCATCATCTTCTTCATCATCATCATCATCATCATCATCATCATCATCATCATCATTATTCGTTAACTGACACTTGTTCTTTAGTGTTCAGATAAAAGTACAATAGCTCCCACTGTCATGGAACAAATTGACAAGCACCGTGAAGGGTATTACCAAACCATCAACCACTCAGCGTTAGGGAGCAACTCTGATATACTGTGGACTGGTCACAGAAGACACATGTGACCCTCACGACGTCATTTTATCAGCGTGAGAACAGTGTGTGTGTGTGTGTGTGTGTGTGTGTGTGTGTGTGTGTGTGTGTGTGTGTATTTATTACGGTCAGCATTCTCGCCTCGTAAGTGTGAGATCCCGACTTCGATCCCCGGTGAGGGTGTAATTGTGGGTAAGCTTCTTTTCACCATTTGCCTTTGTCTACCCAGCTGCAGTATTTAGGAACTTGGATGTTAATCGATTTGCGGCGCGTGTTCTGGGGCACTGATTAGCCAGTGCAGTTGGCGAGTTGTCCGGTCTTCTTGGATTGTCCCTTGACACTGGGTTAACATAGGGCGTGGTTGTTGTGTTGGCGACAGCTTCTACACCTTAAACAAATTCACGTCTTGGTGGCTCTTGGGCCGGCGAGCCTTGAACACGAGAGGCAAACATTATCAACCAGCCAGCAGACGTATCACAGGCCTGGGTTTGACAGAAAGGGTATTTATGCACACACAGGTCAGTATCATCACCCACCATCCTTTACAACTCCTTCGGTCTTGCAGGATAACTTGGCATCGGTCCTGCAGGATAACTCGGCAGGTTCTCTCAAGAGGTGAAGCTGACAGTCTTCCACACCGCGACACAGTTTCTTTTCTAAATTCGGTTTTATATCAGAGTTCTTGGCAGCTGCTGAAAAAAATCGCCGTTTGTCCTCGAGTAAAGTATAGTGTTAGCTAACCTCTAGAGCTTGGGTGAGACGAGTGCCAAATTCTCCTCCTCCGCTTCTTCCCCCTCCTCATCCTCCTCCTTCTTCTTCTTCTTCTTCTTCTTCTTCTCTCACCTTTAACAATCTGTGCATTCCTGCTGTAATTTTTTTTAACACTTGTTGAATGAGGATTGTGAATACACCATCATGCAGTAGCTATATCTTAACACAAACACACATACAGTATTGCCTCATGCACTGCCTGTAATGTTGGTACCCGTTCATTTTTCTTATTTATTGAACTGAATGGTAGTTGTGGTGATGATGTAGTGGTAGTAATGGTGATGGTGGTAGTGGTGTGTGAACAGTTTACTCCTGCGTCTGTGTCATGGTAATGGTGGTTATGGTGGTGGTGATGGTGGTAATGGTGGTAGGGATGGTGATAGTGGTGAGTGTCATAGGGCCGCTGACTCACACTGCCCACCACTGGCTGAGAATTACACCCTGTGAATGAGTTAGTATAGAATGACAAGTGTAATGACCTTTTGTAAGAGTATCTAGCTCATTCTTTCTCTCAGATGGGGGGGGGGGCAATGGCTGGTATAATAGGTTCAGATTATGTCTAACGTGATACACAGGTAGTTGTCTGTATGAGTGACGAAAGAGAGAGAGCAGTTACAAGGTGCTACTTTAAGAGAATTGATTTTTAGGGTTTCAGTAACGTGTGTGTGTGTGTGTGTGTGTGTGTGTGTGTGTGTGTGTGTGTGTGTGTGTGTGTGTGTGTGTGTGTGTGTGTGCTCATGAAAGTACCATAAGAAATAACTTATAACACCCTCAGATCCAGCAGCCTTATATAGCCTTTCTGGTTGATTTCGTTCTACCTCTATCTCTCCTGTATCATTCTCCTCTTACATTATCTCCCATTCACTTTCTTCATCGAATTACTCAGAATAGGCAAACTGTACTACAAGCTTTGCCAATAAATTTGTTAAACTAAAAAAAAAAACTTCATTCTTCTCGTTATCAATTTTATTACGTCTCATCCTTCTTCTTACTGGTTACTCCCATAATTTCATCGTTTGTCCTGCCGGTGGTGTCATCCCATCTCCTCACACATCTGTAATTCGTCTTGGGGTCTTTTGAGGGCATTTCCGTCTTTATTATCCACGCAATCGCCTCGGCATCTTCTTCATTGTTTGGTTTGGGTCATTTGTCTGTCGTCTGTGAAAACTTCCGTCTGTTGGGTGTTTCTTTAATTGTTCGACCAACCTCCACTAGTTCACTACACCTGCCTACTAACTAATATAAACTACCACTACACCTGTCTTCAAGCTACACCAACACTAACTACATTTGCTTCCATTCACCACCACTACACCTGCCTGCCAACCCTACCATACTTACCACACGTGCCTACCATACGCCTCTACCCCCCCCCTTATCTAACGTACGAGTAGCGCCATTACACAACCCGTATTTAGCCTGGCTGCTCACACACTGTATCAGAACCCGCTCCTCTCTGCCTATTACCGCATACCTCGAATACCACACTCATCTCCTACTCCTCCTCCTCCTCTTTCGTCTACTCCTCCTTCTTCGTCTACTCCTCCTCCTTTTTATTCTTTTCATAAATTTCATGGTCGTAACTGACTTGAGACGAGAGAGAGAGAGAGAGAGAGAGAGAGATGGATGGAAGCTATGTGCTCTCTCTCTCTCTCTCTCTCTCTCTCTCTCTAGATTCATGCCTTGTGATTTCAACATGAGTCACCCACCACCAGCATATATATCTGTATTATTACGCTCGATTTAGCGTATATAGTCAGTGAAAGTGTCGACTGATTCCGTATACGTTCATTTTTATTTTTCCTATATAAATAATTCAGGTAGAGATCAGACAGGTGTCATTATCGTCACCTGTGATCACTTGTTCACCTGGGAGTGTGTGTGTGTCTGATGTAGGATGGTTTGAATTGATGGAGTTTAAATAGGGAAAATAAGTATGTGGTAGGGTGGTAGGGAGTTCCTCATAGGTGTGGATGTTAGAAGATACTGTTTTATTTTTGTCTATTAAGTTTAGATAATTTTTCATATCAGGCAGCTGTGGGCGTCGTAGATCATAGGGTAGTAAAGGTAAAGGAGACGGGCGGAGATAAGGTGGAGTGTATTAGTTAACTCTGCCAAGGGGAGGGTTGTAGAGATGCTTCACACACACACACACACACACACACACACACACACACACACACACACACACATGCATCTATCCCTCACGGTAACAGATACACACGAACATATACACACATAATACGCCCGTGCACATTCATAAATTAATGAGATTTTACTATAATTACGTTTTTAATTACGTCAAATAATCCTGTCACTTTCATTTGATGGTGTGAAGGGGACGTGAAGTTGTTAACTCATTCCTCAACATTTGATGCTCTTTCGAAAATAGTTCCATAACCCATATATATATTTTTTATACATATCAAAGTATATACAGTGAGAGACTTAGTGACCAGTTTTATATTATTTTCCTTTAACTTTAACATTATTTCTTTACTTGATAACTAAGCTTATTATCCAAGAACGTTGCCATTTACACGCGGGGGGTTGGGGGGGTAGACATTACAGCAGTCAACACCCTCTCATTATGACCCGTGTCTAGTGACCAAAACAAACCCTTCACACACCTGGCTTATCGTGGGGAGGTTTATGATGCTGTAATGAGAGTATATGTTCTTATTGTTAGTAATTTTATTATATGTGGTTTCGTTTAGTCAACCCAATGTACGGCATCTTTCCTGACTTGGGTGATGTATGATGATCGAGATTGAGGTGTTTTTTTTTTTCTCCAGTACGGATTAACACAGTTGGTGACACATTCTTGATCATCCTTGTTATTATGACTGTACAATACCTTCATGAGTGACACACGAGAGGTTACAGTTCTTCCTTTATACTTTTTATTTTTCATCAGTTGCCGAGACTTTTAAGTTATTTTACCGATAAATTTTGAATCTCCATGTGATGTTTTAACAGCTCCCCAACTGAGCAACTACATGTAAAATAAACCACAGTAGACAGCACAATTAGGCTTCCATCATGCTGTTTGTTGTTGTATGTGACGTCACGTCGGCCCCCTGGTGGCCTTTACAACAAACACTGGACAGGTGTAATGGATAAATTAGCTTTAACTCCATTTTTTGTGGTTAGTACTTCATGTGATGGGTTGAGGCGTACACACAGATGGAGGGCATCTTAGTTTCCATTACTTTCTTTGGTAATATTTATTTTATGATGTTTAAATTGGTTCTCTTTAATTTGTTCTCGTGTGTGTGTGTGTGTGTGTGTGTGTGTGTGTCTGTGTGTGTGTGTGGGTGGGAGTAAACAAGTAGGTTATGAATATGTCAGACACAAAACTCACATCACTTGAGCCACATTATATACAGTACTCCAAAGTCCTCACCTACGACCCCCTACACCCAGAAACTACACTTACCACCTACCTGTTCGCTACAAACCACAGTGCAATATACTGCTCTGAGTTATAATGTTAGTATGGTAAGATATTACAAAGTATTTTTATTATGTTAGTTTCTTTTTATACCGTCTTATACACCGTAATATGATAACCAAAGGTATACATACTTTTAGTGTCAGCAGTGTTATTGTCTTCGCAGATTTGGTTTTGTAGTCTCCTTCCCAACGCTGCCTTGTTGACATAGTTGACGCCTTATAGTACGTTCAGATTCTTAATCTGTCTTGCGTGTACAACTTTAGGCCTACCACATCACCACGCCGCCAGTCTGGTCGTGACTTCACTGATGATAAAATGTGACCAAACGAATTCCTGCCGGCCAGACAGGATTAACTAGCGAATTCTCAAAGGTGCGTACTATAGATTCTCTCCACAACAAAACAGGATATGTCGTATTTAGTTGTGGTTGAGTCTTAGTTCAATGCCGACCCAGTTTAAATCTGTATTTTTGTATTGTAGCTTCATCGTGGGCTGGTGAGATGCGTTCCTATGCATCCCTAACTAAGAGGAAATATATTAAGGTACAGATCTTTGGGAATCAGGAGGCCTTACCCAACGTGGAAGACGAAGGGGTGAGGGATTTCTCGTGTGTGTGTGTGTATGTGTGTGAGGCTATGAATATACTGTAGTTAAGATTGATTGTATTCGTAGGTTTTACTGAAATCCTTATGGGTGCCTTGGCAAGACTTTCAAGTTCCTTTAGATGACCTACAGCTTCCACGTGTGCAGTGAGTCAGTCCTTGCCTCTCCCGGTGTGTGTGTGTGTGTGTGTGTCAACTTTACCTGTTTGGTGGACCTTCTGCTGAATGTTCTCCCGTATCGTGAATTAGGTAAGACGTGTGGTTAGCAACTTAAGTGTTAGGCCTAGTTTTTTGTGTTGAAACTGTGAATTGCTTTAATTTGGCATTTTGAATGTTGGTAGAGACCCCGCCAGGTGTAATGGATGCCTGTACAGTGTCTCTCAATTTATCGTTTTCAGTCACACCTGTACTGATTTCTACCAGAAGCTAAGTCAGTTTACCTAAATATAGTTTTTATTTTTCCATTAGAGGCTCGTGTGAGGATGTGTGTATATTATAGACTTTAATTTCTAGTGCTTGTGGCGCAGGTTTGTGTGTTTGTCTGCAGTTACATGAATGAGTCTGTCGCACTACGTCAGGCAGTGTTCGGGTATTTGGGTACCGCTGATTCAGTGCCTGACTCAGGTGTCGATTTGTAGAGTGTGGCAGCGTGACTATAGATTAATAAGCGTGAGGCTAGGGTGGTAGGATGGCACGGTGCCAGGTGAGGGAGACATGGGGGGGGCCACACCAGGTGGGGGTCGAGTGCCAGCTCACCCACGGTATCTCCCCACGTCCCATATACTGTTACTAGTGTCAGTGGGTTTGTTCTCCTGCCACCCCTCGCTCGTGTGTTTATAACTAGCCATCACAACTGAACAAAACTCACGATTAACACACACACACACACACTACAACCCTGGTGATGACATAAGCTCCTTTGCCTCGTCACACGGAAGCCAAAACTAGGCAGGTGTGAGCTGTGGGGGAGAGGCGACCAGGAGACAGATGAGGCCTCCACACCCCGCCGTTCCCCTCAACCTGGGTGACACATTTACCAAGTCTTGCATTATGTAGCACCATATATGACACTTCTCTCCGATAGGTTATGTTAGGTTAGGTTAGGTTAGGTTAGGTTAGGTTAGGTTAGGTCAGGTCAGGTCAGGTCGTGGAAACAATGGAAATCAGCGTCTATTATTACTGTTCAATACGTGTTTCGACCAATCTGATGGATGTAGTCGCCAGTGGTATCGTAAAACACTCGCGGAACTTCGTAAATATGCCTTCAAGAGCCGACGCTGCAGGAAGGGAGGAGGGATGGTAGGGGCTATAGTGTGGGCTGGTAAGTTCAAGAGTCGTTTGCATGTGGACAAGGTATAACGAGACACTTGAGAAGGCATACGGCAGAGGATGTTGTGACTGAGGTTACCAAGACTGCCTGAGAGGAGAGCACAAGACTGTTAATGTGAGGGAAGAGGGATGGTGAGGGTGGGAGAAACCAGGGAGGGAGGAAGGGAGAGGGATTTCTATACCCGGGGAGTTAAGGAGTTGGCAAGGTGTATAAGTTCACTATATAGGGTTGTGTAGGGGGAAAGCATTTGCCATAGAAGGGAATTAACGGGGGGTGTTGCTATAGCTTGGGGAGTTACTGAGTTAAACAGGACCTGGGGAGTATGTCGTCTGGGAGTGAAGATGAGAGAGAGGTCACGTGGCTGAGGGGAGATGAACATAGCGTTTGTATGTTGTTGTTTGTTTTATTATATTGCCCTTGTAATTATTTCTGCCACGAAGAGTCAGTGTGTGTGTGTGTGTGTGTGTGTGTGTGTGTGTGTGTGTGTGACGGTGCCTGTGAAGAATGTTGTGGTGGGGGGGGGTGAAGGGAGGATGAGGGGGGGTGTAGGGGGGAAGAGAGAGAAGACTTGAGGTGAAAGACAAGGAGTGTGAAAAGAATGAGAATAAAAAAAAAACACACAAAAGAAAAGATTAAGTGGGACAAAAAGTAAGGAAGGAAGGATACACAAAACATAAGAAAGACAGGAAGTGGAAGATATAAGAAGAGAAGAAAGCTTAGATGAACACAATTAAGTGATGGGAAAGAAAGGTAGAGGAGGAAGTTATAATTATTTGTAATAGTCCACCATCAGATTGCTCGCTTGGCCTCCATCTGTAGATAAACATAGCAGCGTGTTGTTGTGTGTTGTGTCAGGCTAAAACATTCAAGGTGTGGGGGTGAGTGAGTGTCAGTACAGAACCTGGTGTAGCTTAATCCCCAAAACCTAACCTAACCCAACTTAACCTAACCTAACGTTGCCAATTATATATTTTAAGAATTATCATAAATACTCGTACATTTCACGTAAGTAGAAGCTGCTATTAACAGTGACAGTATCTGGTGCAGCGGTTAGATGTACAAGGTATTGGGTGAGTGAGTGAGGGCAGGAGGTCGGGTGTGTACAGGTGATCACTGACAGGCGGTCCACGGTTAAACCAAAAATACAGCAGCCGCTATACTCCACTCTGCCAGGTACACCAGCTCGCCCGGCCCAGCCTACGGAGGTCGCAGCCCAGCCAAGCATATCTCGCCATGGTCTGGGGTGTTGTAGGGTAGTGTAGACAGTTTCATCCTAACTTACCAAGATTCAGGCAAGTTTAGCGAGATTCATTGTCGTAAAAAAATAAATAAATAAAATCATCCTAGTAGCGCAAGTCCCAGCTCAGCATAGTTGTCAGTGGCAAAAAATTAGAGTTCGCGAAAAAGGAAATGCTCATAGCTTTTTTATTTATACTAAAAGATGAATTATGACTCACTAAACACACCACGTAAACTCAGAGTACTGCTTACCTGTACGGCTCATGTAATCAAGAAATTGCTTCCGTTATATACGTGTGATTTATGTGAGGTAAATTATCCCTGTGTGAGAAATATAAACTCGTTGCTTACCGTTGAGGAGCGACTAAGGAGGACTAAAGTGTATGTAGTGTGTAGGAGTCTTAGATATAAATGATACCGTATATAAATATCATATACAATCCTTCCTTTGATATCTAGTTTATGTTATCATTGGTGACTTGATGTGGTGAGAGGGGGGGACAAGGTGGTGAGAGAGAGAGGGGTGTGGGGCACGGTGGTGAGAGGGGGTGGAGGTAAACATCTGTGCTTCAATACTACAGTCACTTCAAGACATGTAAATACGCTTAAGACCCCTGACGAATCCATAGAAATGGTTACTACGTGTGAGCAGCTGATCCTCGCTAAGTTGTGAGTAGGTTCAAATCCTTCCATATTCCCCTGGACTTAGAGAGCTTATCCTACTACACTGTGTCTGGGGGAAGGTCTTCAAAGGGGGCACTGAGCTCGTAAGGTAACGCCTGGAGGTCCACCGCTGAGGCTTCCTAAATGTTCTCAGTAGTGAATGGGAGATGGTTAAGTCGGTGTTCCTGAGACACTATCCGTGGTGCTGAGAGACTGAGAGAGAGACACTAGACGGTCAAACGGATAGAAATAACTTAAAAATAACGAGGAAACAGTGTCATGAGTTGAGGCATCAGGGACGCTAGGAATGCTGCTTCTCTTCGGGTTAGACGTCGGCTGTAAAATTCCTGCCAGGGTGTCGAGTGTATGTTTTCTCTAGTCCAGACTAGACACATTGGCGGCCTCCTCTCATTAGGCTTTAGTCTCGAAACAGCCATTCTTGAAGATACATTTGGGCTAACGACATGGTTTCAAATACTGGTACAAAACCCACCTTAGTTTTATGTTTCTGGTTTAAGAATATTTTCACTGTAGGAGTTACGATAAATGAGTATATACAGTATATGATTCGATTGTATATGTGAGCAGTGCGCGGGAATCGGTTATGTAACAAAGTACCTAACCTAACCTAACCTAACCTTCCTTTCCGATATTATGTATAAAATTTCAATGGTAAGGATTGTAGTCGTATTGATCTATAAAACTTGAAAGGTTATGGGTTGTGTTTATTAATGGTTTCAAAGACATAAGAACATAAGAAAATAAGGAGTCTGCAATAGGCCGGTTGGCCTGCGCATGGCAGCTCCTGTCGAGAGTTACTACCACTCTCTATCACCCACGGATAGAGGCGGGATAAGACCTTGTCACTGCAGTATTCGACTCATATAATCTTACACACACACACACACACACACACACACACACACACACACACACACACACGACGGCTGAGAGTTAACATGACGTAGTGCAGTTTGGTGGTGGGTGATGGTCAGAGCTACGCGCTCCACCTGCAGGGGAGAGAGCCAGCACCTCACCTCTCCTCCCCGGTGCCTCCTCTCCCCACTGCCCCTTTCCCTCGTGCCTACCTTCTTGGCCTTACCCGTTCTTTTTAAATTTTTAAAATGGGAATTTAAGGACTCCTGGCATTCCTCTGCGCCATTAGCTTCATCATAACAGGAAAAATAAGAACCCTGTCCCTCCCTGGCCACCCATTCCACCAGAGTAACATCACGAGTTAAGTGAGCTTAGTCTGGCTCCCTGGCACACCATCTGCCTGACTGCTTGGTGCGGCTGGCAGCGTGGCACCCCTCCTTCTCCCCCTAACACTAGGAAGCTGGCATCGGGCGCCAAGAGGGAGAGTTAGTTGCCGGGTAGAGTAGTGAGAGAGGGCGCGGGCCGAGCTTGCTGCCGCCCAGCACACGACCACCGCCACCTTGTCGCTCCACCTCCGTAAGGCAGGTGTCGAGGCACGCCAAGAGCTGCCTCGAGGAGAGAGCGAGTGAGGGAGTGTTACTCATGTCCTTGATGTAGTGTGAGTGACAGTGATAGATTGAAGGAAAACTTGAGTGTATTATAACAGTGAGGAAATACCCACAACTAATTTATTTTGTAAACAGTGGCAAGAGATCACTAGAGGGGAAGCCTGTAATTGGGTATGTTGATCTTATTACCTGCCAAGCTTACGGAAATTTGATACGTGCAGCCTGTCAAATGCATGCGCGCAGCCCCTAAACTTTTATACACAAGCTGGAGTTATACAGAGGAGAATCACATGTGGAGCTTCACCCGCGGCGACCGTAATTCTTGGTTCATATTACTGAGGGCCAAGGAGCACGCACACTGCCACTTACTGTAGCCGGGAAGCGTAGTGTTGTGGTGACCCTGGGTGACGGTGTAGCACAACTCGTCATTAACTAGTGTGTGTTAAATCCTGAGACGGAGGAGTTGTTCTCGTGTTCCTTTAATATTATAGTAAAGTGTACTCTTGGAGGATTTTCTAGTTATTCTAGTAGTTGTTAGTGACGCAAGATGGATAAATTACGAAACATCAAGCACAGACTCAGTATGTCTGTAGACAAACTTTCGCCCTCTCGGCGGTCTAAGTCGCAGCAGCGTAAGAGTGTGCCGCTAGGGAGCACCCCGTGTTCTGATGGGGATATTCCTGACTCCGTCAGGACTTCAAGGGCTGATTCGCGACCAACTAGTGCCGCAGAGGTGATAATTACATCAGGGTCACGACCCAATAGTTACTGTGAACCCGACGCAGACGAAAGTACCTCTGGGGAGTGGCTGGATGCAATTGGAGCCGCGTCGTTGCCAGACCCTGTCGACGACATTAAGGAGTCAGAAGAGGTTGCTTCGTCGCCCAGCCCCATCGTTGAGGACAAACCTCTTAAGCGTCCAACTTCCTCCTCTGTTGAAGGTGGAGGAAGTCTCATGTCTGAAGTGATGAAAGAAGTGGAGAAAATAACGGACATAACCGAAACCTTGAAAACTAAACGTCAAAAAGTGGAAACTGAAGCAGCAGACGAGGTAACAGTGAGTGTTAGTGATAAAAAGGCACTGTTGGATGTTTCCACCGACGGCGAGAGTCAAGAGCCCAGCGAGCAAGTAGTCAATATCTGTGACGAGACTCTGCCGGTAACTGAGGTGACCCACCGACAGACTGCTGGTAGAGGCATCGTTCACAGGAAGGCCATGGAGAGCACCTCGACCACACTGAGCGTATCCTCCACCTGCAGGGCCGAGAGTCTCACTTCCGGCTACTTCTCAGACTCTGACGTCACACTCTCCGACGTTAGATGTGACAGTGGTTACTTGAAGTCAGCCTTTACATCTGTAGCGTCAGAAAACACAGAGCAGAGCAAGTCAGCTTTTACTTCTGTACCATCAGAAATTACAGAACATAAATCTGCATTCACTTTAGTAAAATCTGAAACAACAGGGGGCAGCATATCTGCTTGTACATCCGGTACCTCAGATGATCAAGATCAAGGTCAGTCTGCCTTCACCAGCATCATGTCTGGGCAGCAAACTACCTCGTCAGCCTTCACTGCCATCACGCCAGAAAAGACAGAGAGTACAGTTGCCTCGGCGGAGACAACAGAGGAAACCTCAGAGACGAGCACTGCAGCGTCGACGACTTCCACCACCACCACAACTCAGAAATCTAAGACGGGTGTCACCAAGAAGGAGAGCATATACAGCAGGATTATGAGGAAGAAAGACTCTTCCAAGGAACCGATTTACGCCAAAATTAAGCCGAAACTTACGATAGAGACGAGTTTTCAGCCTATTGAACCTAACACAGCAAAAAATACGTCACAGGTCGGCAGTGCAGGAGTTGTGAAACCTGAGCCCATCTACAGTGTTGTGAAACCGAGAGATCCTGGGGCTCCACTTGTTCCCCTTAGTCCTGTCAGTGCGCCAATCACGCCGGGCAGCCCATTTGCTCTTGTAGGTACCGGTGCCCCCGCCTTGCCCAAAAAGGTTGAACCCATCTACAGTAAAATACAACCAAAAGATTCCAGAAGCAATACCTTACCGAGAGAACCGATATACAGCAAGGTGCGTAAAGAATCGGGAACCTTGCCTAGAGACCCATCCCACAGTAAGGCTAAATCTAAAGAACCTATATACACCAAACCTCTGCCGCTAACACCCAAGGAGGAGGCTGAACGAAAACGTGATTCTTTCTACAGTCAGACTTCTACCTCGTCAGACTACGGTAAGGTGACGGTGAGAGTTGGAGAAATTACCCCAAGTCGTCCAGCTGTCATCACCATCAACAACCCGGGGTACGCTGCCCCCTCAGGTTTGCCATCACCAATCTCACCCTCTTCGCCAACGTCTCCATCATCGCCGTTAACTTCATCTGCACCCATTTGGCCCACCGTTAACAATACCCCCGCAGTTTCTCCGCCTAAGCACTCCGGCAAAACAGTGTCACTGAGCCCCACGACACAGGTTAAGGTGGTGGAGCGGATTGAGTGTGCTCCTCCGTCTAAGTCACTCGAAGAAACTCCCGAACCTCGACCTCTCGTAGCTTCAGATTCCTCACTGATAGAGAGTTCAGACACTGAGTCAACAGGCCGCAATAAACTCAGTCAACTGGTGGAGGAGTTAGCACTCGAGTTAGAGGCTGTCAGTCGCCGCATTGGTGCAAATGCCGAGATCGACGACGACTGCAAGAAAGAGGTTTTGGCCAAACTTTTGTCAACTTATGATATACCAAAGAATCTTCGACGAGTTGAAGAGGCAGACGAAGACGCTGTGCTGGAGGCAGAACAGGCTCTTGTCCCAGGCTCCATCAGCATGGATGAACTACGGTATGTGGACGACAACGAAGACAATGCCGAAACAGTTTACGCCGATGTACCCGACTACTCACAAGACGAGTTTGTCATCGCCCTAGACGACGAGAACGACCCTAGGTATGCCTCGCTCACCAGAAAATTCCGAGAGAATAAGTCTTGGGGAGACTCTCCAGGTAGAATCAGCAGGAAGACAGCAAACGTGTATGCCAACGCTCTCAACGTGGTCACCGCACTCCGCGTACTCATCAACTCAAAGTCTACGCGGGCAGCTACAGTCATCAACAAGATGGGCACGCTGGCCCGCCCTTACGCCCAACGCGTCCAGGGAACCATCTCCGACACTACCTGGATCCAACGAGTAATCTACCATAAGTCGGTAAGAAAAGCATCACAACACGAGTGCTAGGGGCCCTACCATCACTACACTCATCTTCCCTTTCTATTCTTTCTGGATTTTAGTTTATATATTGCAGTACAGGTAACTACACTTGATGCTTCTCTCTTTGATAACTGAATTTCTGGGTGCACTCCTTTAGGTAGGTGACATAGGAGGCACCCATACATCTGCCGCCATCTTTGTTTCGTTGTTGTAGAAGATAAGTACTTGGTATGATTATTTTTGTTCGTGTATCACAACCAGGAATTAATATTTTTTTCATGGTGATTATTTTTATTTCATAATATGTGATAGTTCAGTAATGTGTGAGCTCGCCTCTTACCACTGCTGCTCGGGTTGGTTCCATGTTCCGACAAGGGGAGGTGTTGTCCAGTGTGGCAATACTGAACTTGACAGGTTTCTCCGTGTACTCTAAACAACTTTGGTCATCTTTTACTGATACTGATTATTCCCGCATTGACCTATAAGTGTGGCCTTGAACATTGTATATTTTTTGTGTAAAAGTTTAAATACCTTAGCTACGGGATGAATTAAATTAGAAAACATTTACAATACGAAGAAAATTAAAACAAAAATAGGTGAAATATAAAAGGCTTATGCAAAAAGTTTATCAGTAAATCGCAAATGAATGCCACACACACATGATGTAAACGAGTGGTGCCTTGGTATCTGGGCAGTCCACTTCCAATCATGTATGCATTATTCAGTATATTAAGATAACAATTGGATCACCATTGAAAAACATCTTGATTGACTGATATTTAACCAGACGACTGTACAAGTTGACTTTGGTAATGTGACTTTGGTTCATATATTAGAAGAGTTTAGATTTTAGTAAATATATCTCAAGTATTTGTATTCACTTTTGAGTTGTGAGTGTAAGGTTATGTTTAGATAATGACTTCGACTTTCTTAGTGGGAAAAATAACACCTGGGCCTTTTACAGGTGTCAGGCAAGGAAGACTGCAGCGTGATAAATGGTGTTTTTTACTCGAGTAAACCACACAACCACGTCGTTATTTGTACTTTCGGCACCACATACCCAGCAAAGCCTCTCTCTACTGCTTACATAGACGTTAAGGTTGTCTGCCAGGTTATGAGTGTTGTGTTGTGTCTAGGTTATTGTTATTACTGTTATTATTATCCCATGTCATCATTATTTGCACCTCCATTGTCTCATTAGTTCTACAATACACCACATAATTATCTGTTGTTAATCTTTCTGTTTTTCATTTTCCGTTTTTGTCCACATTTCTCACCACCATCTTACCCAGCTGCCTCCCCGTGTTGCCTTCCCACTAATATATTCTATCGTTTCTTTTCACGCCTCCGTCTTGGAATCTCTCAATCCAAACAGATTATCAAGAAAATCAAAGTACTGCAGAAACGGAAGCGATATAAGGTAAACGCTAGTCCTATTTACAAATAGTAGTTGAAGTTGAAGTAATCACTAGTTAGTTCTCCGAGTGTAATGATCCCATGGTTGTATTTTTCTACCAGTTGTCATAATTTGTTGGGGGTAAAAAAAAGGTAAACAAAAAATGAGGAATTGTTCAGTCTAGTTCATTACGTGGTCCCTGTACACACATAGTTCATTACGTGGTCCCTGTACACACATAGTTCATTACGTGGTCCCTGTACACACATAGTTCATTACGTGGTCCCTGTACACACATAGTTCATTACGTGGTCCCTGTACACACATAGTTCATTACGTGGTCCCTGTACACACATAGTTCATTACGTGGTCCCTGTACACACATAGTTCATTACGTGGTCATAGTACACATAGTTCATTACGTGGTCCCTGTACACACATAGTTCATTACGTGGTCCCTGTAGGTACATATCTTGCGGTCCAATTGTTCAGACTAACATGTGTACTAGTTCAGCAGTGTGGACGTGTAGGTTGGGTACAGTGTTCAGAGAAAAAAATATAAACAATGTGAAAGCTTAAGGTTGGTGGTGGAGGAGAGGAACTAGGAGCAAACAGGTGTACATCAAGAGATAAACAAGGCCGCCATTATCCCCAGAGACGGCAGCCAGCAGTAGGCGCCGAGCTGTCACCACCCAACGTGACACAACTTTTATACAGGCTTAATTACTTCACCAGCAACCTCTTGAAGTATTTATATTCACCCCTGGAGCAGGTCTGTATAACACACCGTTTATCCAGTCATATAGTACTATACCCGCGTCAGGTCCACTCGTGGTGATAATTTATTCGGCACACTTACATCGTCATAACACTGGTATTTACACCCAGTTTTAAAACGTCACAGCTTTGTTAACGGAGACTCCCTCCAGGTCATTCCCACGATAACAGTTTCCACCCGAGGGAAAATCTCCCCAACGCAAGGAAAGTCCCCGTAAGCCCAGGGAAAGTGCTTGGGAGCGCCACATGATTGTTATATGTAGTACCACAGGAATTTGGCTGTAGTGGAGCCAGACCCCTTCGCCGTCCTGCCTCACCTTCAGCCACCTCCGTCACTTCAGGACGCTTCCGCCTGAGAAGATGGGGAAAATTTTATCATGCCGCTTCTGGGTGTTTGTCGCGGAGGTCTGGACCAAAATAGTGTTGAGGAAGCGACCATGTGAGATGATGCGGCGGCGGGTTGGCAAGCACTGCTGGGTGGAGCAGCCCACGTTTGTCTTCCCTGGCCTGTTGGTGTGGCCGTAGGGGATATGACCCCCAGGGCAGGTGGCTCTCAGGGTGTTGGTATGACCTTTGGGAGCAGAACAAGATGTTAATTATGTATTATATTATACCGTATATGAATTTTAAAGCCTTTCTCGCTTCTGTGACGGTATTTAATATTCTTGTACACGTCTGTCATTGATGTACATTGTCTAAGTTTATTTCTCTCGGTATTACAATTTTCGTTTATGTTTTGCAATGTGTGACCTTAATTCTCCGTCTCTCATCTTTATTGTTGTGCCTTGTATAAAATCCTCTGCAGGTGATGGTGCTTGTTTCATCACAACAACACGTACTCGCCAGTGCCTGGTCTCCCCTGCTTGAGATGCTTAACATATTTACCACACACGGACAGTTATATTTGCCTAAACTAGGAACTCAGTCTCTCGTGGCTACAGGAGTGTAAGTAGTCCTAAACTATGGCAAATATTCATGGGATTCAGCTAGCGTCTTGTCTTGTATGACCTGATGCTAATTTTTGGTTAGGTTATACATACACTTAACACCCAACTCTCCCCCAGGAAACATAATTAACCCAGTCTCAGCTAATGTTCGGTTAAGCTTCAACTTCAACACCTTGCTTACCTAGATTCGGCTGTAAGGTATCGTCTATTAAAGTCTGGTTCAGATAATTTCCAACACTAGCTCTCACAAGACCTAGTTGCGTTACATTCAGATCAGATGACAGACGTGGTTCAGGGTAGCTGGTGGGGACGAGGGCGTGTTGGGGGATTGACGGCCATGAGTGTTGTGATTTGAGAGCACTCGTGTCTAGGCCCGGCCCTGCCCTCTTGGCCCCGGCATGCTCGTCTGCCAACTCGAAACCCTTGTGTTGGCCTTCTACCTACAGCGACCACTCGGCCTAAGCGACCACCAACATGATGGAGTCTCTGTTGTACCGAGATTATCAAACATGGCAAGCTTGTTATTTGTTGAGGAAATGTTTAGCTTATTTATATACTTATAGAACGTTCTCGACTTTTCTTCTTCAATAAATCAATAGTTTTCGTGTGTGTGTGTGTGGCGTCAGGTGCTAATCTGGGAAAGTCTTACATAAAGTGTATAGCAGGTCGCGTTAAAGGTCCCTCCAAGTACACAGCTAATGGTGTAACAGACGAGGGAATCACTGGGCAAATTCACACACACACACACACACACACACACACACACACACACACACACACACACACACACACACACTTGGCAAGAAACACCTGCTCACAGTAAATCGTCTGCTTGCTTCCGTAGTTTTTGCAGGTGGTGTAATTTGGGAAAGTGCGTGTGTGTGTGTATGTGTGCGTGTATGTGTGCGTGTGAGTGGCGGCGGGGGTGGTGACCGCCTGCTTGTGTGTATTTCCGCCCGTCTACTGCCTCCATCTCGCACACTTGGTGATTTGGAGGTCGGTACATTGATCATTTTAAACCAGTAAAGGATCTATTGAACAGCCTGAGTATAAAGGAACCGGATATTAGGAGCATTTGGGGTGTTATTCTATACCTTAAGGCTTCACTGTGGGTCTTAGGTTTACAGAAGGTTTGACGCACACACACACACACACACACACACACACACACATACACACACACACACAGAGAGTCGTGAATGTCAGAGGTAACGTAACAGGTAAATTGACTTGCCCCGTTTCTCTCCCTCCCCCGCCTCGTCAGGTAGATCCGCCCGGTGTAGGCAACCTTTATCAACTCAGAGGTGAAGTAGGAGTGGTCGGGGTCACCTGTGTGTTATCAGCGTGTTTAATCTGAGTTTAGTTTAATCCGAGAGGCGGGTTTATTATTGATTCGAGGATTTAGTTATTTATATGCAAGAGGTAGTTAAGTGTTCATAAGGCGGATATATATAGAGAGATAATATATTAATTTATGCTTTATGTGCCCTGACTCACTGACCTTTCAGGGGCTGCAGGCCGTCAACCTCACAACACAACACATCACAACACATCACAGCACAGCACAACACATCACAGCACAACACATCACAACACAACACATCACAGCACAACACATCACAGCACAACACATCACAGCACAACACATCACAGCACAACACATCACAGCACAACACATCACAACACATCACAGCACAGCACAACACACCACAACACATCACATCACAACACAGCACAACACATCACAACACATCACATCACAGCACTATATAACACAAGAAAGCAACACAATACAACACAACACTATATAAGACTTACCATTAAACTTATCACCCGGAGCAGCCTTTACTGTGCCTCAGTGACTCACAAGATCACTGTTTAATGACCAACTATAGCCAGCGATTAATGACACGTCACCTTTGTAACGATCTCTGTGTGAGGTGGTTAGGTTAGGTTAGGTTATGACATAATGATGACAGATAGAATTATGTAGAATTTGCAATGAGAATTTAACCCAAAGTAATAAACTGCAGCCGAGTGCTTTGTGGTAAATTGTGACACACACTTGTTGTTACACACACACACACACACACACACACACACACACACACACACACACACACACACACACACAGTTAACGGCAAAGAAAGACCAAAAGTTAAGACATTGTTTTCGTAAGGTGAATAGTCTGTATTGCTAGGAGACGCCGGTGGTGTCATGGGGATATGGAGGCAAAAACACTCACCAAATCTTCCATCATCCACCGTCCATTACCCATCACTCATCATCCACCGTCCATTACCCATCACTCATCATCCACCGTCCATTACCCATCACTCATCATCCACCGTCCATCACTCATCACCCACCAATCATTACCCACCACCCATCACCCACCGTCCATCATCCATCAACCATTACACATTATAAGAGGATGAATTAATGAGACTGAGGAGATGTTTTTGATTCATGAAAAAAAATACATCAACTAATGAACTTGGCCCAGTGGGTGGTCCATAGTGTAGGTGGTGAGGGTGTGGGTGGTGGTGAGGGTGGTGAAGGGTGAGAGTGGTCCGGGAGATGAGGGAAAAAAAGGTGGAGTGGTGAGGGCGAGAGTGATGGAGTGAGGTAGGTGGAGAGAGATAGTGAGGGAGTGAAGTAGGTGAAGAGGGAGTGTGAGGGAGGGTGAAATGTTTAATCCCCCCATCACACTTCACTCCACCTGGCGCGTGTGTACGTCACTCCACCAGGCAGGGAGGGAGGTGAGGGGAAAGTGTCCGCCTCTTGCCAGTGACTGACGGAAATAAATCGTGTTTCCTGTCAGTCTTGTGGTCGACAAACACACACACACACACACACACACACACACACACACACACACACACACACACACACGGTCAGGTACAACAGGTGGAAACATTAATGGCTAGTTAAAGGTGTGGGAAGCTGTCACTGCCCCCCCCACACACACAGGTGAGAGTGGTAGTGAGCCAAAGCGTGAGGTAGTTTTCGGAACGAGAGATAAAGGTAAACATGAAACGAGTCAACAATGAGAGAAGCGACGGGAGGCATAAAAAGAGAATCCGAACAAGACAGAATAACGAGACAGTTGAGACTAAGGAGAAAGATGACGAGATAGGATTAGCATAAAGGATACAAATAAAAAAAAAATGCATAAAAGATAAACAAAAACAAACATAGACAGAGGATAAACAAAACGGGATAGAGTAAACATAAACCAGTCGTATAAAGAGACAGAGTTGACAGAGAGGGAGAAATAAAAGTGCGAAAAACTAAGAAAAACAACAACAATACGAAGCAGATATAGACATGAATTAAGATAAAACGAGACATAAACGAATCGAAAAAATATGGTAAAATAAACGATAAGATAAGAGAACACGAAGGGGGGGAGACAAGACGAGGGAGAAGGGGTGGGGACGAGGGGGTGGGGGAGGAGCGGAGGCCTGAATTCGCCACCACTGAAGTACATTATAGTATTAGAAAAAGACGAGTCAATGTGGCGAGTAGTGCAAGAGGCTACAAGGAGTTCTCACTGTTGGTTCTTCGTCTCCCGTGACCAGCATGAGAGAGGGGATGAGATAATAAACAGAGGAGATAGTGAGAGAGGTTAAAGAGATGAGAGAGAACCACGAGAGATTGCGAGACCTAAGAGACAATACAGGGGAGAAATGACGAGATACCATAGGGAGCTGAAACGAGACGCAACGAGACACTATGAACCAACCACGACAAGAGACTGCAGGGACGAGATAGCTACAGAGAGAGATCACAAGGACACCAGAAACGAGACCAAAAACGAGATATTTAGGAGCCATAACTAGAGATCTCAACCAACCAACCAACCAACCCCACGTTAGTAAGAGATAACGGGAGACCTTAACCATCTCTATCCCCCTCCCCCCTCCCTCAGGCAACATACTTCATCTCACGTAGTGGTTTTTGTCCCCCCACCTCACCCCTACCCCCCCCTCCCCCCACCTACACCACCAGTACAGTTTTTTGTATCCCACTTGGGTACAACACTGGGGCCTGGGCGACTTGTCAGTTTTCTTCCCGGTGTAGAGGAGCTGCTGCTAGTGTGTTGAGGTGCTAGTGTGTTCCCCAGGTGCTAGTGTGTTCCCCAGGTGCTAGTTGGTGATGGTAATGAGGGATTGATTCACTTTGGGATACGATTTTTTTTTAATAATATTCCCAGTGTTTGTTTTGTTTTGATTCCCTGTTTGTTTTATCAGTGGGGGACTATAGAATTGTTCTGTTTCTGTCGGTCTGTCATTCAATTATGTTATCACCCATTACACAAATCAATTCAGATTTTTTTTTATTAAACTAGAAATTTAGAGGATGATAAGACATTGTACTGTATATTCAATGGGTTCTTTCTTTCATTCTTTCTCTGTCTCTCTTTCTTTCATTCTTTGGGAAACTTTAAAAATCGAAAATTGTCACCGAATGATAACCAATGACATTATGGTACCGTCACTCCCAATGGCATTAGTCTACCTGAACTTTATACCTAAACCTGTACTTTTGGATACAGTCACCATATGTAAGCCACTGTACCATACCTAAACCTGTACTTTAGGGTACAGTCACCTCATGGAAGCCACTGTACCATACCTAAACCTGTATTTTTGTTGATATGTTCTGAATAAACTTCCTGAATGAGGCTGTGAATTACATGGAGACTCACACAAGCATTCGAAGTAGGCCAGGCTTGCGATCAGGGCCGGGTACCGTAGCCAAATAGCTTCATGGTCACCTAGTTGTGTTGTTTCTGGGGCGAGGGGGGAAGTGAGAAGAAGGAGAGAGGGAAAGAAGTGAGTGAGGGCGGGAAGGAGGACTGAATAGTTGAAGAAATTAAAAGAGACAAGAAAATATGAACGGAATGAGTGATAAAGGAAATATAAGAAATAAAGAGTCGGGGAAAGGGAGACAAAGAGAACAGCTGGGGAGAAGAAAACAAAGAAGAGAAAGTAACCAAGGGAGAGAGAGAGAGAAAAAAGAAGATAGAACAAAGACGAAGGAAATGGGTGTAGGAGAGTGATGTTGGATGGTGAGAGAGAGAGAGGGGGAGGGGGGTCACATCGCCCTGGTGAGAAGAGGTTCACACGCCTGGTTGCTAACTCGTGCACACATCACCAGCACTGACTCTCACCTCGCTCTGTTAAACCATCACCCTTCTCTATTGTGGGAAAGTTATGATTATTTGTCTGTCAGTTTCTTACTTCGTCACGCTGTTTGTTTAATTGCCTGTCTGTCTGTCTATTGATAGATCTGTCTTAACTATCTGTTTGCCTGCCCCCAAAAGCTCTTGCAGGGAGATAAGAAACTTACCACAACACAATAGGCGTGTAGAGAGAGAGAGAGAGAGAGAGAGAGAGAGAGAGCCATCCTAGCACACTGCAGCAGGGGCGTGTGGCTAGCCAAAGAGGCGTAAATAACAGTAGATGCATCTAGGGCAGAGCGTCACTACTGCTGGGTCTCGACAGTCCCCCTAGACACCACTTTTATCCCCTCGTCGCGATGCACCAGATGATGCAGGTGTGTGTGTGTGTGCGCATCCGGGTTTCTTGTAAATGCCACAAATATAAATTAATTGTGAGGAGAATTGACGTATGGTTGTGACTATTTTGTTTGTAACACTTGGGGACCTTTGTTAAATTTTCCACAACTCTACATTAAAACAGTCGAATGGAGAACTTCTTTTCAATTGTACTTATTTGTTTTTTTTATTAGTAATTTATTAATTTGTAGTAATGTATATAATATTTTTTGTCCATTTAATATTGTTCGAGGGCGGTTAACAATACACAGCTGAATGTATCCGGTACATCGAGGTAACACCATACCCGTGGGACGCTGCAGTAGTGTACTCTCGTGTGTAAAGATACCCTGGTGGTAAGTAGCGAGACTGCACGGTATAAAAACCTCACACAGCTGCAGCGTTCAGTGTTGGCACCCCCAAGGTTGTGTCACCCCGGGGGAAAAACGACAGACAGGCACCCTTTGGACGGACGCTGGCCCCCCCTAAACAAATAGATGTTAGTACCCATTACTTAGCGTCACTCTCACTGCAGCTGTGTGGACGCGTGCACTCACAAAAACTCCTGGGTTAAAGTCCTTCCACATAGTTTTTCCCAAGACAAAATCCTACCACGAGACTATCAGTGAGCAAGGTTAGGTTAGGGGAAGGTCATCTCTTTTCAGTGTTATTGCTAGTAGTTTCCGCAGAAGAAAACTTGAATGTTATATAATTTTGCAGCAGAGTCTTAGTAAAATAAAACGGATTTGCGTGAGTCGTGATTATTATTGTTGCGTGTAAAACATTATTGACGCCAGATTTGAAACTTGTGGTATTATTTTAATTTTCCTCCTGGTGTTATGTAAGGATAGAGTGAGGGGTGTAAGGGAGGTGTAGTGCGTGTGGGTGTTATGTAGGGGAGGTGCCAGAAGCGTCGCAGGGGGCTCCTCACCCACCAAATCTACGTATGAAGACTTCTACCATTGTCGTCATGAGTTACGCCGTCCCAGCGCCACCACTCTTATGTACCACACACACACACACACACACACACACACACACACACACACACAAAACGTATATAATGTGTTACGTGAGCATTGTGAATTTTGCCGTTTTTAACTGTTTTGCTGTGTCTTGATACATTCTGAGCTGAAATCATATTGTACATTCACTACTACTGTTCTGTGTGTGTGTGTGTGTGTGTGTGTGTGTGTGTGTGTGTGTGTGTGTGATACAAAGGGGTAAAGACTTTGTGATAAGAAATGGGTACTGGTGAGGTGGGAAACGGAAGAGTGACACTGACAATGCAGTTTCTCTGATCCAACTTCCTATCTCCTCTCCCTCAGCTCTCCATACACCTGGCACTGACCTGTTAGTATTGAGTCACGGTGACGAAGCAGATTCTCTTTCTTTCGTTCTTTCTTTTTTTTCTTTCTCAGAGCCGTCAACCTCTTCATTTTGACAGATGGAAAAAACAATTACAGAGCAGGTTGATGGAGTGGACATATGAAGGTCTTGACAGATTGACAGACAGACGTAGTTCAGACAGAAACTTCATTTACTAGACGGTGTGGACAGATATTGCGACGGCTTACTGTACCGGTCACGTTGACAGGGCAGACACATGTAGCTCTTAATACAGGATAGAGTCGATACAGAGCCTTTGGGTCAAGGTTGATGAGATTGAGATGCGGAAGACCGTCCCCTGTACCCACGATTTAGGTTATCAAAAGTTCTCCCATACGTCCTCTCTCTCTCTCTCTCTCTCTCTCTCTCTCTCTCTCTCTCTCTCTCTCTCTCTCTCTCTCTCTCTCTCTCTCTCTCTCTCTCTCTACACCGTCTATGTCAGAGCACCTCAGTTAAGATACGACCCGAAGTGAATAGCAAATATCTTCGAGGATTCCGTGCGTAGGTTGTATGACGTACCCGGAAGTGTTTAGGGGAAATACGTACACATGTTCCAAAGGCCTTTCTTGGGTGTTGTCTCCTCTCTTTCCCTCTCCCCCCTAACCTCTTATCTCTCCCTTCTCCCCTTCCCTCTCTCTCCTCCATGTCACTCTTCCCTTCTCAACTGCCCTCCCCTCTCACTTTCCCCTCTCCTTCTCCCATTCAATGTTTTCTTATAGTCTTCAGGGACGATGAAGTTCCTGAAATTGGGAGACATGCAGAGTGATCTAGGTCAAGATAGGCCCGTGTCTTAATGGGCCCCCAACCTAACCATTATCAAGTTGGGGGTTAATACGAACTCTAGTCTCTTAATCGTAGGGCTCATTAAGATTATTGCCCATTAAACTTAGGTTCCATTAGGTATAAGACCCATTAGTATTGAGGCTTCATTTAGGTCTGCATCACACACCTAATGGGTAAGTAAAGATAAGGTAAGACCCATTTGTCCGCTCACCTACGCCTTCCATCCACCCTCCTGATGGTGTGATATTTTTAGAAGAGCGAGTACCCGTTTTCTCTGATGACATATTCTGGCCAGTAATAAATGATGTTGTAATTTGGCTAATTTTTGCATTATCGTAATCATGCAAGCAGTACTTGCCGCCACGCCCCTTACCAACACGTCCAACTCTCAAGCCTGACAGGGAAAGTGTGATGAGTAATATGTGGTGGAGATAATGTGGTAAGGAAGATGTGGTAGGGTAATTGTTATAGTAGTGAAAGTGTAGCAGGGAGGGTGTGGTAGAGAAGGCGTAGCAGGCAAGGTGTGGTAGGGAGGGTGTGGCGGTATACTTGAGCTCTACCTACGACGGCGCGGTAAAAAATATCTCACATTTTGGGTGGCTGTCGGCCTAAAAGATGCTGGCTGATGGTGTGTGTGTGTGTGGTCCTCTTCCTCCCTCGCTCTCCCCATCCCCCGACCCTCAGCTTCCCTCACTAGTAGAGGTGAGAGGACCCTATAGGTGAGGGAGTCCGAGTTATTCCAGTCTTCCTGAGGGTCTTATGCATGACGGGTCCTCCCCATCTTAGGCCTATGCATGGGGGGGAGGAGGAGGGATATGGGGGTGTCCTGTGTACCTTCACCCCCATGAGAACACTTAATGGGGTGCGGGATTTTGTTGTTAGTGTCTCAGGTCTCTTTGGTAAGGTTGATTTCGTCCATTAACTCGTCCATTTTACTTTTCCCTCGCTGTATATTTATTGCGCTCATATTATCACTAGAGGCCCCTGAGAGAGAGGAGGTGTGTGTGTGTGTGTGTGTGTGTGTGTGTGTGTGTGTGTGTGTGTCAGACAGGTGGAGGTTAAGCCAGCACGTCTCCCCCTGGCCTGCCCGGCATCCCAGACATCGGCCGAGAGCCTGTTCGTGCACTTCTTCCTCCTGTTACAAGCTGGTCGTTCTGTCGTAAAAAAAATATCGCTTAAGTAATTTCGTTTGAGACTACAGGCGCAGATCTTGACTACAACGGCAGGTTTGTACTACACACATGACTGTAACTCGTGTAATCAGAGCAAGATGTATAGTATCAGCACCAATTGTAGTTACATAGATGACAGTAGGATAGTTCTGATAAGTTGTAAGGTAGTTGAGGCAGGTTACCGACAGGGAGACGGACAGCCTCACACGGCACCAGCCTCACCACACTGTACTTGACTTACCATCTAAAGTTATTGATATTTCGATGCTTAAGATACACACAGATACTGATGTTTGTATTGGAGTATTAGGATCGATTCATGAACTAATAAATACCACACTTGATATTATGTAAGGAAGTTTATTCTCTTACAAAAACAAAACAAAACGCTACTGGTTGACTTGGTTTAATCGTTTGAGAAAAAAGTGATGAAGGGAGTTATTTAAATCTACAGTGGCATGTGTTAGCTATGAAACTTCTTTTACCTTATAAGGAAAAAATCTCACGTTTTTTCCCCCCAGCACAGTCGGTCAGGCGTCCCTACTCAGACCTGCTCCCCTTAATACAGTTTATTTTTATTTTATTTTTATTTATTTATTGATTTATTTTTCAATTCACTGCTCAATAAAAAAAGAGCTTTCTGGTTTTACATTTTTATTTAGATTTTTTTGTCCTTTTCAACGCTAGAAATAATTACTAATGGTTTACGCTCTACTAATTATGTTTTTTACTCTATATATTTATTTTACTATCATATATTGCAATGAGTATGCCTTAGTGTGTCTAGGTATATGGAAATTAATTTTTTGTTGGATTTAGGATGTGATGTGAAAGCATTTAAATCGATAACTCTAATTAGATGTTGATGGGTTAAAATTGCTATTCATTTATGGAGAGAGAGAGAGAGAGAGAGAGAGAGAGAGAGGTGGCAAGCAGGCAGACAGAGAGGCAGACAGGCCGGCGAGCTTGCTATCAGTCGAGCATGGAAGCTGAATCAACCCACAACCGTTCAACGGAAAGGAACGGGATGGCAGACAAACAGATATTCAGACAAACACATCAAACTATAGAGAGATTGAGAGAAACACAGGAACTCTAGCTGGCATATTTACGTTCAAGGTCCAGCTTGTAGATATAGACCAGTGATTAAAAATAAACTCGTGTAAACAGAATTCAGGGCCACAATCAGTCGCACTTAGTGTGTGTGTGTGTGTGTGTGTGTGTGTGTGTGTGTGTGTGTGTGTGTGTGTGTGTGTGTGTGTGTGTGCCTCAGATATGCACTGGTTCACGCAAGTTAAATAGCTATATATCGGGTTCCATCCCTTGTTAAGTCTACGTTTGCACTCAGCACCTATTTCTCGTACTGCCAAACCCAAGTCTTTATTTTTATCTCTCGAACACCTCCTCCTCTTCTTCTTCTTCTACAGGTGATTGTTCGATGAAAGCCTCCTGCTGTGTCCGTTGATTCTCTGACAACCGACCTACAGGGTGTGTTGGCTCTTTTTATGGTATTATTTCCGTCAGCCATGCCATTATGTATCTCCTCTCTCTCTCTGTCTCCCCCTTCCCCACCCCAATCCTTTTACTTTCACCCCTTCTCCCCCTATCCTCCCCTCGCCCCTACCCCCTCGCCCCGCCCTTCCTTGGTTAGGTTGTTGTTATTGGCGCCAGGCGGTGAGCGGGTGACAGCTGAGGCCTGGCCGCTCTATACGCTCCCTAACATCGACCAGGAGGAACATAGGTGCTAGTGTTCCCCCCCTCTAAGACACGAGGGTTCACTTGACACGAGGGTTCACTTGACACGAGGGTTCACTTTACACGAGGGTTCACCTGACACGAGGGTTCACTTTACACTAGGGTTCACTTGACACGAGGGTTCACTTAACACGGGTTCACTTGGGTAACTGGATAAGATGTTAACATGGTTAGTTTGAGGGTTCACTTAGCTGGTCTTCTTCTAGTCTGCCTTTCTAAAGACACTTGTGATCAACGGGATGTCTCACTTAAGACTAGTTTTCCTCTTTCCTCTACCATCCCATCCTCCTTTCCTCTCTCCTCCACCATTCTATCCTCCTTTCCTCTCTCCTCCACCATTCCATTCTTCTTTCCTCTCTCTCTCTCCCACAACCTTCGCCATTCCCCTCACTACCACCACCTCCACCCTGACCACCAGCAGCTACCATGTGGGTGGTGACTTAAATCTTCAGCTAAAACAAAACTCTCACCTCAGGGAATAGCCATGATGGTGTGTGTTGAGGTTGGCCTAGGACTAGTGAGTGGTTGGTGTTCGCTAAATACACACACACACTACCGCCCCAAGCCTCTTTCACTCATTCACTTATTTTTCTTCTCATTATCTCCAACAACAGTATTGCTTTAAGTCTGTCCACTGCCTTAATGTACATGACTGGTGGTGAACCTCTACTGGGATATTGTCAGTGAACTTCTCTTTAGATCTGACGCCATTTGAATCAACAGTTGGTTTCCAAAATAAGCAATGACGGTAATTCTCTCCAGCCAGACCTGAGTAGATATTCTTATTTATCGGATTTTAAACTTCTTGAACACTCCATATTGTGAGGGAAAAATCAGATGTTGTAATAAGATTATTCTAGAGGTTTTTAAAATAAAGGATTGACGTAATTTATTGTTATTTTTCTACTGTAACGGAATACTATATAATGAACGTCTCCAGAACTCCTGAAATTAACACACGCTATAGTTTCTTTCTTAAACAATACAGTTGACTCATTGTATAAGATTATTAAAAGCTTTACGAACTAAGGGAGGTATTGACGTAGTGTAACGTGTGAACTCCTGAAATTAACACACGCTATAGTTTCTTTCTTAAACAATACAGTTGACTCATTGTATAAGATTATTAAAAGCTTTACGAACTAAGGGAGGTATTGTCAGTGTGTGTGTGTTATCGTTATTAAGTGACGTCCGAGGTGTTGTTAGCTGGTCCGAGGTGTTGTTAGCTGGTCCGTGGTGTTGTTAGCTGGTCCGTGGTGTTGTTAGCTGGTCCGTGGTGTTGTTAGCTGGTCCGTGGTGTTGTTAGCTGGTCCGTGGTGTTGTTAGCTGGTCCGTGGTGTTGTTAGCTGGTCCGAGGTGTTGTTAGCTGGTCCGAGGTGTTGTTAGCTGGTCCGAGGTGTTGTTAGCTGGTCCGAGGTGTTGTTAGCTGGTCCAAGGTGTTGTTAGCTGGTCCGAGGTGTTAGCTGGTCGTTCACCCTCTGATGATCGATTCATTAAATTATGCTTTGTCTTCTCTCACTGTTTTAATATTATGTATCCTGGTGTTCCGGGAGGGTGGTTCAGGAATGCAAGCTTCCGCCTCTGCACCTCCGGCCGTTATGAACACATTAATTGGTAGTAAATATTATTATGTTTTAGACAGATTTTGGGTGTATGTTTCTGCGACGACAAGAATTCAGACGAGTTCAATAGATAGAATTTTGTTATTGCTGGGAATTTTGGACTATGGGTAACTTTGTGATACCATTAGTGCCAACCTCGTCCTATTTGTGGTCTTCGGTATAGGTTAGGTTAGGTTAGGTTAGGTTAGGTTAGGTTAGGTTAGGTTAGGTTAGGTTAGGTTAGGTATTTATGTAGATCCTGTAATACTGCTGCTGATCTCATCGTTTCTCACACAGTTCAATCCACCAATCTGTATAGTGTGTAAAGGCTAAACCCATACAACAGTCCATAACATTACAAAGACATTATTTATATCGATCTTGTAAAACTGTCTTCTTTTGGCCTGACCCTCATTTGAATCCTCATGTAGTTCTTGTAGGTCTTTTTTTTTTTACTTTTGCATCATTAGCTTTAACTCTTATGATATATTATACACCGTTATACATTATACATCCGAAGATACACTCAGTCTCGTTCATTATTATACACAGTGTTCAGACTTTCATTGATCTTTCACTCTGATGGTCCAATTTTCACAGCTTAATTATATTAATGCCAGGCAGCAGACTTCCTCACCCCTTCAGGAAGCTCTTGCACTCATAACCTGGTGGGAGGAGTAGGAGGAGGTGGGGGGGGGGATACAGGTTGGTTTTATTAGTCGCCACTTAAACAATGTAGGTAATATTTATGAATAGACGTGACCATGAAACAATTTTACATATATTTTGACATCATCACTACATTGAGGTTTTAGGAATCACTCTAACATCAATTTCGTCCCATGACAGAGTTCGTCAGATCCACCAGCCAAAAAGAGTTTCGGTGCTGCTCAGAGTCTTGTTCAGTGCCAAGTCCTAATTTACTGAGCGAACAATTGGCAGCCATTCATGTTAAGCCTGGGATGTTGTTATTGGCTTGGGTGTGTTGTGGTAATTAACCTCATCACTTGTTTACAGAAAAAAAATCAACAATAACAAGCAACATTACGAGAAGGTTTCCTGTTAAATGGCTTCCTTATTCTGTAAATACACCCAGAGTCATTGTTCTAACTAACTGCTCTCAGTTGTGCCGCCACAACGTCCTCATCAGTGGTGTACAAGGCAGGAGTCTTTCCCTTATCAGTGTTTCATCTAACATAACCTGTACTTAATTTATACCCAGGAACGCTCAACAATAGGTAAGTAGGTTTAACTAATACACTAGTCTGATGTCTTCCCGCTCTAAATAAATTCACCTTAAAGATAGTAACTGGGAAACATTTCTGTTGTATAGTAAATTGTTTATTTTAGGAGCTGCGAGAAGAAACCAGATAAATGACGCCATTATTAACACAAAAAACTTCACGGTGATGAAAAGGGTGCCAGCAGGTGTCCGGTGGTGTAATTGGCAGTAATTGTTCTGTGAGTGATTACTTGTGAGCCTCTGGGGAGAAATCGACTAAGCTTACTAGGACTTCCTTCCTCACAGCTGACGACGGCTCCTGCTGGGGTTTAGCGGAGGTCTGGATCACGCACTGTGTCTGACCGAGACCTCCTTCTGCTCTTGCTGGGGTTAGTGAAATACCAAGTGGTGTGTGTGTGTGTGTGTGTGTGTGTGTGTGTGTGTGCTTCAGCAGTTATACTCTGGCTGCAATAATTTCAGTGTTAAATTTGTAATTTCAATCCCATGAAAGAACAGCTCATTTCTGTTCTCTTCATCAAAGAATTATCGTAAGATTTCTTGAGATACCGCAGCAGAGACATTTCCCGTTCCTTTAATTATTCGTTCTTCCCTCCTTCAGTAGCAGTGACCCCCCGGCGGATGATATTTGTTTTGGCCCAGCAGAGCCCTGCCTCGCCGCTCCACATTCACGGAGGGAAAGTTGGTCAACACTCGTAATGGGTTTCTTGTGTGGTCGGGTCTTTGTCCTGCACCATAGCTGGAAAGTTTGTTTTTATAGGGCCGTATGAGTCTGAGCTCACCAGCCGAGTGCTACCAACCCTAACCTGGTGGGCGCCGTCAGGACTGGATATAACACAAAAGAGACCTTATCTTTTATTAGAAAATTAACAGTCTTAACAAGGGGATTGAACGTTTCATTAATGGAACGAAAAAATAATTCACAGTAAGAACTTAAGATCCCGTTAATGGATCTTATTTCACGAAGGTCAGGTGTACATAATGTCATGAAGTAAACTGTAAGTCTCACAAGGAGGAACACGAAAACAACTCGATGGTCAGATATAAAGAGCATTACTGCTGAACTCTTGACTCCCCCGAACCTCTTGCGGATAAAGAGGAGTAATGTAAACCTAACCTAACCTAACGCGAAAGAAAAAGAGTCATGAGCGGATTTTTCCTACTCATGATTTTCACTCAGTAGCTCAAAGACTTCTTCATCATTCACTCACGTTATCTTCACACCGTTAGAGTGAATACAGTCATGATCCTAGACTCTAGTACGGTTTTTTGGCTTAAAATTCACTGAACACACACACACACACACACACACACACACACACACACACACACACACACACACCTGGTCATCTCCAAGCACAGTTTCCCAGACAATAAATCGTTGGGGGAAATTAGCTATGAGACGCGCATCCCCCGTCAGTTTTCCATTGTGGTTGACGGTGATTGCGGGGATTATGAATTCAGACAGGTAATATACATGTCTCCACAACGGTAGAGATGATATACAGGTAAATTGGACCAACGGGAATATTTTTTTTTTTACCGTTCACGCCAGCGAGCAGCCAACCCGTGGTGTAGTGGCGGGTGGATCGAGGGTGTTAAATCGTGACGGCCTTGGCGCTGGTGAGGTGAGGCAAAAGTCACTGTGTGTTTGTTTACGTTTAGAGAGAAGGAATGGTCGATGCTCACATGTTCTCGCTGACGTGATTGGTTGAGACGAGGACAATTATATCCTTAGGTGCTTTTTCACTCTTAATACAGTTAAAAAAGTCAGTTCTTGGATTATCAACTGCTGTAACGAGTCTAGTGTAGTGTGGGAGATACAGTACCGTATTACAGGATATGTGGAGACGTCTTAGAGCTGAGTGACTGTACAGGAGAACCAACGCTTGTCTGTTTATAAGTTTGACTGTGTTCATTTTCCTAACCAGTTTGCCCAGGAGTCAACATCACCGTGCGAGAATGAGAAAAAAAAGTTGCTCTATAAAACTTTTGCAGATGTTATTCCTCCATAGTACTTAACCTGATGCGCCTCTTTGTGTGTACTGTACTGTATCAGGTGTGGGAGAGTGAGGGTGTGGCGGAGACTGTCTGAACTACAAACCGACACGTGGAAAGGGAGAGTTATAAACAGCTGTTACTTGTTGTGTCGTTGCTACTGATTACACACACACACACGAGACACAGAGAGTAGTTACCATTAGAATGTCTCGTTAAATTACCTTTCAGGGTCTAGCTTCACAAATGTTCGTAAGGGGACTTTTCCTCGTAACTCAAGATGTAAGAATACAGAAAAAAGTCTCTAAGGTACACAAAGAAAATTACCAGGTTGACGTAGACTCACAGGCGACCCCCCCTCTTCCCCCCCCCTCCCCTGCAAAAAAAAAATACTGGTGTGTAAAGGAAGTTATGAGGTCGTTTCCGTAAGTCGCTTCCCCTTGAAAAAAAATGTCCCTCGTCTGTCTTTCTGTATAGGCGTGTCCCTCTCCCTCGCGGCTGGAGGAGTACGTGGAGGACAAGGTGTGTGTGTGTGTGTGTGTGTGTGTGTGTGTGTGTGTGTTAGAAAGCACCAGGTTGATGAGTGTGTGTGAGGGTAAGCTTGATGTGGTTCACTGTGAGACCGTCGGTGAGAAACTCCCAGCCGTGTCTTAGGATCCTAACAGTCATTGATCAGTTCGCCACACACACTACAAGTCCTATTGTGGTCGAGGCGATGATCTACCAAACAAGTCCTCGGTAAGGGATCATATACAGGACGGCGGGGCAGATATTGACCCCCCTGGCAGGTACTAGCCCATCAAAGGGTTTTTTCACCATCGGGAAGCACATGCATTTGTATACTCGTCTACTGATGAGTGTTCAGCCATCTACTAAGGCCAATTGTGTTTGTTGGTATTAAGAACATATTGTGCTGCAGTTTGGTATGTATGTGTGTTTGGGGGGACTACAGTTATAGAGCATTGTGCGTGTCACACATAGTAATTTACAATGTGTCCGGTGTCCAGTGATGGCCGGACACGAGCACTAGAGCATAATGTGCCCCCCGCGGACCCCTGGACCCCTAGCCTCACACACCACCACGGGCTATATGTGGCCGCCACTCGCTGTTGCTATTTACACGCTGGCTACCACGCCAGGCCTGCACCATGTGTGAGGGAGGCTGTATGTGAAGGGGAGGTTGTGTGTGCATGTGGAAGGATGGCTGCATGTGTGTATGTTAGAGAGATTATATTGCATACCTTTGAGGGGAAGGTGTGTGTGGGGGGGGGCTTTGTATTAGCGTGTGTGAAGAGAATATCTGTATGCGTGTTAGTACGTGAAGATGTAAGGTATGTAGTGAAGGTATATTGGGGGTGTGGTGTGAGGGGGGATTATTTTTATGGGGAGTTTGTGTTGTGTGTGGAGGGGAAAGACGAAGATTAGTTGCGTGTGTGTGTTAGAATAGTTACGTACACGGCACTTACCAGGAGTACTGTACACTATACCTTCCCCCCAGTATCGTCACCACAACCCCCCTCATCTGTCTACCTGTCCTACTGTTATCATTAAGTCCGTCGCTGTAAATGACCATTCTGTCGACACTTCAGAGTTACATAATGAGAACTATTGATGCTGAGAGATAAGAGATAAGAGGTGGACACTATAACAACATAAACTAGGTAAGATATCTTGTAATGATGGTTAGTTTTTGTACAGTCACTTGGCAGAACAATAAACTGCACAGGAGTAATGTGAATGATAAGGATGCAGTGGCTCAGGGGGATACAGCGTCCGCCTCTTAAGTGTCATTGGCTACAACTCGGGGCATCCCTAGTCGACCCAACTGTGACTGAGTACCTGAGTTTAATTGGGGAAGTGAAGGCGGTGGAGTGTATAGTGTTGCTTGTGTATCGAGGTTCACTGCGTACACACACACACACACACACACACTGATAGATCGTGACTTGAATACTAACGTGGATTTTCTCTCTTTCCAGGTGAGTGTTGGCGTGTTGTGTTGTGGCGGGGGGAGTCATCAGGTGCCAGGGTAAGTAGCCATTAGGAGGTGCGGGGTTAATGTGAGTGTTCCTCCATATTTACATCCTTTAGGACCGAATACCCAGAGGGTTGTCAGGTAGTTTATTCCCCCGAACTGAAGCGTGTGAGAACCCATTTTACTGGATAATTAAAACTACGATAAAATAGGAGAGGCGTAGCAAGATAAGTAGTTGTATGTATGTTAGTGTGGTTAATCCCAGGGGTTATGTCATCACCTCAAGAATTTATAATGTGTGAAGACGTTACTGTCAACAACTCACTCAGGCTGATCGGAGTCCCTCGGGTGTGTGGGAATGTGGACGAACAAATGGCAATTGAGGCGGGTCTTTATGTGGGATCTAAGGGTCGTTATATAGTGAAGATTTGTTATTATCCACTCTGTAATGCCGTATAACCGAGCGATTTCTGCTTATGACTCTCTTTTGTCTTACGAGTTGGTTCATATAAATGTAAACCATCTGCATTTTACTGCCAAGTCTTTTGTGCTGTTTAGTGGCGAACGTTTTCAACAAAGTGAGTTTCATGAGCCAGCTATTAGCGTATTGTTACGACGTTTTATAGCTTTGAAAGTTTGCCTCTATTTTTAGCTTTCACCCTGAGCACTTGGGATCACTTTACTTGAACTTGTCTGCTTATAGATGGTGATTGTCTGCATGCCTCCTTCCCCTGTTGTAACATGCGGGTGTCTGGTGATTCACACACACACACACACACACTTGATACATGGGTCTCGGCCAGTCCACTACTATCACCACACGTAGAAAGATGACCTATTTTTATTCCTCGAATTATCGTTCACCTGTCAGCCTTACACACCCCTCGGCTACTAACCGGTTGAATGATTATATTCTATTGACTTCTATTTCCAACTAGATTTATATAATGTTGTTTTATTTAAAGATATTATTATACTCTTGTCGTCGAGTGGTCTTGGTATGGCTTGAAGTGGCGTCAGTTTAAGGGGAAAGTGTATGTGCTTGTTAGTTCTGACCGACACCCATGCAGAAGAGTGTGTAAAGACGTGAAGAATGAAAAGATTATTACTCATACACTCATGTAATATTTCTTTTTTCAATGTGTGTATGTGCATGTATGTATTTATGTATGTATGTATATGTATGTATGTGTGTATGTTTGTGAAGACTTGTACCATGGATTTTTTCTTCTATATTTTTGAAGTGTAGAGATAGAAACTGTATAATGTGTATTTTTTTTTTACTATTTTGGGAAAAAGTTGTTCAGCAGTAATCAATGGAATTTCACGCCACTTATAAAACATTTTTTTTTTTACATGGATGATTGATGCCCAGGTGACTAAATGGTTCTACTTTTACGATTCTTCTTCTTCTTGTTCTTCTTATTCTTCTCCTCTCTCTCCTCCCCCCCCTCCGTTATCTTTTTATCTCCCCTAAGCCCCTCCTTCTACGAATTTACACCCTTTCTTTATCCTTATTTCTTACCTCTCTTTCTTGTCTCTCCCCTCTCCCCTCCCTCCCTCCCTCTCACTCTTTTTGCACCGTCACCCTCCCCTCGTAACCTTTCTCTCTATCCTCGCTCTCTCTTCCTCTCCCTCTCTCCTACACCCCCCTTTTCTCCCTCCTCCCCCCCACGCCCCACCTTCCGTTTCCTCTTCCTCACCTAAAACAAGTGACCGGAAGAGTTGTTTTATTTTTTAATGGAGGAAAAAAACTATCAGTCGCTTTTTACTCGCATTGTGTGTGTGTGTGTGTGTGTGTGTGTGTGTGTGTGTGTGTGTTTGGGAAGCTGTGGGAGACACCTACGATATGTGAGAGTAAGGGAGAGGGTATAGGGAGGAAGAGGGGGAGGGAGGGGTAAGGGGAGGAGAAGAGGAAGAGGACACCCCAGCACATGGCAAGGGCGTGGAGACATGGGAGGGGAAGGGAGGCGAGAAGAGGGGAGAGGAGGAGGGGAGAAGAGGGGAGAGGGGGTGATAACGTATACTCATAAACAAACACAAAAACCGGGTACTGTCTCCCCTCACGTGGTCTTGGGCTTCACCCCTATTTTCTTTAATTACCTTCTTCAGTTCTGGTGTGTCTGTCTGTGGTGTTTCTCTCTCGTTGTTGTTAATGTCTGTTGCTGCCTCGTGCTGTCGTGTGGGGCTGACTGTGGCGACGTGGTTGAGTGTAGTAGTAGTAGTAGTAGTAGTAGTAGTGTATTATTATTATTATTAGTAGTAGTAGTAGTGTTAGTGTATTATTATTATTAGTAGTAGTAGTAGTAGTAATAGTAGTAGTAGTAGTAGTATGAATAGTGGTAACATTTATAATTCAGTTTTGCGTTGGTGAATTAGTTACTGATAATGAACCGTCTCGTTAATCAAGGGGAAACGCTGCCTTGATAAAAACTAAAGAAATAATTGAGTTAGCTGTAAAAAACAATCCTATGACATAAAAACGTTGTTACCCTTCCCCTCTCATATACCAGCCACGATACACTAAGCTGCCTCAGAGATAGGTCATAAAAGCAGTGAGTTGAGAGAGAGAGCGAGAGAGAGAGAGAGAGAGAGAGAGAGAGAGAGAGAGAGAGAGAGAGAGAGTACTGTACACCACTAGATTGGTGACACAAATGTAAGTGGTCAGATCATGTAGCGCGCGACACAACACACTGGTACTCCCACACCCTGTACTGTATGTCATATATCTAACACCGTAACATAAGACTCATTCTTTTTTTCTACTGTGATACATTACTCTCGTCACCCTCCGCCTCTCTTTACTCGCGCCATGGGAAGAGTAACTCGTTTAAAACTTTGGATTGATGACAACAATAGATGCCGTCCCATAGTGTGTGTGTGTGTGTGTGTGTGTGTGTGTGTGTGTGTGTGTGTGTGTGTGTGTCAACTGTGGGTACCACTGCCACTGCTGAGTTGTTCTCACTGACTCAAGCACTGTTCACCACCGTTCACCTCTGTTTAACACTGGTTCCATTCCTTTGCTAAATGAAATAGCAACTTCTAGCGTGAACTTGTTGATATTCCGGTGGGGAGGAGGGTTCAGGGGAGGGAGCTGGTATGGGTCAACTTAACAGTTGACCTGGCAGCTCCGAGAGGAGCGCCAGGCACGTCTTGACCCTTCGGAAGTGTGTGTGTGTGTGTGTGTGTGTGTGTGTGTGTGTGTGTGTGTGTGTGTGTGTGTGTGTGTGTGTGTGTGTGTGTGTGTGTGTGTGTGTGTGTGTGTGTGTGTGTGTTTTCTCGGACATTTAGATGGAGTATGAGGATGAAATATGTCAGTTTTGTATTTAGAAACACATGTTTGGCACCAGACAAAATAGGTAGTTGAGTCAGGGGAGGACGGAGGTGGTGCCAGGATCTTGTGCCAACCAGGGTAACCACCGCCCCTCGCTGCCACTCATCCAACACAGCTCTACAACTTTTTCATCAATATTCGGCTGGCCTAAAGACCACTTAACCCGTTTATAAAGCAACACCTCTGTCCCATTTGTTTCATCTACATTTGCTCTTTGCTTCAAGTACCTAAATCTATTTCACCAGTTATTTTTGTTTTCTATCAAAGACTTTTACAAACACTTAACAGATCTCAAGATACACTACATCAGGTACATCAGCAGCTGAGTTGTGTCACCTGTAATTAACTTCATACATCAACGTTCACTCTACACCTGGTCTCTTTTTTGCCCAGTTTATTCCCGCTTCACCCAACATGACTATTTTAAACAACACTTGACCCTTTTCCCCTAAATATAACCCTGTCCGTCAACCTTCTATCTGTACCTTACGGCACCAACAATTCGACTCCTTGTTTGTTTCAGTAACCTCTACACCATTACTCTTGACTTATATGCATTACGTAACGATTCCCAAGCTTGGCTCTGGCACAGGGAGTCGTCAGCTGTTAGGGACGATTAATGACCAGTTGCTGCAGCTTGTGTCTGTGAGTGACTGTCAGTACAGGTTGGGACATGAGTGAAGGGCAGACCTACGTGCACAGGTGAGAGGAGGACGAGGAGCTGAGTGGGTCTCTTGTGAGAGCAGTGAGACGGGAGGGAGGGAAGGAGGAGGCTCAGTTTATCCACTTCGAGGGAAATTTTAATCCCGATTTTATTTAGGTTTTTGTGTTATAGAGGAAGGCAAGTGTCCCTTATGGAGATTATACTTCAGCATATTAGTTAAGTTAGTCCTTCACAAGTCATCTGCCTCGCCTGCTGCACCGATATACCCTTACCTAACACATCCTGCGGTAGCCAGAGCTGTAGCCCCTGATACACCCCTGGCTGTCTTCAGGGCCACACGAGAGGCTGACTCATCCTCTTCACCACACAGGTATGTCTCACCCAAGTTCTCTCACACGCACATTCTACACTTGACATTGGACATCGAACATAGAGCTTTAGTTGAGTTTGGTGCACGTTGGAGATCATATGTTTAGATCCGTCACTTGGAAACTATCTTCTCGGCCGTAAATGTGTGACGCTGATTATAATTCTGTTAAAGTTTCCCCGGCACCGTCTGAGGATCGTCATTGCCATTTAATCAAGGGCAGAAAAAGTTCCGAAGCAAGCAACGAGTGATGAGTCAATGCCTTGGTGTGGCAGTTCTTTGATTTGTGATAATTTACTCGTCTGAAGTCAGTTATGTTAGATTCAGTCAGTAATAATACCATTAGCCTATGATCATAGCGCCTGTCACTCGGTATACAGCTGAAACTTGGGATGTGAGATGAGGTTTCCTGCGGACTACAGTGTGGGGAGACCCGTATGAGGGCTGTCGTCCCCCGTGGAGGACCCCTGACCACAGCACTCAGCCACCGCTCAGCACATTGCCTAAGTGGGCAACATCCTCTCCCTTGTCCCTCCCTTGACCTCTAACCTCTCATTCACTTTCCTCTCTCCCACAACCTCTCTCTTCTCCCCTTACCCTCCACTCTCCCCCCTCTCACTTCCCCACCCACATCCCGTCTCCTCACACTGCAACTCTACTGTACTGTGTGGTGGTGTCAGTGTGCCTTTAAAAATGGCCCCCAGATGGCAATAACAAGGGTGAAACTGGCCACGTCCGAGCGAGGAACAGTTCTACTTTGTATCTAGAGAAAGCTAAGAGTGGCCAAAAATGCTCCTACAACCCAGAGACGACCTACAAAATGTTCTAGAAAGTTCCCCCTGTCGAATTTGAGACGATTGACTAAATAACTGTTGTTGATAGAATAACCAAGGATGACCAAAACACGTCCTACTTCGAGTTTCTTATTCCTGGTCAGAGTTCGACCTCGAGACGACCTAGAGAGGGGTGTAGTGGCCTAGTTTCCCGTGAGGAAGTGGATCCTCTGGCAGGTGGCCATTACACACCACCCGCCGGCGCAGCTGGGGGGGAAACTACCACTATTGATGGAGTTGATAGTGGTACTTGTTGTTATCATTACTGTTCTTATGGGATAGAGTGAGATGTTATTGTTGATGGTGGTTGTTATTTTTGTTGGTTGAGGTAATGGTTATTTGTGTTGGTAGTATTGGCTGTGCTTCTGCTAGTTGTTGGTGGTTGAGGGGGTGTAGGTGGTTAGAGGGCGCCACCTAAATACCTGTATATACGTGGGCCGGAACTGCTCTCTCTCTAACCATCAATTTCTACTTAATTTGTAAGGGAAGGGGGGGCTGACCACAACTTACTTTTAAGGTTTATGATCACTGCTAAAGATGTTGGCCGCCCTAAATTTTCCGCGTGTGTGTGTGTGTGTGTGTGTGTGTGTGTGTGTGTGTGTTTAGATAATGAATTTAATGAAGGAGAGAGAGAGTGTGTGTGGTCACTGTGTTCAGTAACCTGGAACTATTTATTAGTGTCAAGAATTATTAATGTGAATCTCAGCATCTTAACCTAACCTAATCATACACCTTCGGGAGTTAGGTACGTACATGAAGAGGTGTATTTTGACGTGTGGGATGTCTCTGTAGGTAAACGAAGACTTGTATTTCTCATTTTTTCCCCCGTGCCAGGCAGTAATGTTGATAAATGTTGTGTCAGGCGCTCGAAAGACTCAAACGACGCTGATAGTAAGGGTCAATTACTTAGTTCATGTTCTATAGGTGACGAGAACTTCTCTGATCATAAGACTATAAAGAACGAAGACCGAGGAGCTCCGGTTCTCAAAGGTCCGAGCGTTAATTAGTTCAATGCTCACCAGTCACTCACAGGTAGAGGCTCGTCACGTGTTGCTTGATAATATAAACATGACTTCTTAACTCAACAGTGTGTTAGTGTTGCTCTAGTTCCTTTCTCGTACTTTGTTATTATTACCTTTCACTTTTGTTTTGTTTAGTGTGTGTGTGTGTGTGTGTGTGTGTGTGTGTGTGTGTGTGTGTGTGTGTGTGTGTGTGTGTGTGTGTGTGTGGAGGGGTTCTAGTTTGTCTAATTAATAAATCTACACACACACACACACACACACACACACACACACACACACACACGTGAATGTAATGATATGCTCAGTAATTATATACAGCGCATCTAATGACAGTTATCCCGTGACTACATATACTTAATATATTTAATTTATTACAATAATAATATATATGATGGTAAATTGGATAAGGAATTGCAGTGTTGTAGCTGTGAATATCTCCATGTGTGTGTTTGTGTTGTTTGTATGTAGCTGTGTATGTGTTGCTGGGATTGATTTCATTTACGGTAGGATAGTTTGAATAGATTCTAGCCCTAATAGACCTTAATTTAGTCACTCGAATTAGGACCTGATTCTGTAATAGCTAGTTTGGGGCAATTAGTGCTGGGACTCACTCCATCAGACTCTTATATACTCCACCCTCCCTCACCCGCGAGAGATGGTAAGATTTTGTTACTGTGAAATGTGACAGCTGATTCATACGTAAGGTTTTAGGGTGTGGGAGGTTACACAGTTAGACGTGACCAGTAAGGACTGATCCGTGAGCCAGGTGAGGTCGTCCAGGGGAGGCTGCTGAGTCTCACCTGCCCACCACAACTGACACGTGGAATCCAAGGACGAGTTGTGGGCTCCGATGATCAAGTTTGTTACACTGTAGGTTTATTGGGATGAGGAACGTAAATACACATCTAATTATTTGGCTTAACATACAAGATAAAGATTGTAGGCAAATGATGTCGTAATTACACTTGATCTTTATTATAATTAAATGGGGTTTATTAGAATCCTTTAGAGTAAAATCAGCGTGTTTGAACTGGACGTCTCCTTCTATCTGGTGTAGGTCCTTGTGTCGACGGCCTTGACCCTAGAATCCTATATATTGCCCTCCACAGACCACCGGCGTCCCCCGTCATTACCACCGCTAGTTATGGTGGCCGTTAGGTGAATTATATAAAACATATAAAGTTACCCGCCTGGGGAATGATTGAGGTGATGGTTGACGTGAGAGAAATAAAAAGTGCAACGGGTCAACAATTCCTTTTTTTTTTCTTCTCGTTGTTGTATGAGAGATGTTCCCAGGAAGCGTCGTCTGGCTGCCAAGTGTCTGATCACCGGCGACAAGTGGCACAATAGCGCTCTTCTGCTCTCCCTATACACACCTCAACACCCACACGTCATCTCTCCATCACCTATACAGTTTACCTTTACCCATCGGCCTCCTGCTGTCCACTTTGTTCGATAACCAACCAACTTTTTTTTTTATTATTATTGACATTTTGTAGCGCCATCTTACGTCTTTTTTCCTGTGGACCATCAATAAGCTTTACTAGTGATACATAGTTAGGTTAGCGTTAGGGGGGTTGATCTTAAGGTGAATTAGAAGAGAAACTTGTGGGTGTAATAATGTCATATAGAGCAACAGAGAGGAAGGAGGGCGTCTTCACCACAACCACAGCCAACCACACACTGCCTCCGGGTGATTCAGTGGGCGATTAAAATTCCTTCGACATGCCGCCAGGGTATTAAACAGTTAACTAGTATTAATCTTATTGTTATTAAATGGTTTTGACTGTACATAATGATCCAGATAAGGAATACCGGTAAATCTAGCCTGAAATACTCCTTACACCATACAACCCGGAAATGACGTCCCTGAGATCTGTGCCAAACATACAGAGATATATCATACGAACATGTTTATTCTTAATACCTTACGGGTAATACTTGGCTCCTACGTCACATACTTTTACCTTGTTATCTGATTTATCTCATGAATTATTGAAGAGGAAATATATTGCATGATAGTATGATATAATCTTTTACGTTTTAATGAAGGTGAAAGTACACGACGTAATGCAGACTTCCATGAATAAAATTAGAGAAAGTATTTGCGTGTTTTACCTGATGTCAGCCACTCAGCCGGGCGGGGATGGCTGACAGGTTCTGATGTATGTAATCTCGTGTATAGGGATTAGAGTATGATCTGCTGCTGATAAAATTGCTGTGTGGTTATAAGGTTGTGTTTCGTAGTGAGTGATAGTGATTTAAGGAGACGATTAGGTAACTTATCATAGCTCCACTTAGGTCGAGAAACTGACGTAAACTGATTAAATAACTCTACGGTGGTGACATGATTACTTTGAATGTTTTTGTTTATATTTAAAGGGAAAATATATATATATTTTTTGCCCGCTAAAATAGAATATAACTAAGAAATACCCCATATTTTTTTTATTCTTTTAATAATCTTGTATCATCGAACAGCTGGACTTGTTAGACGGTCCCGTAGTAATTTTATAGACTACGTTGATGATTCACGCCTCAGACTGCCACTTCGATCACCAGTGTCTCAGCTCACGTCACAGCCATAACTGTATTTGACTGTTACCTACATCATCGTGTAATGGACGTAACGAGACATTATTTACCCATGACCAGACTTGAGTTCGTCTGTGTTATCAGATGATCGTTGCAAAACCCTCTAAAACATTTCCTTCATCATGGCGGAATGCTTCAGGTCACACGGTATTGGACGGAACAGTTTGACTTTGGCTTCGACTTCATTTAGAGTGAAAAATGTATACATGAAACTTAAAGTCTCGGCTGTTCTAAATTAGTAATTGTTTATCTCGGGAAAGTGTTGCCTAAAGTTATTTGAATAATCTAGTTTAAAAGGTTTGTCTTTATTTAACATTATATACCTGCTGGCTGGCACTGGTTTCTCTTGAACATTATTGTTAGTTTGTTTATCTGAAGCGCTGGATGGTTCGTGTTGTTTATTTTAGATTAACAGAGCGGAGGGGAGAGGTGCTTGTAGATACAGTGATAGTTGACGGAGTGTGTGTGTGTGTGTTCGTCATCAGTACCCCCCTCTGACCTCTAAGACAAGCACATCGGTGTAAAACATGAATTGTCTTCTCTTTTCTGCACTACTGCGTCATTATGTGAACACGTCACTGAGCGGTGTGAGGAGGGTGAAGTTATCATAGTGTGCATAACAGTCAGTCAGGGGACGCACAGGTGTGATGTTATGACACACTTCGTTAGTGACCCACACCTATGACGGACAGGTAACTGTGAACGTGGAAAAGATTTTTACCTGTGGTCGTGTACTCTGTAGCCCACAGGCGAAGAAAATAGTACAGTACATCACTCCCTTGGCACCGCCCTCTCGAGCAGCTTGATGCCATGGTGCTACATTTGCCCACGTACAGCATCACCACCAACTGCATTATTGCCCCCTCAGCTCTGGTGCGACTGCCAATTGCCCTAGCAACATTCCCTGAACTAACACCAATAAATGTACTCGCATGATGAGGAAATTCTTAAGCGTGCAAATGAATCACCTCATATTGAAGGTAACTATGAGAAGATCCAACAGTCACCCCAGCCACTTATTAGTGTTGTCTTCTGGCGTTCCTCAGGTGTTAAACGAGACACTTAAGAGTACTGGAGCTGTGAACCTTGTAGACTGGAGATATAACCTAAGACCGAGAGTGACTTTTACAGCCAGGTGTGTGTGTGTGTGTGTGTGTGTGTGTGTGTGTGTGTGTGTGTGTGTGTGTGTGTAACAAATTAGTATCATTAAGCTGCGTTTTTTTGGCTCCTCCGTCTTACCATTGTGATGTGAGAGACGGGGATTTGTGTAAGAACATGTCAGCATCAATATCGCTGCCAGGGGAGACCTAAGAATGCCTTACCCTTCAGAATACATTGAAGACACGACAATAAAAACAGTACTTTGGTTCGTCGTGTTCTCAGAGTCTAACAGAATTCATAGTATGCATTAGGTTTAGTAGTAAGTTGTAAGGGATAGCTACAACATGTGTGACTCTTGCCTTCAGACTTACGTGCGCCTTCTCTGTTAGTGTTCTGGCGCCTTCACTCAGGAGATCATGAAGTGACAAATTAGTGAAGATTCTTGGTGTAGTCTCTGGTGGCAAGGTTACGCCCCCGTGCCAGGCAAGTGTCCACGTTCCTGCCTGCAGTAAAGGTCGAGGAAAAATGTACTGTATCTCGCTGCTGCTAAAACAGGATATTTGTATTTGTGTCGGGTTTCATTGCCATCACTCAGTAGCACCTCACACTCCCTCTGTTACACACACACACACACACACACACACACACACACACACACACACACACACACACACACACACACACACACACACACACACACACACACACATACATACATACACACACACACACACACACACACACACACACACACACACACCTCTTCAAGACGTTGCCGATGTAAAAACGGTACAACAGCCACACGAGCCACTCATTTAACCTCCTCCTCGCTCACCTATGATCACCATGGCGGGTAACATACTCTTCTTGGTGTCCAGTAGTCGTCTTGTGGTCGTGGATTGGCTTGAGATGGCGGGAGAGAGGCTAGCAAAGTGGTTAGGAGTCTGGATAGGAGGTGATAGTACTGATGCTGTGTGCTGTGGCTAGGAGGAGGAATATTGCTGCTGTGGTTAGGAAAGGATGAAGTTATTGATGCTGTGGGTGACGGTAAAGGTAGGTGGTAGATGAGATACAACTAAGGCTCTGTTATCAAAGTCTCATAGTCGTGTTTACAGCATAACTCTCGGGAAGATGCTCACTAAGACTCATCGTTTAACGTCTACGTGGGGACCATCAGCTTTTACGTCACTACCCATACATAAAACACTGCCGCACGTTGGAATTCTTAAACGTGCAGTAATAAACAAGACAAAACTGACGTATAGCCTCAGGTAAATAAGCTCTCGGTTATATCCAGGTTACATTCAGGCGTGGCGTAGTTGCTGGCGATGAGATGATGAGGAACGTAACATTGGTGGTGTAATATACTAAACTACCTGGTGTATACGGTATTATTTGCCGGTATTGTCGGGGAGGAGGAGGAGCAGGGGAGGTCTCGGCTGCCCCGCTAGTGATCTGAGTACAGTTTATTCATTGGTGGAAGTGTCTGAGTGTTTGTTGTGTCATGCGCTCACAACATAGGCTATGAGGTGGTGGTAGTGACTGTGTGTTGTTCTCTCTTCTGTCACAACCAGACTAAATTATCCTTTCTTGCTACGGCTACTTTTGAGTCGGCCTTTTTGTCAGTCTTTCATGATCTGACTGATGTATATTTTTGACGCTTTAGGTAGATCAATGTGTATGTTAATAATTTCGACAAATGGAGACCGTAAAATGTATCGACACACACACACACACACACATACACACACACTATGTTAAATGATTACAGGTGAATTATTGTTGACAGACATATTAATGACACACAAACTTACACTACCTGACACACACTCAAGACACTCAGCCTCGCCCTAGTTTATTTATGTAGCGTCCGGTGTTGTCATCTCTTTAATTTGTAGTCAGGTGTCGACAAGTTAATGGAGTCACCTGCTATAAAAGAAAATTAAAGAGAAAATGAATCAAGTCACAAAGCTCAGGTGTGTGTGTGTGTGTGTGTGTGTGTGTGTGTGTGACTAAAGTTTCTAATCATGAGTTTAGATTTTTTTTTCGCAGCTTAAGAAAATGTTGTCGAAGTTGTTGAAGTGTTCGTTGTGAAAGTAAAAGAATTGTAGCAAATGGGATGGAACTCATATATCGAGAGAGAAAAAACAAACAGCTAATTACGGAAGGCGTGAACAATATTGTGGATGGAGTGAAGGATTGATGGTTCTCCTCCTTCGGTGTGTGGCCACGGGTAGGGGGGGGGGTGAAACTTGAAGACACACTCACACTGTAGTTAGATTACCATGCTCCCATATCCCTCAGTGTATATATGTGTGGTATGGTGTGGTGTGGTGGTGTGGTAGTGTCCTTGGGTGGTTGGGTGTGGTCCCCGAGGGGTTGGCTGGCGGCACCGTCCTGGAGTTTCTACTTGATGGTCGGGGAAAATGGTGGCCGCGCACATAATGACAGACTACCGTGGAAAAAATAGTTTTCATATTACCATGACGGGCTTGGCTGTGCAGGGGGAGGGTAGGGGGGGCGATCAAGTAAGGGGGAGGATGGAATGGGGAGGGATTGTAGCGGGGGTGGAAGGAGGAAATTTAAGTATAGAGAAAGGGTTTAGTTTAATGTAGCGGGAAAGGGAAGCTGAGGGGTAAAAGCTATGTGTATCCGTCAGAATGTGTGGGGAAATAAACAAAGGGGGAGCGATTGTGTATGATGATGAGTGGGAGGGAGAGGTGGGAGAGAGAAGAGATAAATAGTTAAAATATGGAAAGGTGAGAATATGTTTGATGATGATGATGATGATGATACACACGTATGTTTTGGATGGGTGTTGTGGGCCTCTGTTATAATGGTAGGGTGTGGACAGCAGGAGTTGACGTGTCCGCTAGAGTATACGATGACGGGGATTCAGAGATGAAGACCATTGGTGCCTGAAATATGCATGTGAAGGCAGTAGGGACCTTTATTCAGTATTACCGTGGAGTAAGAACTGCTCCTGAAGGTGAACGAGGAAGTGTGGGTGTGGTGAGGGAAGGGCGTCTCGATCACATAAGAAATTACATTAACAAGGTTGATCTCACGCATGCTGGAGAGATTTTTAAATATTTTGTTAACGTGAGAGTGAGAGGTTGTTTGGTTGTAGAGAAAGTCTTAATGGGTGGAAAGAACCTGTTTGTCTAGTTCTACCGCCGTATCTAATGGCGCGGAGATTTAACACTAGGGAAAGGAAGACAGGTTGAGTGAGCAATAAAATGAAATCACGACTGTTGGAGCTGTGCCACAACGCATCATCATATGTACGTTTTTGTTGGTATCCCTGGAGATGACTTTAATTCTAGTGGAAAAGTTGGACCTCCTGATTCTATTTGCCTTGCGATTGTTATGAAAAAAAATGGAAATTTCCAATATTTCTGAACGATAGAAATTGATATATAATATTCGTCTTGAGCGGTAGATGAAATGTGTTAGTGTCTCGTGAGTGGTAGACAAGTAGATGATCCAGACAGACGAAAACCCTGGACAGTGGCGTGCATTATCCGCAGACTGTGTCAACTCTTAGATCTGCCACAAGAGCTGACGATACTAATATGATTATTTTCTCAAAGCGTTGCATACATGTAAATAGATTAACCACGGATAGACAATGAATTTTTTCCTAGCAAAATAGTCGATGTTTATATCCTGTCCATACAGTTAAATGTGGCCATGTATGTATTTAACAAACTTTTTAATAGATAATTAGGGTACCTGACATTTATATCGTTGGCTTATCGTATCGTTCTGAGTACAATTTTCACGACACTGACACGAGCTATAGACAACGAGCCACCCTCTAAAAACTCTGAGCTGGGAAAGATTGAATGAGAAATAGGAAATATAAAGAAAGAAATGGGTACATGAAGAATAGTAAACAATTAGGTATCTCACACCTTGACACGTCCCTGTACAGGTGAGTAAAGATGAGATTAAGATTCATTTGGGCAGGTGATACCAAGTCAACACCATTGTTCCTGCAGGTATTGTGTACAGTACTATTATCCTGTCTCAACATGTGTACCACGCCCTAAGGTGAAGGTTCCACCACACACACTGGACGGTTTTCCGCTCCCTGACGAAGTGGGTCAGAGACACACCCACTCATGATGCAACTTTCTTTATCGAGGAAGTACTGTTGTATGAGGAAGTGAGAGTTAAATGTAGGAGGAAGTACCGTTGTATTTACTTATAAGGAATACCGTTGTGTTTATAAGTGTAAGAGTAATGTTAATAGTATATGAGAGGAATACTATTATGTTTACTTTTGAGGTACCAAATTGGGCTCTATTAACAAACGGTTACTATTGTTTATACCTGGAGCTTACCTGTGAGGAGAATAATATGTTTTGTTTACCTGTGAGTGAAGGAAGACTGTTAAGACTGCGTATAAGGGAGAAGTGACGTTTTGTTTACACGCGTCAAGTTACTATTATCTTGACGTAAGTGGTATCATGTTTATAGGTGATAAGATAATGTTTATGTATATTTTAGTATTCTTATTGTATATATTTTTGTAACTCGTCGTCCCGAGAATTAAGGTTTCTGTTCATTGTGTTCTGGAGTAGTGATCAGGGTAAACTGAGCAAATAATGATATATTTTAAACTTGATGTGTGGTTAGATCATAACAAGATCCCAGATGAATTTATAATCAGTATTATTGTTAGATATTGTCCAGTGTTGTGTCCTCATTAGTGGTGTAAGGCGGGGCACTTGTCCACCTTTACTGAGATATGACAAGAAGCAAGAGGTTACTTTCATGGCACCAATTGTGAGCACGTTTGTGGGGTCAACAACAACACGAGAAGTACAGTACCTCCCTGCGATGCCTTGTCTATAAACCTGACTGAGTGTTAATAAGTGGCTATTTACATATTATCTCCTGACGGAATTAACTATGGGTTGTGTACCGTTGGTCACGAAGGAAGAAGCTGGATGAAAAGACGCCGCGAGTCAGGTAATTTTCCAGCTAGTAGGCGCTTGTTTACCCTGTTTGCCGGGGGGTGTGGCGGCAATGTGAGGCGTAGACACTGCTGCTGGGTGTGAGTTCCTCTGTCTGTTACACCTTGGAGAATATACCACCAAATACACACCATGGTTGTGTATATGTTAGCATGTATGTCTAATCCTGAATATCTTCCAAATGTACATAATTTTCTTCGTCTGTTAGACTATCAACAAGGTTTATCATTGTTACAGGTAAGAGAGTATAGCGGTTAGAGTCCCTCCCGGGTGTACAGGTCAGTTGCAGGTTGTTACACTCTCCTCAGTTTCCTTACATATGATCGCTGCCTCAACGCTCATACTCTGTCACCTCGCTCGACGTGCCATCCTCAGTGAAGCTGCTGACGCATAAATTAGTCAGTTTTCAAGACCATCCCCTTCACTTGCCACTTTTTTAAATTAATCATCATATTAATTGTTTTAACGGAACCCTTTTACGTGAATAGAAGTAGTGTGTGCCAGACGTCATGTGTACAAGATATCCTGTAGACCCCAACGAGACGCACATACAATACTTGTCTGTCACTGGATCAGGGAGAAGACCTCAGTGTAAATACTAGAATTCAACCCTTAACTTTCTATCAACACTCAGCTGACTTGTCTTGTCCCGTCCCCCTCCCTGCCTGTCTGCCCCGCCTCCTGACACACACCCCACGGTACCTGACCCACTTACTCACTGTACCTCCATTACACTGAGCACAGTTTTTTGTCCTAACATACTCCGTGTCTTACCCTAACCCTATGCTAATATTTTTATTACAATAACGTACTTCAATTGTCTTCATTCTGTCAGGGAGGAGGCGCCTGTTGTGCAGTGTTGGTCATGGATAAAGATTCACAAAATTTCCTGACACTAAAAGATTCACGAATAATTACTGGGCTAGCATGAACTGGTGATACGAATGTGATAATTTTACAACAGATCCTGTAGTTTAAAATTTACGGTTTCGGAATCCTATAATTTGCACCACAATTATAAGAATTACGTTTTGATCACATTCACACATAATAGGGAAAATGGCAGCTTTCAGTAAATTAACTCAAGGTGGTGGATGGTGTTAAAAAGATCAGGAAGGGACTTGTCTCCAAGCTTCCCTACTATTAAACTGAAGAAGTTATATTACGATGAGTGTTAACTGTACATGTACGCCAGTGAAAAATTCTACAAGTTTTTGTCCTGAGATATATGCGTAGACTGATTATTATTATATGTATTGGCAAAAGCAGTTAACCTTAGATTTTTTTTAATGTTTTTGCCTTCTCCTGTCATTTATACCTGATATCTGTTAGTATATATTGAATATTGTCTGAGCTGGCATCAAATATCATATGATTCAGACAGTCCTAGTGAAAGAAACTGAGGAAATACCATTCGCATGAAGTAATCATAAGTTTGTCATAGTCACCCTGAAGAAATCCCGTCCCCTTCAATTCAACGTTTTCTGTGTTCAAGTATTGACTCGTTTTCTGTGATGGACCTGGTGGCTTCAAGTGTTACACGCAATGGTATATTTTTATGAGTAACGAACTTTTGTTGCAATGATTAAATAAGAATCATAAGTAATTACATAAAACTTATTCCATGGAAATGAAAAATAGAAGTTCATTATTTTGAGCTATCAGTGTAAAATTAATTAAATTAGTCGATGCAAGTCCATTATGCAGTGACCCATTCATTATAATAATGTCTTTCCTAATACTTAATACAGGTTTACAGTTCTGCTTCTTGCCACTTTAATGTATTTCCGGAGTTAGTGTTGTGAATATTTAAACTGCTGGGAGGAAAACAACGTTTAAAGGTCGTTGGTGATTTGATAGTAGCAGAGTGCCACAATGACAGTCTGTAATTTCAGTCACTTGACACACCCATGCAACATGCCAGGCCAACCGTTACGACCAGCAAGTTTAATAAACCAATTTATTTTGAAAATTCTGATATTTCTGCTTGCTGTACTGGGTCTGATTTTGGTTTGCATTGTAAGTTAAATTCAGTAATCTTTGGGAGGAATGTAGCAATATACAAAGGCACTAATGTAGCGTTGCTAAGCCCCACTAATGGGACATTTAAATTGTTGCCAAGCGCTGTTAACTAAGTCTAATGGGTTGTTTCATCTGCTGTACTCTCAGACTAGTTACTCTTAAGGTACAGCACGGATCGACGATGACTAATTTTTTTTAACTACTATTCACAACATAATTCATCCCCAAACTAAAAATCCACTCGAATAAATTTAAAATCCAGTAAAAAAAAAAAATAATCGCAGGCACTCATCCAACAGTGCCCACAGATAACCTACACCCAACTGCCATCACAACTAGAGGTTACAATTATTTTTTTTCTTCAATCATAATTTGGATCTTCCCTGACTAAATGATGCTTTTTTATATTTACCAAATTGTCGTTAGTTTGGTCTTTGATATGGTCGCCGTTGTCGCACCTTAGTGAGATCGTTGACGGTTGAGTGTGGGGGTGATGCAACAGTTGCTATAGTGGTTTATGATGCTAAGCAGATACATCAGTGTACTTGTTTCTGTATAAACATATTTACCCCAAATCTCTCCGACGTATCACTGTTGTTGCACGTGTTAAGACATTAGGATATTTGTACTAGTTCTACCGACTTCTATCAATATTTTTTTTCTTCTGCTTATTAACAGACATTTGTGTTTATATACGTCCAACTGACTCGCGGTTATGATTGTCTTAGCGTCTATTAGCAGGTGTTTATGTGTAGTCTTGCACTTGCTACGTGGATGGAACAATGGTTGGGAGGGAGCAGCCAGGCAGCCTCTCGTGATCACCACAATGGGAGAATGGCGGTTACTTGTCAAGGGAATAATTGTCCTATTAGTGTTTATCATGAGGTGGTGCTGGTCGGGGTTCAAGACGGCGGGGGAGGATTTAGAGAGTCAAACGTCTTCCCGGGGAGAGAATTTTAAAGCCTTGGGAGTAGAGATGAAGTGTTTGTGTGGTAGCCATGAAGGTCTGCATTTTTCACATTTAAAATTATAATCACTAAAAGATATCGTAACGGAGTAAACAGTTGTCAAAATAAAAGAAAAAGGCTCTAATGATATTGATAATTAATGATTTAGTCGTTGGTGTTATTACAGTTAGGCTTTAAACATCTATAACAAACGTCAGTGTAGTTAAAGTTACATATTTACTTCAAAACAACGACAATACAATATAATAAAATTGTAAAGTAATAATCATAACTCATTCTCTAAATAGACTGACCTCCCTTAAGATTTATCAAATATTAGAATTTTACTTTTGTTCTGATGAAAATAAACATTTGTTCATCAGTAGACACCATCAGCCTCGCTAGATGGTTCTCAACGATGAACAATTATGATGTTCTTAAGATATATATTACAGTTATATGGATCATGGCCGCCACGGTACATGAACAAGCTGCCTAACTTGTTTTTAGTCCTGCAATTTACTTTTCTTTGTCATTTTCTAAAAAAAAAAAAATCCCAGCTATGGTAAAATGTATTAGTTTATATTATTCTGGTAGTTATTATATCAATATATAAGTAGAAATCTTAGATAGCGGTTATTTTATTTATAATACTATATACTTTTAAAATTTGAAATAGTTACTCTCAAAGTTTTAATTCTTATGCGTTCACTTGAGTTAAATTGTGTAAACATTGAAATATTTAAAGGGGGTGGGTTATACAGTATGCATTTCAAGGATGGGAACATTGGTGGGTAAGATAGCGGGTTATATAGCTCATCTTTCCCGCGTGAAGGTCACTCCTCCCCTTTTTCGGTTACTTGTCATTTATATTGATATTCAAGTCATGACTCGGTGACTATGTCTATTTACTTTCTACAATATTTATCTGCTTATGGTGATTTGTCAGAAATATTCATAACTCAAAATAATAATATCTGCAGGTTTTTAAAGGGTTCCCCCTACGTTTCCACCGTGTACTAAGGGATTTAAATGCCATCGGTGTGACAATACTAACCGTACACTTGTCGACCAAAACAAGATCCTCTAAGAGCGAAAGTTTGCAGCAGTAATAGAGAAAAATGTTCCTTACGGCTTCACAGGTCAGCTTTCAGTTTGAATCGTACGCCGGCTGCCAGACGCAAGACGAAATGGTGGCATACATTACTATGACTTAAAAATACTACATTATTACCTTTTAATAAATCTAATGTGAATTTTAAATCATTAAATGGTGTCTTAGTTATAATATTCTCTAAACAAATAATTGCTCGTTTGGTTTCTGTGAGGATAATATATCGTACAGGTGAAAACAAGCCCCTCGTGGGTAACAGAGATGCAGCTCGAACCTCAGAAAGTTCCCAGTTACTTGGGGTCCTTGTGGATGGTAGGGTGTGGATGTTACTTTCAAAGACGCAATATTAACTGTAAGCTACTGATTGAAAGTGGATTTACATCACCGATGGTTAGTGATGTTAGTTCCAGTGTAAATTTTGGCGAGAAGGCCATTTTTCCTCTACAGAACTGTGATAGAAAACTCATTGTCAACACTTCGCTATGAAACAGATCCACATGAAGAATTCTTACAGAACCATGAGAAAAAGAAAGGTAAGTTATGGCATTTGATTAGTCGTAGGTAGACAGACGTATGTAAAAATTATCCTTAAATTTGTTCCACAAATTTACCTGTTAATAACAAGAAGCCGCATTTTGATTATACCTGCCTGAGTATATTCAGTCCTCTCAATTTGATAATGAAGTAGTTCTATATTTAAGTAATGAATAGTGGCAGGGCCATTTAAGAGAGTTATAGAGGATGTATTTAAGAATAAGAAATACTAGATCATGTAAAAGGCTGTGGGTGAGGCATGAATTCGGACAGGAAGGGACGCGGTCCACCCTTAGGCTCTATCTTCCAAGAAGGTCCAAGTGAATCACAGGAACTGACTCACCTGCTTGAGCTTTCTACCCAAGAAGCTGGAGCCCCGGATCACCTGGCGGCTAAGGGGCTTCATGGGTCTGCCACACTACTGATTCACCTACCTACCTACCTTCCTCATTCAACCAAACCAACCACTTGTCATTGGTACTAAGTCACCCGTTAAATGGAAGGTCGGGTGTGGGGTAGAGGGAGGATGTCAGGTGGTTGCCGGGCACTTTGTTGATCAGAGGAGGATGTGTACAATGGAAGGAGTATATGATGGGAGACGAGATAAATGGACGGGAGGGAGACAAGCTTGTATTTAGTGGCTAAAATGTATACGGTATTTATTTTTTCCAAAGTATATTTGCATGTATAGATGTACTTGTATTAATAAGTACACACACATCAGTTAAAGGACATGACTAACAAATGTCCGTCTCTCGAAAAGTAAGATTCTGTACTTCTTGGTGTTATCAGATATCAAAGTTAAACAAGAGAATAGTGCTCGGAGGGATGTTCCAAAGTGAAGTTGGTGTGTGGGGAAAATGACTGAGCAAGTGATAGTTTAGTTTACTCTCTAAATGAAAGTATTACCTGGGTATGCAATATTTTGATGAGTTAAACTAGTCTCTTAACTTATCTAATAGAAATGGAGTTTTTAAAGTACTGTAGTAAGGGCAGAGTCTTTAGTGTTGGTCATCAACTGCATTAATGACAAGTTCTTGAATCAGGATACAGTGAAGTTCTTGGGTTTTGAGAAGTGAATTCAGGGACACGAAATAATTTGCAAGTCATGAATCATCGAGCTGATGACACAGTTATTAAACAGTGAAAACGGAGTGCCAAGATGGTAATGTAAATACTGGCAGGCTACGTTAGGTGAAGGACAACGCGTGATCGTGGAAGAAGTGAGACAAGCGTTATGTATGGAAGCACAGTATGGATGAGCACGTGCCTGTGTGTGTAGATGAGAGGAGACTTGGGTACCCTGCAGGGAAGTGGAGGTTAATTTCTTAGAGGTGTGGTTTTTGGTGTTCATTTTGCTCATAATGATAGTGTAAAGAATTAATGCCAACATAATATATTCGTTTGCTGTCTAAACGAAGAGAAAATATACAGAATTTTTTTGTCGGCCGATAAATTGTTCATGAATTATTAACGTGTATGGTGGTACTCATCAAAATTTATATTGCTTTGAAGCGAGATTAATTATTTTCGTGACCAATAAACACCTCACATTCAGGTACGTACAGATCCAGGCATTCATTTATACTGTAAATGCACCTACTCACACACACACACACACACACACACACACACACACACACACACATTAATTTACGTTATTGTCTGGTTGGAAAATGGCATCACTTCATAATCATGTGGGGACTTACTGGCTGTCTTGGGGTGACCATGATTGTCGTATTGGTGGTGAATTATTATCGATCACGGGCTGTAACGAGAGATGATACAACAGAGTGGTGCATAACGGTGAAGCTAGCTCTGGGGGTGTAGCTCTGTCGCCAGTGCCAGCAGACATTGCCGTTTTACCTTCCTGATCATCTTGGCTCTTTTTACTATCCATACCCAGTAACATCATGAAATCTAATCATTAATTACTAATAAAAAACTCAAATATTTCTACACACACTAACAACGGAATTAAAAAAGATAAACAAATGAACAGATTACAAAGATAACATTTAACGCCGCCCACAGACACGATTGCCGATCTGGGCACCGCGTATTTTGTTGTGCCTCCAATTCTACCTCTGATGAAGTGATATTCGTCTATAGAATGTAATGATAAATGAAGTTTGTATTCAAATGGAAGTCTGGTTTTTACGAGTATAAAACAGTGGTTGGGTGAATGTTAGTTGGGATTTGAAAAGGTCAGAGTACCAGCCCAGACAAAAAGAGGTAGGACGCTGCTCTCTGGAGTAGGGAAGGCACCTGTCAGGGATGGTCACGACGCGATTATATCATTTCATGCAAGAGATTAACAAGTACTGGTAAATGTCGTATTTGATTGAAGCTCTTAGTTCACAATTTGTTACGGTAGTCTATCACTGTATGTCCAGACCGAATCACCATTTATCTTTTTATACAACCCGAACAAACGGCACACAGGTAAATCCCATGTCTTAAAGAATTCACTGTATATACCGGTACCCGTGTTGACAGTATTTCATAATGGCTTCAATAATTTTCGTGGAAGTAAATGCTCCAAGATGGCGTAGTCCTTCATCTAGTGACGGGACAGTTTCTTGTTTCAACTGACTCACTCATGCGTCAAGTATGATTAACGCAATATGAGAAGCGGGATGTGTACGCTAATCGATACTCATTTATAGTGTGATAACTACGCTTATTATATTGTTTGATAACGCTCCTCACTAAGCCACATGTCGATTATATAGATTTAAAATATTGTTATTAGATTCTCATATATGTTAGGTTTAATTGGGTGATAAATATCTAATTGAGAGGGAGAACTTCATCCATTGGAAACTCGTCTAAATTAGGAGAAATGGCAATATAGGTTTCATGTTTCGGGTGTTGCATCATCATCACTGGTTGGACCAAGAAACCGGCTGGAGCGTTTTTATGGTCACGTTGAGGTGAAAGTTAAAGTATAGGGGGTTAGTGTGGTGATTGTACAGCACGTCTCACTCCCCTGTTCCTTGATTGCTGTGGACTATTATTGTATATAGCTCAGTTTAATCAGTATTGCAGAGCAGAAACCGAGGGGGCTAATAATTGTTTTTATATTTTCATTAGATATCTGAAGGTTGTGGTATGATCTATCCGGTCAAACACTTGAGCGTTAAACATTTACAAGTCAACCTCTCACTTTTTATTCATAAATGTCTTGGAAAATTTCAGTCGCGGAAAATATTTAGAATACAGATTTTTCCACGATTGTCAACAGAGCAATCTTATCACATCTTCTACCATGACTGTATTAAGCAGTAGAATCTTATAAAGGTTTCAGTGTAAGTTTTATTAATACTGTATGTGCTTATTTTCTCTGATAGTGGCGTATATATGTGAGAGAGGAAGTAGGTGAGTATAAGAAGAGGTGAGAGCAAGGATGAGTGAGAGGTGATGGCGTGGATATGTTGGTAAGCACGTGGGAGAAGTGTTAGGTTGTGAGTTCGACGTGAGGGCAGTGTTGGGGAACGAGCGCCACGCGCCGCGCTTCTCAGTAAGCAGGTGGTGGTTGTCGTGGCAATCTGTTCATCTCACGGTCAGCCTCACCAACAAAATCAAAAAATATTACCTCTTATTTTTCCTCTGTCAATAGGAGTTCAAAACTTAAACACTTAAAATATTGAGTATTACGAGTTTTTCCTACTAGGTCTCTGGCAGGTACCAAATTCTGCCTCTCCATCATTATAGATTATAACAATATTCAGGGCTTTGCTTTTCACACTGAATATCGTACTGTTGTTCGAATTTCCGGGTGTTGATTTTCGCCTTTGGCGTTTGTTACTTGTGGACGCAGGGCACAAGCATAACCCTTTTACTTCAACTCGTGTCCTCGGGTCATATCCACCAGTGTCGTTAATCCCATAAGGTTATATGTCCATCGTTATCCTTAACCACATCTCCACTTGACACAAATAGTAGTTCCCCGTGGCCAACCTTCAGGCCTTATCATGATAGAATAAAATATCCGCCCACCCATAAACACACGCCAGGAGCCTCGTCACTGTCTTCTTGCATTATTGTTGTAATATTTTCAGATTATTTTTGGATTGGGGACAGAAAACGTGGGGGGATAATTCACGTAATAAATTCAGATGGGGTGCGGTGGTCGAGTGGATAACTACATCACTAGCCTCAGGTTCTAAGAGTTATTGGCTCAATCCTTGGTTACTCCTCGTCGATCCACCTGTGGTTGGGTACACTCTATATGGTTGGGAAAGTGAAGGAGGTCGAGTGTAGTGTCGGCCACATTGCTTCTGTGTGTAGCGGGACTTAATATTCAGTGTTCTTTATTTACACTGCCCAAAAAAACTCGCCAGGCCTGTACAACCCAGTCTAATTTTCCCATTCAGATAAGTGTATGTCTGTAGATGCGTGGCGAGTTGGAATTTGAAAATAATTATATGTGAATGATGCTGCAATGAGATCATGACCCAGAATTATATTGTGAAGGGCCGTCAAGTACTGAATATATCCTTTGTCGTTAAGGTCAGCTGAAGGTTTTGCAATACCAAGTTCTTAAAAATCAGCCGATAACATTGGGTGAAATTATTATATTAGCATCAAGGTCGAGGCCTGTGATCGTCAGTAGCCGTGAGGTTGAGACGACGAATTAGTAACAAGTACAAAATATTTAGTATATCTAGAGCGAGGTTGGAGTTCAAAATTGTTTAATAGAAGCGACTTACACACATTTCACCTAGCACTAAGGCCAACAAGATGATGTACGGAGTAAACAGTCCGAGCTACTTTCCTAAACGTCTGATGAATCAACAGCCTTCCTTCCCTCTTTAACCCTTCCGTCACACCTTAACCTTTCCCACTCCTCTTCTACTATTATGAATCCTGTATCATCTTTTCTCCCGTTCCGTCTCTCACTTTCTCTGCTACTCCCTATGTAAGCGAGTGGTTGAGGGAGTGTGAGGAGGCTTAGTGAGGGCTGTATCCACACCAGGACCCGTCGTGACCTTCCTCACACACCTCCACACACTGATTAATGATAGGCTCTTATATTCAGTTAATGTGAGTGTAGGTGTGTCTGAGTAAAGGAAGAAGGGGTGTAGGTTGAGTAGAGAGAGAGAGAGAGAGAGAGAGAGGACGTATTTTGGGTAACAGGTGTTAGATCACAAGATCAGTTTAATACTTGCCCCGTATATATCTTCAGGTCACACAGACACATCCAATTGTGTCCACAGTTTCCGCAGGGCACCAGTGGTCAGGCCAAGTTAAAGAGGCTCATAACTTTGTGGAATACATTGTACCCGGAGGGCAAGTGTGACTCGTCCCCCATACATGTCCCGCTCCTCCGAGGTTCCAACAGCCACCACGTAGTACTGTACCTCTTCGTTTCACAACAGTGGTGCAGATATCTTACCCTGTGCTAGCAGTCTCGCACCAGACCGTATACGTTATTACAACAGGTTTCCCATCTTTGGCTGTCTGCGAGGATAATCCCACTTGCTTACACACACACACGCGCGCGCGCGTACGTACAGAAAGAGAAAATGTGCGAGTAACCAAACGCCAGAGACACGAGATAATATACGGAGAGGCCTCAGGAGTGACCATGAAGAAGGTTAACCTGCCAGGGCACTGACCGCTACTACACACCTCCGCGATGCATCTATGTGACGTAGTGTTTGTTTTAAGCTGGTAGATGCTGTTAAGAGATGTGTAGTGTTGCAGGTGTGCGTTGCTAGGGTGTATTATTACAACAGCTGTGTGGCATTGTGAGTGAGTGAGTGAGTGATGTGCGTTTTGTGGCGTTGTCATGATGGTTTTGTATCGTGCACAATGACTGTTTTGAAGTGTGACATAAAAAATGGTTGTTGCATGGAATATGGTGTTGCTGACGTATATCGTGACAGGTGGTGTAAGGTTGTAAGACAGAGACGTGGGTCAGTTGTGTGTAGAGTATGTTTCGTGAGTATATCTAGGTGTCACGTGGAAGGCGTATAACGTGACAGGTGTCTGGACTTTGCATGTATACACCAGCGTGGTAGGAGGAGGCGTGGCGAGGGGTGGCGTGTGCCACGCCTGACAGTGACCTTGGCCCAACGCCAAACCTTGAAGGCTCATGGCCAGGGAGGCGCTCCGAGGCTGGAGCTTTTGTTTTCAATTTCGATTATCTTGTTTTTCTTTCATATCTTTAGACCTCACTATTTTCCCCATCTTCAGAGAACTTTGTGTTTTATTTGGCTACTTTCAGTGGTTCATATTCCTGTTTACTCCTCTATGTGTACAGACTTAGCGTCAATTAAACAATGGGACTTTGTTTACTCATAATATTAGTCCTTGGCTTATTGCTCAAACTTAGTGATCTTTATTGAAATCAGGGCAGCAAGAACTTTGTAAATGTCAAGTGAAAAGTGAAATTAATAAACGACTGTGTCACCGTGACTAGTTTTTAATAACTGATTGTCCAGGAGATTCGTTTAGTGGTTGTAGTCCATCCTGTGAATAACTCGCTCAGTCTACCTGAATTATTGTTTTTACCTTAAGTGTTAGAACATCATAGATCATCTTGTGCATTCGATGATTGATGGTGACGGTGATGCGTGTGTCGCTATAGAACCGGCAGTCCGATAATCTGTTTGTATGGGTCAGAATGATTGTTTTTTCTATCGTAGCGGACTGTGTGTGGCGGCCGGCGACTAACGGCGGTGAGTTACAATAGATACGTCCATCAGTGTTGAATTGTTTTATCTCACTGGTGGTACCGTAAAGAGAATTATGGTTATCTGTCTTATAATGAAAGTGTAAAGTTGTGTGTGGATGATAATGAGGGTGATAAATCAGGGAGCATGATGAATATGATGATCGAGTGATAATGATGTTGATGTCTTAGGTAGCGAGGCGAGGATGATGGAAGTGAAGGTAATGAGGCTCTTCGTCCCACAGTTCGCCTTGTAATGAACTACAGTCTTAAGTTTCTTCAGCCTCTCGCATATATACTTGTCATATGCGTGTGAATGATGCATCACCTTCACGCGTCGGCAGCTGCTTTGTGCGGCTTGCCATTGACACCTGGAGGCGAGAGTGGCTTGACCTTCTGATACAACTACTCAAAGTCTTTGTTTGTGAGTTAAATCATTGTTCAATCAAAAATTTCCTACTTGCCTTTCTTAACGATGTATATAGCCTTTTGTATTCCGCTGTAACTTAACTGCTGGGCTTTGTATTTTTTATGTACTGGTGTATTTTAAGGTGTGCAGGGTGAGGGGTGACAGCGGAACCTTACACGTCAGGCAGGAACTTCAGTGACAGATGGGTTGTGTTCAAGGATAATATCAGAACACACTTTAATGATGCTACTGTAAGTAATCATCACCACAACTACCACTATTATTATACTCTACGACAAGTGAGAATGTTGCAATAGTCTTTATATATCTCTTGTCCGGCACTTCTGCTTATTCCTCGTCACACATTTCCGGCTCTTGCTGTTCGTAGCTGTTCATTATTCTTTTTTTTTTCTGGTGCTGGGATTTTTTTATTTGCCATTAATACTGTTAGAGAGTATTTATTACTTTTTTTATATCAAATGCAGTATTAATAACTGATGCCAGGCCTCTAAATTCCCAGCTGAAGTCACTGTAATTCATCATCACCTCCAGCTCTCATCATAACGGTGGTGTAAGACAATTAACCGCATCGTCGCAGTCATAAGTTTTACCTTCAGTGTCCATCATCACCGGCACCACCACCTGACCGTGTCCTCTGGTGATCGCTCCTGACACGCGGGACGGGACGAGTGGAGGTTACCTGCGGTTGATGTGGTTTGACACTCTGCTGATCCCTCACCTCAGTCTCATCTCACCTCTGGCTCAGTTCTGTCATGTCTTGCTGGTATTATTTTTCTCATCCCTTTTACTTATTTCCTTTGTGGGTCAGTTCTCTCGGCTGTGGTTCTGTCCTTCTATCCTTGGTTTAATCTTGTTATCTGTAATTCAGTCATCCCATCTCTGGTCTGGTTCTGCCCTCTCTGTTGGGTCTGGGTCCCCCGCTCCACCCTTAGTCGCATTTTTACCCTATTTCGCGACATCAATTGAATTATATGGAGTGTTTGGGAACAACATTAAAAAAAATGAAATCATAAGCTTTCGATAAAGTTAAACATGGAGACGTTCAGCGAGCCTTTGGCCGCCATCATGAAGGACAGAAAGCAACACTGGCGACCGCCACAATGGTGGTGTCAAGTGTCCCGCAGGGCAGCGTTCCTGGTCCCGTCCTCTTCCACCTTCTCATGATCTGATCAACGACATTTCAGTGGGTATTTGTCAGGGGGAACGTGGGTGGTGTAATTTACTGGTGACTCACAGGTAAGCAAAGCCAGCCATGATTAGTATGGTATCAATATCCTGCCAGAAGACTGAAATATTATCTATAGCTGAGCCAATTAGTAGGAACTTGTTGTTTAGCGAAGACAAGTTCGAGACACAGTGGTACAGTGTAAAGAACATCAAGTTTATAGCTAAGAGACCTGAACGTGTTCACGGCCACTGTTCTCTCTAGTACAGCCCTGTTCTCCTTCCTTATGTTCGTATGATGTGTTGATATTTCGAACTTTCATATCCATCACACGTGACAGTTCTTTTGACTCATTACCAGAGTGTGGATGAAGCATTTTCCCCACCCACAGTCAAGGTTGTCAATACTACCTGATAGGAATTCCCCTCATGTATCGAAAATGTTTTTGTAAGAGGAACCTCTCCTTCCCTCACTCCTTGGAAACGATGTCAGAGAAGTCAAAGTTACGTGACTCCTGGAGAGACACCACAGAGTGATCAATGTTACCTGTAGATATGTTCCCGAGAACCAGTATCACAGAGGGAATAAAGTTATATGTGGCAGGCAACCTTCCCTGGCTCTTGAGACCCAGTACTAAAGATGGGTCAGTGTTACCTGGCAGTATCTTTCCTAGATCCTGAGCCACTACCGCGGGAGGGTCAAGGTTACCCAGAGGTATCTTCCCTCTCTCCTGAGATACCAGCTCGGCAGGAATGTCAAGGATACTTGAAGGAGTCATGCCTGCGCTCTTGAGAACCAGTCCTGGAGGAGAGGGCAAGGTGTCAGTGTACTCTGTTGATGACCTGGAAAACCACCTCCATGATCATATGTTCTTTGATCTTCATGCCTCGTGGACTTATTACCTGAAGGTGAAAGTTATTTTTGGAAGTATAGAGTTTATCCTCTTCCTATTCCTGAGAGGGGGGAGGGGGGCAGTAATTTTATGTCACTTCGGGAAAATAATGTTGTGTAGTTGAATTTAACGTTGTAAAAATAATTAAGGCGACAGTTTGTAGAGTGTAGATGTTTCATGCCATCTGAGCTAACATCACCTTTCCAGATATAGAAGATTACTGATGATCATGTAAGTTAAAGCATCTAGCAGGGTGAAGAGTGACAGAGACGACACACTGCCTAATACGGTCGAGGAACTTGACGTAAGACAAGTTGGTGAACCTGAGCATTGGGGCAGCAGGAGGGTGCAGGCTTGGCCGTCACAACCACCCATGTTTACTCCAGCTGTCTGTTGACGTAACGGTGACCAACAATCCCGCTCACTTCTCGCCCGCCACATCTACACCAGATTCAACTCAACTGTCACATTAAACATCTGGTATTGGGTAAAAGTTGTTATTATTATCTGGAGTTTAAGTAAAATAACGACCGTCTTAATTTCGGAACATATCCAGTTATGATGGACTCTTTGTTTTGCTCAGAAGAGGAGGTATCTGGGTGTGATGTGAACCTCCGTGTGGTGATCAAGATTATGTACTTTACTCCCGCCCTTGAGCACCGCCTTCAACTACACCGCTAAGTGTCAATGTGCCACTGGTGTATCCATAAATGTATTCATCACTAAAGATATGTATTAAAAATAAATTAATCGACACTGTATTGGTATTTTCGTAATTATCGTTTCATTATTATAGATTTGATCACAAGTATTGATAGTGAGGGTAATAAATAGTGACCATTGAGACGTAAATAATGAATTCATAATAAATTCAGTGTTAATTTACGAGACGGGGAAGCCTGAGTGGTATGGAATGGCGTGGTTTGTGAAATGACGCGTGGCAGATGTTCTTGATTACTGCTAAACTTACTGGGTAGTTGAGGTAGTTATCAGTGCGTGAAGAAAATATTGTGTAAATTTGCTTTCATATTAACCCAGAAGTGTAAAGTGCTGCCGCCGCTGCTGATATGATATACTGTTTGGGACATCCATCAAGTTGGTTTAATTATATTGGTTTGTATTTAGCTCAAAATGGTCAGGTATCTGTCATTATCACAGGTAGTAGATATAGTTACTCCACAATTCTTAAAATATGACTTTTTTAACAATATATACAACCCAAGTAAGTAAAATGTTGTCGTTCTGTTTTGTTTTTCTCACAAATATTATATAATGTGAGTGAGGACTAGTGGGTATTGTGAGGTAGAACTCTCACTTAAGGAATGTGAGGGAGATGTTTGGGTGTTCTGGTGAGAGAGAGTTGAGAATCTTATTTAGCCTTCTACGACAACCTTTTCCCTTTCGTTGCTTCTTTTATTTTCTCCTGAATATTTCCACGATTATTAAATTTATTTCCCAGACTAAGATATTCTCCTTCCTTGTTTCCTCATTCATCATTTTTATTGGTGTTCTGGTGTTTTTTGGTCTTTTTTAAACAGATATATATTTTGTGTGGATATTCAGTTTATTTTCTTGCGGTCTTGTTTTTCACCTTTTAATATATTGTACTTCATAAATATAACTTTTCATCGTTACTTCTTTTTCTCCTCTGCAATTGCTCACACAACACTCATTAGCGGTGTTATAAATATTAATTCTCATATGGTATAAATATCCCAGGGAATAGAAGCACTTAAATACAAAATACTACAGACAGTACTCCTAATTTTGCCCAGTAATTCTAATATGCTAATATGGTTCACACAATTTTACCTGTTGCTTGCTGTTCCCCCCTCTCCCCCTTCCACCTGTTCACCTTTCCACATCATCTCTGTTTACTTGTGAGTCTAACGGGGTGATTGACCAATACTTACCTTTTGACTCATGACCTGAAGGACTTTGCATGATCAATGTTTTCGTAACTGATTATTGAGAAGATAAATAACATCTTTGGTAGTAATCTGGGTTTGTGTTTCACTGGATGGGCGGTGAAGTGGATTAAACACCGCCTGACTAAACAGATACCTTCAAGCATTCCTCAGGCCAGTGAATAATCAAGCAGGAGGTATATTAACAGTGGGAGAGTCTTAAGCACCGCCTGAGTGAACTGTATACCTTCAGCTCGCCTCATACAAGTGCTGTGTTGTTTTAGATGTTTAGTTACATAAACGTGTTGCCGCTTTCCGCTAATGAATTCATGACAAAGGGAGCAATATTGTTACGTTATCTCCACTATATTAAGGGAAAGAGGACGCAGTATGACCGGGTACTTATGATTCACGCCGGAGGAGCTTACTTGAGTATTAACTCTGATAAACAATCTCGCCTTAGGAAATCTGAACCATAACTTGGTATATACAGTATATATACCGGTATATAAAACAGGTGGGAAATACCGTTGTCGTACTCAAGGCCAGTATTTGTAACGGGTGATATGGCATTGATAAAGAGGTGATCGGCCGCGTAGGTGTCGTTGGGGTAGGTGGTGGCCTACCAGTCTGGGTCTGGCTATGGTGACGATTACTGGTAACCACTGCAGGAATTATATATTTAAGTAAGATAATAAATTTTAGAATGTAACTAAGGTTGAAAAATATATCTGACACTTGGCAATTCATTAATGTATTATTACATTTATATTTGACATGTAATTTTGAACTTACATATGGTGATTACTAGCAGGCGTGTGATCGAGGCTTCAGTGATGTGAGCATAGTGAAGACACTAGTTGTTTGGTGCCTCGCTTGGGAAGCAGCTGGTAAAGAGGAGTTGACAGCAGACAGTTGGTAATTTAAGGACAGGCGGTACACGAGGAGCGGCCATGTGGGGAGGTGTACCGGGGGACAGTGACATGTCCACGTCGCCACCTCTCATGCCCTCCCTCCTGGGTATGTCTCCACCGAGATCTCCATCCTTTCTTAGCAGCTCTCCAACGAATTCCTCATTCATGCAAGGCACGCCCCCAGCGTCCATTCTTGGCACATCCCCGGCATCCAAGGCGTCGTATCTGAGCACCGTCAGATATTTCCGTATGGCCATAGAGGTGAGTAACTCCTTCAGGTGATACACACGTGCTGCGTTTACCATTATCGTGAAGCCTGGCTCAGACGGCGCTAAGTGTCCGTGTCGTCAGTGATGCGTCAGTCTGAGTGTACCTGACGGGGTATAGTCGGGTTAGTAAGTTTTAAATATAATACTTGACGAGATTGACCCGGCCCCAGCAGCAACCTTTCATACCTCGTGAACCATACAAATAATGCAGGAAGAATGCATTTTGCGTCATTTCAGGTTCCCATTGCTCTTGACTTCTTCATAAAATAAAGACAACTAACCTACCATACATATCCTAAAATTCTACAGTTTTTCCTATTTTATTTTTCTTAAATAAAATGCAATTTCTTTAAGCGAAAAGAACAATTCCTGCACTCTAACCATGACGCTCTTGGCAAGGTCGTATTTGGCTGTCTTCCTCCTCCCGTTTCGCACGTCAAAACTGGTTAACCCAAATACAACACTCTTCCTGTATTTTGGGTATGTTTCCCGCGGTAAGAAAACTTTACCATCTCGTCAAACATTACCTTTTAAATGCGTATCTTCCATAGAGCGCTTGTATTTAACCCTACGCTAGAGAAAACCAAGGGGCTATTGTGTTTACCTATCGTACCTTCACAATGATTAGCGTTCAGTAAATTCGAGCTTTTCACATACTGTTTACACCCAATCTTCACCGAACTTCAGGAGTGGGTTACAGTAGGTTAGGTTGAAATTATGTTTTTCCGATGGTTTTGATGAGTTTTGACCGATTCTGACCTTCATTTCTATCGCAAATTACTGCTTCCAAATAGGTGGATGACCGAAACGATAATTTTACCATTCTGAGAAATATATAGTACATGCTGTTTATGCCCAGGTTTTCTGAAGTTTATAAGAGGTAAGTGTAGGTTTAACATCTAATAAGAAAACGAATTAGGTTAATAGCGTGCAAAGAAAACGTAAATCAACCGGGCGTATGTATGGTTTAACTAAGAAATTTACTCGGTGAAAGCATGTTATGGTTTACAGGATATAGTTGTGTTTATGTCTTCTGAAGTGTGAGTGATTGTTTGTCTCTGAGAATCTGACGACGACATGTTATACTGAGAACTGGTAGAGTCAGTGTATGGTTGAAGACGTGTTGAGGTGTTGTGTTGGTGGGTCAGGGAGTGATAGAGAGGAAGGGAGTTAAGAGAGTGTAACTGAGTAAGGGAGAATGTGTGAAAGTGAGATAGTGAGGTGAGAGTGAGGTAGTACATAAGGTGGAGTGAGACTGATTGGAATAATGAGAGCCAGATTGAAGTGTGTGTGTGTGTGAATTACGCAGTTTATACCAGAAATGACATAAGTGGTGTACTCACAGTCATTAGGCTGCGGAAAGCACACTCTTTAACTTCAGGCAACTTATTAATACCGTCTAGCTTTACTGTTTTGTTAATATTTGTTTTGTATGTCTTGGATTGGATTATGGTCACATATGCTCGGCTCATCATCATCCACGCTGCTACAAGTCTCATAGCAGCGTGGATGGTCAGCCGAGCATGACGTTACAGGAATGTTGCGAGACTAATCAAACAATTTGTGTATTTTCACCTGGGGGTGCTGGCCGACACCTGGCGCGCGGCGTGGAGTCACACTGTATCACCACCTACTGTGTACACTTCTTTATGCCTCCTGTACTCAACAATGGCATTATGTATTTAATATAAGAATTTCTGTATTAAATTATTTGCCCGAACTGATGAGTAAGTATCGGTGAAACTTAATTCGTGGAGAAACCAAACGTTTTTTTTTTTTTTAAGTTCTGTGCAGAGCTGGCGAGGGGGAATTCTGGACCTTGGCGATCAACTTGATATTACAGGACAAGCTACCTAACATGAGGCTGAGGGAGGGAGAAAAATAATAGGCTAATACCAACAGTAAAATGGACATATACCTTGACCAGCAGAGCACTCGGTGTCTTCCTGTAGTGACCACCTGAAAACCAGAGACAAAATAAAGACTCATCATTGTCTTTTATCTGTGGCATTGTGGCTAACGTGTACCGCACTGTATATTTCCCTTGTTAATATAATAATAATAATTACCGTTGTAGCTGAGCGGTACAAGTTTTTATCAGGGCGTCTTGTTGTGTTTCTGGTATGCCGTTTTTGGAATGGAAGGTCGAGAGTTGTGGTCGTATGAATAATGTTCCTTTGTGCTGGTGTGTTATTCAGGGAGGGAAGTCGCCTCGGTGTATTGTATATTCAAGTTATTAAAAATTTCTTAATGTTGAGGATTTTTGTGGTTTATATAGATTTAAGTTAACCGTATCGACTTTTTTTTATAATGCTTAAGGTTTAATTTAAAATGTTTGTTTCAAATTAGTATGTTGTAGAGATAGTTGGATACACACAGGCGAGGCCCCACAAGCGCTTCACTTATATCAAAGATGTTGAAACACTTCTCTATACACTTTACAGCGTCACCGGTAAGTATATCTAGTACACCTCTTATATTTACTGTACTTACGGTATATACAGTATATACATCTTTGTTATGATTTATTTCACGTCCTAGAATATGCTCCTTCGTGACCTATAAAATCGTCGTGTTTACTCCCACAGATTTTCTTCTTCTGCCGTAACATTAAAGACTACCTCGTGTATACCTCAGCCCTCACGCACTACAGTAAGACGCCTCCTTTTTTTTTTACCCCCCAAAACTGGTTCATTTAACTGTCTCCTCCGATTCTGACTTTTTCCCTCTTGTTTCTGGTCAAGAGCTGCACCGTCCTCGCTCATATCAGGTGGTGGTTGACTGTCCTCTTTCTGTTACATGTTGCCGGTGGTGTGTTAAGTAGATGCTGGAGAGAGTGGAGGGCGGGGCAGGGCAGGGCAGCAAAAAGTAAGTAAGTTGTGTGCCGATGCAGGACGTTCCCTTATGACATTTAGAGATGGGTGTGGAAGGTCGCACGTATACTCCAGGGTGGCAACAGAGAGTATGTTGTCTGAGAATCCCACACCATGATGTTGTGATGAACTGTCTATCAGGTTTGGAGTTCTCTGACGACCGGTTGCTGCCACCCTCCAAAAAGTACTGCAGGGCCTCTCAAAATTGCACCATCAGTAGCCCGGTTGGGTATCAGGTTCTCCGTTATAGCCTATACTACATTTAACTACTTCTTGTGCTCCACTGTGTATGCAAGAGACCATATTGATTTGCACCATTCCATTCCATCCATCCATCCATCCATCCATCCACCTACCCCTCCCTTATTCCGTCCAAACGAAGTAAAACAATATTTCGCAGACCGTATCCAAAGTTGACCAACAATATATTGCAGGCTTCACTAGATTCATCCTTAAATGCGAGACTGACCGACCTTGTATTTTAGCTTAACTGAACCAAAGGGCCAGGAGTTGTGTAAATAGTTCCATTAGAAGAAGTTGTATTGTAAATAAGAGTTATTCTAGACAAAGTTTTCGTAGATGTAGTTGTAGAGTTGCTGTGTGATATGGTGGTGCAAGACGGCGTGAAGGCAGTACCCCTACAGCAGCTATCGGTGTATACCAGCTGGTGATGACGCACCTACTGATTTTAACACCTGCTGCGGTGCTGGCGTTCTTATCGTGTTTGTTGACATGCCGGTTGATATCGCTTTTAATGATAATCACCGTTGGTGTGACTATAACGAAATGATATTGTGCCGACTACAGAGAACTGTGGAAGGTCGCTTAATAGTTACTGATTATCCCCTTCATTGGAGATATCCTGAAGGGGGTTGTGGTCCTGCTGTAGCCAGTGTTGAGGGTTGCCTGCTGGGGCTCTGACATAGTAACAAACCGGTAGGAACGGATCTCTCTGTAACACCACACTTGTATAGGGAGTTTGACACACGGACGTTATCTAAGTCATAGGATACGACGCTAAGACGTTAAGTAGCGAACCGACCAAATATGCTCCAACGAACTAAACATGCTCTAGCGACCAAACATGCTCCAGCGAACTGTAGGTCATGTAACACCCAGGATATGTTGTGTTGAGGGAAGGTTATTTCGTTGCTTTAACTGTTAACTCCAGTAGATAATGAGCTTTGACTTCTTGCTCACTGAAGTCTCCTTACTGGTAAACGAAGACTCAAAACACCAACAAGTTATCACTAATCCACCTAACGCTCTTCTGGATGACCAAGTACTGGTTTGATCCTCCTAGAAATTATTTATCGAACAATAAAAGTAAAATGAAACAAAGGAAACATTGAAAGATAAAGAAACGTGAACAAAAGTGAGTGTAAACGTTACAAGTGAAAGGCTGAAATGAAATCTGTTACACAATTATTAACCTTTCACAAATATACAGTAGAAATACATCCATGATTATTAGTCCTGTTTATGTTTTTAAAATTCGACTTTATTTGTTTGGTGTAGCTGTGTCAAGTTGTTGATTTGTCAGTTTGTAATAGTAGGCCAGGGTCCTCATAGGTAATACTCACGTAATGTTACGATCATCAGTCAATAATGTTACTCGGTCAAGCGTGAGTTGAAAGTGTGGAGTTTTTTATTGACGCTGCGGTTCATTTCAGGTGATAAAATTTAATAGGTTATAATAATAGGAACTGTATTGTGAATATGACAATTTTAAGCTTATTAATTAAGTACCACCTAGTCTTACCTTCCTTTGTAACTGTGACAATTCATGGCAGATCGTTGTTGGTGTTATATTGACAAATTCTGGGTGAGTTTATCGTTTCTGAGTTTAACCCCCTGAGGCGGTACAGCTGGTGAGTGCCCACAAAGGCTCCTGCAGGTCAACATATTCATCTGACAGTGAGACACGATCTTATCATTACTCCTGTCATTCACGGTTTACTGTGAGTAAGAGACACCTGTCATGGGGCTTTATAGTGATACTGAAAATTGCAGATGAAAGAAAAATGATAGGAAATTTATTTTCTGTTGGCTTTCACGACTCACGTGTAATGTTGAAACTTGGAGAAAAATATTATGTTTTGAAAAGTTCCTGAAGTGATAAATTGGTGTATTGATAATGATAATTATTATGAAATATTGTTAGAATAAAAAACTATGATATTAATCTGTGAAAAACCCCAGCTGCCCAATTACACACACACACACACACACACACACACACACACACACAAAAGAATGTCTGGTGCTTTGAGGTATTTCCAGGACTGCGTTAGCTTCAGACACCTCGGACAGCTCGAGCACTTCACCGTGTGTGTCCGGCGGTGATGGTGGTGGTGCTTGCAGGAGGGGACAGGTCACCAACCCCAGCGTCGTGATACACCAACACAACACTATATGCGTGTTGTTCACCCTAAAGAATGTTATTTAGCTTTGTATGGTTAATTTGTATGGTGATGATGGAAGTACAGACAGGGAACCAACAAACAGTCTTGGCGAATCAGTTGCAGAGTCAAGACATGAAACACACACATACACACACACACACACACACACAGGGAAGTGAGAGGAAGGGAGGGAGGGGGGGGAGTAGCGGCATGTGTTGATCCGCTCAGAGTCTGTGTTGTGTTCGGAGTAAACAGAGGTGGACCATTAGAAACCTCATCAGCAAACAGGGGGAACGGAACCCACTCGTTATTGTTGATCACTAGTCACGACCCCAGCACGAGCTCCTCCAACACGTGCTGTAGTGAAGGTATTGCTCGAGGCCAGATACACGTTGGTTTTTCATCTCTATACGTAAATATTGTTCCGTAACTGTTTGCTGAATTGCTACGTATAGATTTTCAGGTAACGTTACTTATGATGGTTATATCGGCAGGATGTTTCTCTGGATAGGCATAATTTAATACTCCTTTGCACCAGGCGGGTCTGTTTTGGTACTGGGAAGTGGCTGAGTTAACTTATGTTGGTCATCCATTCAAACATAAACTAAGTCAATCTTTTCTAGGTGTCGTGTATAGTATGAATGTACAGGTGCAAGGTAACACACACACACACACACACACACACACACACACACACACACACCCACCCCTCTCCCTCCACATACTACACACACGCACGTGCCTCCCCCTTCACATATACAGGCGCACGCTCCTCCCCTCCTTCCACACAACACGCGCGTGCACACCCCACCCAGAACGAATCCATACACTACTTGCTGCATCCATTCGTCCGCCCGTTCAGTTACCCCCAGACAGTGGCTTTTAAACTCCTCACAGGTATCAGGAATTAGGGTCTTATGTACCCTATCATAAGGCGGTATTTGGTTTAATTTGTTTAGGATAAGTTTGGTTACGTGGATTACAATTGCTTAGATTATTGCCAGATTTAATGTGGTTATTATCAGGGAAAATTTAAGTATTATTTGAGTTTCGTAATTCGTTTCAGGTCTTTAATATGAAATTTTTCGTCATGGGAGGTGGTGTTAAGGATGGCCTGATACTGACCTCCCCTACTTACTGATATAACACTTATCTTGCGCTGATTTACATGTACTTCCTGACTGATAAATTACTTGGAATATATTATGATAGGGTTTATTGGTGTTTTATGTCGGTACACTTGCACTACGTGTGGCCAGTTTATCTAAGCTTATATCAGTGTTTTTACAGTCCGTATTATGTTCATCTGTTCATTACTTAATAATTCTTCTTGGTAGCTGTATTTGTGTTCATTATATGTCTTTGTTTAAGTTATGGTGCAACCTTTTATTTTTTCTGTGCATCTACAGTAATATATATTTTATCGTTCTTTATTGCTGTACATAAGTTCTGTATGTTATTCACACGTGTTGTGATAAATATAATTGGTTCTAGTGAGGATCGTGTCGGCATGAACGAGGTGGGGTCAGTCATCTAATTCTGCACTTGTCTATACATAGTTGTGTTTGGCCGGACATGCCACGCAAGGTGAGCGGTACTCTCCCTCCCCGGAATTTCATTTCTTCCACAGGAGGTTCTTTCTGAATACTGTGCCGTGAATGTCCAATACCAAGTTTCAACCTTAATACGACATATTAAGTTTTAGGGAAATGCATCAGAGAATTATTTAACGTATTGAAGAATCACAATATTGTAGGTTTGGATTTACTTTTTTATTTTAACCGATTGACCAAGGGGTATTAATGGAGCTTTGTTGGTACTTAGTAGAGAGGCGTTCATTAGTGGTGTTACTGCTGAGGGTTTTAAATAGTGGATGGGTAACACCCACAGGATGTTTGGAGAGGATATAAGCACTGGGTCATTGTTTACTAACGTGTTCCCATAACCCAACGGGGCCTAACACAACTGAGTTACTACTAGCAGACCCACGACAAGTTCCTTCACACACACACACACACACACACACTACAAAAGAAAATAAATATTAATCCGATGTCAAGTTAAGTTTATATAAAAAAAATATTAACACCTAAGAACTATTTACATATTGACTTATAGTGTTCATAGACTTGGATGAGTTGGACTTGATACAGACTCGTTGGCTTGCGTGTGCTGGAGTGTAGATATACTTTCTGGGGAGAGCTTGAATGTAAACAGTGATGTAGGGGGAGGAAGAATCATTTAAATTAATATAACTCTTGGTAGAACTTAATCAATTTTTTGTTTTAATTATATCTTTTGTTTACAGGTGAGTGTCTCGTTGTCATCCTCCTCCTCCTCCGTCACCTCCCTGGCCTACTGGAGGAGTTTCTGGAGTGATTGTGAGTACTGTATGATTGTGGGACCATAATTCTCTTAGTGTTGTACGGAGTATTGTCAGAGTACAGACCTTCCGCTACATCACCGCCTGCAACACTGAGTAAGTCATTTACCATCAGTTATAAGAATTCAGAACTATTTATATTTGACTGTATTATTTATATAGATGTTATGTATCATTGTAGCAGTGGTTTAGTACTTGCTCTACGGTATAATGAGTGTTAGAGTGTAGTCATTATCTATCGTTAACAGTGTAGCCAAGTATACAGACCTGTGAGGGGGGTGATGGTGCCACACAGGAAGGCACAGGATACCCCCCCCCCTCCCCCCTTTACCACCAGAAGTCGAGCTAGTTATAACCTCACTGCTCGGGCGACACCACCAGTACGTCTCCGCTCTCCCTCCTAACAACCAGTCAGTCAGTCATGAACTGCCTCGTCGACCTCGGTTTATTACTAACGTGAAATTACCGAAAATATCTCTTGGTTCAGTGTTCGGCAGTGTATTTAACTCAGGTGCGAGATTTATTTGTGTTCGTGATAAAGACAACGAGAGAGTGTAGGTGACTTAAAATTTGTTGCTCTTTCTCCGAACTTGGAAGAAATGAGTCAAGTAATTCAGTGTGGGCGGTGCTGAGTCACTGTGTTGCACCACCCATCTGTACTGTTCATCCCCGTTCCTCTATATTGATAACATTTTATAATTTGGTACCAATTTGGCTTAAAATGTAATAAACAACAACTGGATGTGTGTTGTATGCTGGCGGGGTGAACCTGAGGTATAGTCACGGAGACTCCTGTGACGTAGGCTGTTATCGTAAGCCGGTGACGGAAACTTACAAAGGAAACTGATTACATAGGATGGTGACAGAGACCTTGGTGAGATGCTAAGCCGATTGAAGAAAGTGGGGGTGAGGGATGACGGTGATACTGAAGGAGAAGCAGCAGCAGTATCAGAGTCGAGGGTGAGCGCTGTGGCGGGTCACCTACAGACCCTGATCCAGGCGGTGTCGCAGCAGTACTCCAGGTGGAGCATCCACTCTAGCGGCGACCACTCTGACGATGAGAACGAACTCAGCAAGGTTGGTACATTCTTACACATGTTAAAGTGAGTGACAGGTCGCAGAACGTGGGATGTTAATTCACGTTTCTGCCATGTAGGAGAGAGAGAGAACGGGGTATTATGAACGGCCCAAAGACACAGTACTCCCGTGCATCTCCTCCAGTGGTGGACTAGTGTAGCTACAGGCCTGTGATCTTTGAGCTATATTTAAACTAGACTCCCTTATAGCATCATAGCTTAGAAAATTAACTTTACATGTGCAGTGAGAGGTAGAAATATGCCTTACATTAAAGAGTTCTATATTGTTAGTTGGTAGAAAGACTGTGGGGGGTTGGGGTGGAGGGGTTGATAGTTAGGATGTGTGAGGAATGAAGGAAGTCAAAATTAGGACAAGTTTAAAGGACCTCGTTGAGTGTAGTAGGAAAAGGTAGGATGGAGCTTGTACCTACTGACCACGACACTAACAGTAGGAAAAATAGAATGAACAAGGGTCTGTATCACCTTCTCTGTGGCTGTTACCTGACCCCATGACCCTCCTGTGAACTTAAGGATGTCACATGACCTCTTCTCCTAGACCGGTGACCTTTTACGTGACACAGTTGACCGAGGGATTACAGTATTAATACCTCTTTGTTGTTGACAGTCGAGCAGGTTCTTCATTATATTCAACACTTAATGATATATTTTGTTGTTGTTACCCGTCCTCTGTGCAGTAACTAAAATGAACCTTGATTATTATTGTATTCTGTGTAACTGCAATTTATAAAGAGAGACTGTGATCTATTTGAGAGTGATGGTGTTGAAGCTTGTTAGGGTATTGTTACCTCGGTGTGACCTAAGCAGCACTAGGGGCGTGGCACATTCTACTAGACCTGCATTTGTTTTCATTTTTGGTGCTGTACATTGCCATTGAAACACTGTCTTGGAGGTTTTCACAGAGAAGAGTTTTTTCCTAAGGGAGGGGGGTGGTGAAGCGGGTGACCGGATAAAACCCCAACGGACAAAACCCCAGTCTCATATATAAAATAAAACACTTTTATGTTTAGGTTAGGTTAGTGTTGATAAATGACAACCCCGTTGGGGTTTTGTCATGGAACCGGTGAAGCGTCATGAAATCAGTATGGTGGCTTCCGCGGCTTCCTGATAAAGAGTTTGTGACTAATCATTTGTGTTTCCTCTCTGTCCTTACCCTTTCCTGTCGCCTTGCACAATTTGCACCCT
>NW_024726235.1:622631-782631 GCF_018991925.1 Homarus americanus | reverse complement strand
GTGTGTTAATGAGATATAACGGAACTGGGGGAAGGGGAGGAATGGGGGGAGGTGTGAGGAAGGTTTGGGGGGCGGGGAGGGGAATTTTGGGGTGAGTATAGTTGGTATGGAAACATGGTGTAGTAGATTAGTGTATACCGGGATAGTTTGGTGGGCGGAAAGTGAGTTTATGGAATGAATGTATCTACCGTAAATTGTGTTAATCGTGGGGTGTTGACTAGCCTTACACGCTCATTGTTGCTTTCTTTCTTCATCACGCTCCACCCCCACCCCCTCCTCCCCTGTTCTCCTCACGCTCCAGTCTCTCCGATTTAGTCTTTACCTGCATTATTTTCTCTCTCGCTGATTATTATACTTTCACCTCATTATTTTCTTGTCGCTTTTTCTCATATTTATTGTCTCGCTTTATCAAATTTTTCTTTTCATTATTTTCATCTTCGTTGTGGCTTTCATTTTCTTCTTATTTGGTTGTTTTTATTTTTCTGTTGTCACACTTATATGTTAGTTTTTGTTTACGTCTATCTAGCGTCATTTAGCGTCCACATGTATGTGTTATGGCCCTCTGTGACCTTTCTTATCGTTCAATACTACCCCATGGCACACACACACACACACACATACACACACACTACACACACACACACACTACACACACACACACACACACACACACAACACACACACACACACACACACACACACACACACACACACACACACACACACACACACACACACACACACACACACACACACACACACACACACACACACACACACACACTAATACTGCCACAGACACCCAGCCAACGGACAGGTGACGAGGTATAAGGTGTCAGGTAGCAACAACACTCACTATATGACCTGGAAGTTGTCCTGTGTCTCTCTCCCCATCACCATTTATTCCTTAATTTGTTTTATGTATTTGTTCATTAACACCACTCACGCCGCCCTTCAGTGATCACCTGCGCTATATATTTACCTGGTCGTCTCGTGTGGCTGAGTCAAGCTTTAACACACCTTTTATACCCTCCGCTGCCCAGGTAATCAAAGTTGAATGTTATCTTTGTCAGTGGAACATAAAGGTTAGATGTTTTTTAAATGGAACTTTGACAGGTCAGTATTCTGTTTAAAAACATGGAAGGTTGAGTATTGCAACTGTTGCTTTTGTCAGCATTGTGTACAAGTTTTTCACTGTTGCTTTTTTAAACAGATTGATTATTCTTCGCTTTTTGACTGACCGCTAACTTGTGTCTAAAAATAAATACGTGGATTAATTAATATTTAAATTGAATAGGAAAAACATAATGGTTTGTGAACTTTTTCAGTTTTAGACATGATTTTTTTAGCCGCTGGAAAATTTTATGTGTGTGTGGAGGGGGGGGGGGTGTGTTTACTCAAGGTGTTATTAGTTTTAGCCCACCTTGGCATCATGTCGATAGCGTGATGAACAATATACTATAACAAGTAAACCACGTGGACCACCCTATGCTAGTACAGCTGATGCCCTCAGGCTGATCTTTCAACATGATGAGGTTGTGGTGAAGTGATGGTGAGCGAGTGGTGAATGGTGGTGAGGGAAGTGTGGTGGTGTTAGTGTTGGAGGTGTGTTGATTTTTGTTGGTGGTGGGGAAGGTTGCGTTACGTTGTTTGTGTTGGGGTATTGTAGTGGTGGAGAAAGGCAACACTGGCTACATCAACAATGGGTGTTCCCAGGGTCGGTCTTGAGCTTGCTTCATGTACACCCACACACACACACACACACACACACACACACACACACACACACTTACTTTGGATGGAGTTTAGTCATTCCCAAATCCCCTTTTGCTTGATCTGACTGGTGGAAGTTCTCGCGTACAGGGGTTCAATCGTCACCGAGGTTCTCTATAATATAATTTTAAAGGAAGACTTGGCTCCCTTCTCAGTCGAGTTATTGTTGTTAGTTTACCCGTTTAAATACCTTTGATGGGTTATTTTTTATTCTTTTTTTGAGGTTTGTTGATTTATAAACAACTACCCTTTAACAGTAGCAGCCAGGAGGGAGAGGAGAGGCAGGCAGCAGTGTGGCGGCGACTCAGCCTAAACATTTACAAGGCGTGAGGGTGGATGATTATTAACAGACCTGCCGTGTTTACCTGCCCTCAAACCTACACACCATGACCCACCACTACCATGATCCACTACCATGATCCTCTACCATGATACTCCACTCCTTTGTTCACTCCCACTACCATGAGCTTGTGAACTAGAAGGTCGTCTGGGAATGAGATGATTTTGATGTCCTGAGTTGACCAGAGTTACATACCATCACTCCATCAAGGTGTTATATCCCATCTGTGAGTGTTGACGACCCTCCAATCCACACGTTTTCGAGTTGTCGTTACCAATCCGGGAAACCAACATGTAATTTCATATCAGTTTCGGGTTTAATGTCATATTTGATCTCTGCAACTTATCTGCTTCTCTAAATCCCAGGTTACTTATACAATTTTTTTTTTTTAGTTTTTGGACAAGGTTCTTATAGTATCTATTTTTGTATGGTGTTGGTAGTGGCCAGTTTCCAGCTTGTGTTGTATATTTGAACTTCACGTTACGCCACCTCGTATGTTTAGCCTCTTGGCCTACACTAGCGTCCTGTATCTCCTTTCTTTATTCAAGTTTTCGTGAGGTACAGGTCACCTTTCGGGGCCTACTGTTCGTAATAAAAGAACGTCATTACAAACAGAAGGTGGGCGAACGTGCGTCTAAGTGAAAGTGATGAAAAGCTACCTTCCCCTTTCCCCCTCCCTCCCTAAAATCCAAGATTGACGCAAGGTAGGAGAACGCCAGGCTGGTTGCAGGTAATGGTGGAAACGAACATAAACCCGAGTCTTTGTCTGTGGGAAAAGGAAGACTCTCACGTGACGTAACCGGGGAAGTCTTCTTGCTGTCACCGTCTTGGGACTTTTGACACACACACACACACACACACACACACACACACACACACACACACACACACACCTTGGTAACCTGGTGATTATGGTGACGATGACGCAAGTAGAGGAAGAGGGTGTGTTTGTCTTGGTGAGTGGCTGTTGTATTAGGAATGAACATGACTATACTTATATGGTTGCAGTGTGTGTGTGTGTGTGTGTGTGTGTGTGTGTGTGTGTGTGTGTGTGTGTGTGTGTGTGTGTGTGTGTGTGTGTGTGTGTGTGTGTGTGTGTGTTCACCCATCATAGCCACTTAGTTTTGTCTCTCTCAGTATTCCGACCATCATTACCATCCACCATGATTCTACCACTGCCATCCACCATGATTCACAGCTTCTATCCACCCACCAGCCAGTCAGCAGTGTATATCCATCTTCACCTCCTCTCCCCCCACCCACCCATCCATCACCCCACCCACCGTCACCACCCACCGTCTAAGCACACTCCGCCCTCTTAGATATGGTAACGAGATCCTATATAGACTTACTTGAGCTGACGTGTTCATATTAGTTACATCCGTGTGTCTTTATATGTGATACTGTTGTCTTATTATTATTATTATTATTTGTAGTTGTGGTAGTAATAGTAGTAGTGCATTATAATTTTATTTGTTTAGCTATTTTCTAAGTTAATGGAAGTAGTACGTCACGCTAGGAAATTGGCGTCAGTTTCTTTCCGGTTTCTTCCATGTACTGTATCATCTTTTGTCTGTCTATTTCAGCTTTATCCTGACTTGTGTTCTGTTTATTTAGTCGTGTTTTTAGAGTATTGTTTTTTTTTACTCTATTGTATGTGTCGCTTCCCTAACTTGGGTGCACAGTATTAGCGTCATAAGTTACCTACCTGTCACCTACTTATTGTTACTGTTAGTCAGTTCAGTTGATGTACAGTTTGTGGAATCAAATTGCATGCGTGTGTGTGTGTGTGTGTGTGTGTGTGTGTGTGTGTGTGTGTTTGTGTGGCTTCACCAGCGGTAACGTAGCGTGGCCCAGTACAAGGTGGTGGTCATGGCGGGTCTCGCCTGGCGTCCTCAGTTGTGGTTTGAGCCGCTCGCCAAGCGGTTGCTCGAGGGAGGTGTTGCTCTGGGCGCTCACAGCCTGCGGGGGTGGGTGCTTGCCTGCTGTGGCTGTCTGTCAGGGTACTTGTGCCAGTGCGGGAGGATCTGTGGCAGTGTGCGCTTACTTGTCCCAGTGTGGGTTATAGGGAGTTTTTATCGAATTGTGGGAGTTTCGTTGTAATGTAGGCGTATTTCGTGCTTTTGAAGGACTCATACAGGATGGGTGTGTGTGTGTGTATCTACGAACACTCGTTACTAGTGATACTGAACTCATAAAACGATGGACTGATCTCACTATGAACTGAAACACCAACCATACTGGATATGTGACAGATAATGTGAGGTGTCTTGACAGTAATTAACAATATTGAATTGTTATTCTAATTTGAGAATTTCTAGGATGAATGTGAAATGATAAGTGGTTTATGATGAATGCGCAGTACAGCGTTAGCCTTCTCATTGATATATTTTTTCAAGTGATGGTAATTTGGTAGCTTAAAGGGGAAAAGGAAAATTCTTAAGCGAGACAAGAAGTTGATGTCAAAGTCGCGTGATGGGTGTGTATCCAGCGTGTGAATGTCTGCGCTGGTGCGTGTGTATGCATGTCTTACACGACAGTTATCTACTTTTAATTCATGGGTGGTTTATGTCTGCCTTGGTTAATGTTTCCTATAGTTGATGGTTCAGTGTTGGCTAGGGTAATTACACGTCTTTGAGAGATAGTTAATGGGTATTCAGTGTGACGCTTGGGCCAGGAGGCGTGTTTGAAGGAGGCATTGAGAAAGAGGTTTTGTGTGTGACGAAGAGTACAGGGCAATGGTGAGGTGGTGTGGACGAGGAAGTGGTAACAGACAGATAGTTCCTCAGTGAGTTGTTGAACTGGTACCACCACGTCTCCCTGCACTGCCCCACGCCACTATACACCCAACAACCTACACCTGCCACCTCCTGTTACCTGGAGGGTGTCTCAGGTGTTGTGGAGGAACTTGGAAGTAGCTGGGTGCAGGGATGTTCCTCGCACACAGTGACCGCTCTCATGCTCAGCACCAACCGCCCCCTACCATGTATGGACCGCCCCAGCTGGCTACGACAAACTTACCATTATTGACGAGCTGGATGATGAGCTCGCTCCAGTACACACACACACACAGATCCATGACTTTACTTTTGTTTACCCGTTCTTCTATACAATGATTAAATAAACTACCTACTCAAACGCATACATTGGCATCCTCATATACGATTATATTCACCAGCAGCACAGATTCGTCACACTGTGCTTGTAGTTGTGGCGAGACAGTTGTACTTAGGTGTTTATGAACGCCCACAGCCGAGTCTATCATGAGTGAGGTAACAGACGGGTGTGTGAGGACTGCATCAACTACACCGTCCATTGTACCGTTTGCAACACCTCGTCGTCTGTTTTTAGTATTTGCTAAAATTAACTTCTGAAACACGGACGGACACACCCACCGCCCGGGGATACAACGACGAAAATTTAGTTAATCAGTTCCTTCTCACCTCTTACAACAGAATGAACAAAATGATTCTTCGGTCTATTGTAGCGTGTTTGGCCGGGGAAACACACACACACACACACACACACACACACACACACACACACACTAAACCTACTAAACCTGTCTTTAAGTTGTGAGGCCGTGGGGTAAGCCTCATTGCTGTGACGTCATGACCACCTGCAGAAGCGCTTAATGTTTCCCTCACCCACAAGAGTTGTTGATGTTTGGACAAGTGCAGTTTGAAGCTCCCCGACGTCGCCTCCTCCCCCATTACCCCCGCCTCCTCCCTATATATCTTTATATCATGGTATTGTTTGTTTACCAATGGGCGGGATGAGCTTGGCCAATCAGGTTGGTTTTATTTACATTGGGAGTTCACTTGTGGAGTACTGTACCATCTTAACATATCTATGGCTCCGTCGTTGAGGCTGTGTTCCAGTAATATAGGTGTTGACGTTTACATAGGCAGTACAGAGACTTAAAGTTTACCTAATATAGTATTTGATGATGTACAGATGAGCTTAAAATATTCTGTTATTTTCAAACCATTAGCTATACCTATGTTTTCGTGGTTAATGTAAAAATTGTAGCGAGGTGGTGATGGTTGAGTTAAACTATATATTAAAGGTCTATGATGGTCAATGAGGCACAGTTTACACCGAGGATATGACTCACACTCGACCTCGTTGGTCGTAATCTTCACACGTCACTTGAGCTCATGGCGCCGATATCACTGAAGACGACATTGATCTAGCTCTAGCGGGTCACTGACAAAGCTCCTGAGGGTGGTATTGCAGCTTCACTACACGTCGCCCTCCTCCTGGGGTCTGGGGTTTAGAGTGTGGGTTCTTTGAGTCTCCGGGGAGAGGGGGCGCCTCCACAAATTATTAGCCCACCCCCAGAGCTATTTTCTCTTGTTAACGTTTTTGCCAAGTATGACATCTGAGCGAGCACTTGATGGTGGTAGTGGTGGGTGTTGAACGCATTTGTTGTAGTGGGTGTAGGTTGAGTGTATTCTAACAAAAATTGATATACACAATCAAATACAAAATTCACTAATATGAAATCGCTTCAGATATATCAAAATGTTCTTGTATATATAATTTACAGTATTATTTAAGAGTATTAATACCTTTTGCCTCTTGATATACTAGTATAAAAGTAATATTTACCTGTAGCATCTCTGTAGTCCTCACACCTGTGCTTGTGACCTAAAAACGAAAAATATCAACTTTTTTTATCCTTAAATTTAAAACTGGACAAAGTGCGGAGATTAATTTTTTTTGGTCTACTTAAATTCTCCAGTGTGTGTTGTATGGGTGTATATTATACGTGACCTAATCAGTGGGTGCGGGTTATATGCGCATCGCCCTCATCGTGTCACCCAGCAAGTCCTCCTCCCCCGTCCCAACAACACCTTCTCGGTTTCAGGATTGGTCTTGATTGACATGGGGGTCAATCTTGTTTATTGTGTCAGAGGTGTTGTCGTAGAAGCGGTTCTGTCATCACGTGATTATATCCTTCACCCATCCTGCTTGAGGTCTTTGGCCTTTGTGGGGAGCAGTGCAAGGCTCGCACCCTACCGTGGGGGGGGGGTGAGAGGGGTCGTGTGGGGTGCAGCTGACCATCATATACAGACTGTACCTCACTCAAGGACCAGTTCGCGGAATCGTGAACTGTTTATGTATAAATAACTTGGAGTCACTCATTTTAAGGCTGGGGAGGTTTGAAATCCAAACACTTATACCATAAAACGAAGTCTTGTCGTTCTTACGTGAATTCACCCACGTTTTTATGACACGAGTTAAATTTATATAAAAGGAGACAGTTTCATAAGCCTTTTTTATAGAGCAAATTCCACATGTTTTAAGGGACGGGTGAGTCTTGCCTAGGGTGAATCACTACACATGTTTTATGCGATAAGTCATCTTAGAAACATTATGTTGAAGTTGACTACCTGCCACAGTAGGTGTAGAGATAGGGAGGGGTCGCCGATGGATGAGTTGTATTACTGAGCCTTGTCTGTCCTGGTCTACTGCCGTGTTTCTTCGAGTGTCACTGCAGGAGACAGGTTGTGGTAGAAGTTCTTATATTGGTGCACTTAATTCACCAATATAAGAACTTGTGATTCGGGAACTGTAGATAGAAAAATATTGACAAGTGTAATAAGATCAAAGCCTCACGGAATACACAGTCATGGGATAGATATAGTTGAACTTAGATAATGGGGGGGGGGGGTGGTACAGTATCAGTTGATTGTGGTGGGTGAGGCCTGGCTCGGGGTCCCTTATGAGGCGTGGCGTTTGTTAAGGCCGAGGATGGGAGTGCCTGGTGTATGTGTGCGCACTCTCTTATAGGGAGAGGAGGGAAACGATAGTACTGTGTGAGGTCAGGGTGTTTGAGGGAGATAGTCTCATCGTGTGGATAAGTGCATGGTGTTCAGTACCTCATTCCCTAGTGGACTTCACAGTCGGCAGGCGCCCATGCACCGACCAACAGCTACAGGCGGCTTCTCTGTACATTATCTATAATTATCTGTACTAGTAATTTGATATTCGACACTACAGACGTATACCCACAGACGCTCTTTACTCTAACTACGAGAAATGTAGAGTGGGCGTGTTGGGGGGTGAGGAGGGGTGAAGCAACAGAGGACCAGTGTTACACAAGAGGAAGCTCCTCACCTCACCACCAGTAGCACCGATACACCACCCACTTCCTTCACCAACACTCCTGACTCATGTTTGTTATCGTAACTGATCGTGTCCAGTAAGACACTTGGTGGTGCTATACCCACTTGGCTTATCGGTTTGAGAGAGAGAGAGAGAGAGAGAGAGAGAGAGAGAGAGAGAGAGAGAGAGAGAGAGAGAGAGAGGGAGGTGGGTACTGATATAAGACATAGTGTAGATAACTGGAAGGAATTATGAAAAATACCGAGTCCTTTGACCCATTCACGTAATAACCCGCACCACCATAAGGACTCAAGATGCCAGAGGAGTAGCCAAGAGGGTGTTACAGTGTTGTGGGTGGGTGGGTGGTCGTGTACTGTAGGTGCAAGAGGGCGGCTGTTGCTGCCTGCTGACACCCTTTTACTGGTTGTCGTCAGCTGTCAGAAGTAATCTGTCATGTGCATCGTTTCGAACATGTCTCTCACCCTGCGTAAGTGTATTTCGCACATATGTTATCTATTAGGGGTAAACCACGAATAAGGTCGACATTTATAGAGTTGCTCTCAAACACAGAAGACGTATGAACGCTATAAACAATGGCCCCAGGATACAAACACCCTTAGTGATTCTAAGTACATTAGAAAATCTGTCACATAAGGAGAAATACATGTGAGTGCTGTAAGAGGGAGAGCATTACCAGTGATGTGTGGGAGGGTGTGTTGTTGACTCGGGCTGGGCTCCCACCATGCTTGAGAAGATGCCTCGCTCCTCCAACGTGTTCCTCAGCTGCGTCGGCCTCGGTGTTCAAGAGGTAAGACTTAAAATAATAGCAACAGTACATCCTAACATATGTTTCCATCTCATTATGACCTAAAACCTTATCAGTAATTTATTGTCAACTGAGACATGCTGACATATAACCCCACTTAATCTGACCTAACATGGTACTGGGCATCTTTGTGTTCACTGAGGTAACCCCCACCTCATCTACCCTGACATGGTACTGTGGTATTAGGACTCGGGGAAACATGAGCTGGAAGGGAAATATATAATAGGGATTTTCTCCTTGGTGGTGTGGGGGAAGTTCAGATGTTTTTGTGTTTACTAATTCTAATTGTTGTTTATTTATGATAATTGGTTACGTACACCTACTGTACCTTGCACTGTGTATTAATAGCAGCAGTAATGAGCGCTAGTTATTATTTTAATATTTACAGCATCAGTAGTATAATTGTGATATTAACGGTAGTTGTACTAATAGCGGCACTAACAGCCGTAAGAGTAATATTTAGAATTAATAGCAGTATTAGTAGTATGTTTAGTCGCTATAACATCTGTGCTGCGTCACACCTTTTGATTGGTCGTGTTTCATCAGGTGGTAGCAGCTGGTGACGCAAGGTAGGCAGCCAGGACTTGACACACACGTCTGAATTATGCTGATGTAAGGCTAAGGCAACACATGGAAGACTGTGAGGCAAGGCTGAGATAGCTGGAGGGCAGGGCTAGAGAGAGGGGTCCTGAGGTAGAGGTAGAGAGATGAGACTTGGAAGTGTTTGTAGACAAGACTGAAGGAGATTGGAGGTAAAACTGGAGGTCTAAGCGAGACTTGAAAGAAGGCTGAAGTAAGGCTGAAGTAGATCCACGGGAAAAGTTAAACAGGTTTGGTAAAAGACTAAATGAGATCCGAGGTAAGACTGAAACAGGATTGGGAGATGTCTGGTTCTTCATAAACAGATCTGGCTAAAACTGAACCAAATTAAGACACATCATTGATCGTGACGGATAATGTGGTTCGTTTCGCTTGACACTAAATTCTGGGACACAATTTGTTGAAGGCGGCCCCGGCTGTCACCAGACCCTACGTAACACGCCCTCCCACCCTCAATGCCTACCACTGTGGTATATAAATAATTCATGCACCATTGTATATGACCCCTGTGATCCCCCCCCACACACACACATACACGGACGCATACATACACGACTGTCATGACTGTTTGTTGGAACACTTATACACAAATGTACGCATCCACTCTACACCCCACCACACACATAACATTGAGCAGTAGCTCTCACAGCTATCTTCCTCTACCGGATGTGTGTTTCCTGCAACACCTGCTCCCCCGTTACCCTCCCTCCTTACCCCCCTCCCGCGTTCCTTATCCTCCCTCCCTCCCTCCTTAGCCTCCCTCCTTAGCCTTCTTCCCTACCTCCTTCCTCACGAGCGTCGCCAGAAAAGTGAGCAGGAGAGACTAACTACTACAAGATGTGTGGGGAGTAGGAGAGGAGTTGGATATATGCCTTAACTCCGCGCCGTGCTCCAGTGTACACCTCAAGTCCTTAGCATAGTTATCTGCGACGGCTCAGGTAGCCAAGTATGACGGGGAAAATCATCGCTTGTTGCTTTCAAATGTCATCCTTTTTGTGCCCCTTATCTCAGTCTCCCTTTATACTGATATTCTCCCTTTCACGTTCTTTATCCTTCTCCCTCACACCTTGCCACCCTTTCACCGTAACCTTCCCCTCTACCTTATCCCAAACACCTTCCCCCGCCCCCTTCCCCAGCCACCTGCCACTGTCCACACCTCCATAGCACGTCCCATGTTACCTCTCAGATGAATGTAACAGAACTTTTGTAACTCACTGGTTAACCTGGTCGCACTTCTCTTTACACACACACACACACACGGCGTGATCTAGTCTCAGTCAGCCGTATTAACGCATGACTCACTACTTTTTCATCCTGTAAGCTGGGACACTTGACAGGAGGTAGACAGCTGGCACACTCCCGCCCGCCACTACTCGACCTGTGGACAATGCGGGCTGTGGTTTTTACAGATCTTAATCGATTTATGAAAGCATCGATAATTTCAAGGTTGTATTCATAACCTAACCTGATTGGCAGAAGACCAGTACAAGGTTGTCTCCATTCACCCTGAACAATACCGGATAGTTGTCGTCCCTTAGTTATAAAAGAGTGTTGTAAGTTTACCTCTCAAATGAATAGATATAATTCATGGGTTTTCCTCTGCCGTAAAGATTCCAGATCACATTTTGTCAGGTTTGCGGTGTTGAGTTACGAGAGTTGAAAGTGTTCACGCAAAGACCACAAATAATTAACTACTGTAAGTATCGTAAGCATATGTAAAATTTCGAACCTTTTTTTTTATTAATCATCACACACGAAGATGTTTCAGAAAATTAACGCAATAATAACTTTAAGTGTTTCCTACGTGTGCCAGAGAGATGATCGTCGTGCTCCCGGGTTGTCAGGGTGAACCAGAGACGAGTGGTGACCTTTGACAATGAACAGACTACAATGTTAATTCTTAGTACAGTCGTCCTTTACACTCCAGGTCTAATGTTTCACGTCTTTGGAGTTCAGAAAGAGTGCCTCAGGGCGGTACCAGGAAGCTTGTTAGGTAGGTAGTTGCGGTACCTGAGTTACAACACTGCAAGGGGATATTATGTGGAGAAGTTGTGCACCCGGTGGAGACTCAAAACAGGTGCTAAAAACAGTTTATCTGTGTGTGTCAACGTGACTGACATTTCTAGTGTTCCTGTCTCGTTTAGAAAGGTCACAAGTGTAATCTCATCTGAGGTCTGGGGGCAAGCATGAACTCGGCATGCTTCCCTTTTGGGCATTAATACTTCTGTGCTTCGCCTTGTGCAGGATGTAAGGGGGTGCTCAATAAACTAGCGGCGATAGGCAAATCCATGACGGGTGTCCCAACCCCACGTAGCCAGACGGCGCTCAACACAATGTCATCACATACAGTCGCTTATAGTTTCATGTTGAGAGGAAAGTAGAAGGTTGACATCAGAACGCTCCCTGGTTATCTGGGACGTCGGTTTAGGGTGTATCAAGTGACTCTGGAACGGCCAGGAATAACTACACTGTTGTACGTTCCTGATGCCAAGTCTGTGGGCACAAACTATTTTTATTTTTTTACGGGAATTAGCCCACCCAGGCACAGGTCACTGACCCACATCGGGGCCCGGGGGGCGAAAATATAATAATAATAATAATAATAATAATAATAATAATAATAATAATAATAATAATAATAATAAAGAACCACAAAGAAGTACAAAAAAAAAAATCAAAAGTAAGGAACAATATATGTATGTTGTGTTGTCAATAGTAAGAGAAACAATTGAGACCCTGCAATCGTGTGTAAATAAGGCAGAAAATCAAATCAGCAACCTGGGACTTGGTCACAGTTGCCTTGTTCAATACAGTACTATACTTGATTATGTTAACCTGACTTTTACGTCTCTCAAAAAAAAAAAAAAACGATAAAACACTATACTCTGCTGTGGTTAGGTCAGTGAGACAATTACACTGAACCTACACAAAAAAAATCCAAATTAAACTGAAATCCACGGAAGCAGTCTATGACCCTCGCTTCCTGGGGTAGGAAAGGTAGGGGTTGAGAATTCCTCACAGGTAATATGTCTTAAAAACATTCGATAATTACAGGAAGAACATACGAGCATTCAGACCCGCAACTTACATACGTATTACTGGAGCAAACTTTCACAAAATAATTATATACTGCGGTGTACGGTCGATGACAACACCCCGCTACACCCCAGTGCTTAGAGACTTAATAAAATGTGTTTGTGTGTGTGTGTGGACAAATTACTGCCACTATTACAATATCATTATTATATTGAATTAAAGGTTTAGTCTTAGTGTAAATGAATAATGATCCTTTTATTTCTGTGATTATAAGATTATTACTCAATTTCCTGTACACTGTTCCTGGACACTAACACTATACCTGTATCTGTGCCAATTTACTGTTCTTTAATAATATTCAGGTAAAACATTAAAATAATAAAGTCATCAACAAGAGGGTCACCTGGCCGTGTGTGTACCTTGTGTAACGTAGCTAATATTTCTTGTCTTGTCTTTCCAGGTAAGTTGAGTGGGCGCTGGCTGCCACACACACCACACTTTCAACCAGCCTCGCCACGGTAAGATGAACTCCTCCTTCCTCTGGCCAGCTCCTCACTACAGTCTGGATTACACGTTAGTTTATTATTGTAAGTAGTGAAAAGAAGGTCATGTTGTAGGGGAAGAAGAATTATTTTTTACTTTGCGTATTAGTCACCAAATAATAAGTAGAAAGAAGGGGAAGAGAGAGATAAGAGAATATAGGAAGATAGATAAAAATGGAAGAGGTATGTAAGATAATAAAGATCGATGTGACAGGAGATAAGAATCGGGCTGTATTCCTGGGTTGATGAAATCACACACCGCACGGAAGCTTCGGTGACTCACAAGAGGACGGAATGGTTGGTCATACGGGAGAGGAGGAGGGAGAAGAGGAATAGTGGGGGATGAGGGGAGGATCGAGAGAGAGAGAGAGAGGGGGGGAGGAGAGGAAGAAAAGATGGTGGGGACGATGAAGCAATGAAGAAAGGTTAAATTAAGAAGAAAATGAAGAGAATAGAAGACGGTGAAAAAAACGCTGCAGATATGAATGAGTTCCAAGCTTAAACATAATTTAATATTCAGGTCTTATTAAAACCACGTACAAAATATTCTCACAAAACAGGTAATGGAGTTTTAAGTTAGCTTATTTATCTTGTGTAGTCTCATCTCATACAGTATGTAGAATTTTGTGTTTTAAATAAGTTAGCCGAGGAGTATTGGGTGAGTGTCGATCGTGAGTGTGAGAACTTTGTAAATGTCTTCTTCGTGTTGCTTCATAATTAGCTTATTGATCCAAGTGTGTACACAGGTAGAGCAACAGTGTGGAATACCTGATTGTCTACGTTCATGGTTGACAAGAAAATGGCGAGGGAGGATGAAGGAAAAATTTGTGTTGGAAAAATTATCGTTGGCGGGAAAAAATGAGTTGACTGGAAAAATGATTTGGTGACGAATTTACATGAATAACTCTGTACCGGGAATTATGTGGGTACGCCGGGAAAAATGTCCGTGTGTATACTGTATATATTACCGGGAGATAGACAGTTACCACAAGCTTGAAATTATTGCGTATCCAGCGAGTCAGCGACCATCAACCATCAACTTAATTCCACTATTATTATTTATCATTTGTAATTTCTCAATCCATCTTTTTTTTCTATCACATTGTAACCGATTTTTTTGGATTCGTATTGTTTCGACTTGTCTTTTGTTTGTAATGTATATCGTTTTAAATGCGCTTCCGTTATTCTTATGTTTTTAATTCTCATTGTCCACCTTTTTCTTGTTGACTTCCGCAATCATATCTGGGAACTTTATTATTTTTATTATTATTTTTATTCCTTCTGTTGTAAACTTTTGTGTAAATATTATTCTTTTTTTTTACATTATTTTCGTTTCACTGGAGTGCTATAGTGTTTTATCTGTGTTAGGTTTGGTTAGGTCAGGTCATGTTAGGTTTGATTAGGTCATGTCAGGTTAGGTTGGGTTAGGTTAGCATTAGGGTGGTTAATCCTCAGGTGAAATAAGTTAAGGCTCCTAATCTTGACAAAATCCGGTACCGTAACACGTCAATTTGTTACCATCAAGAACACTGTATAAATTTCATAATATCTCGTGGTTACCCAGATGGAATCACTGTAATTTAATGGTCAGTTTCCTCTCTAGTGGTGTAATGAAGAGGCAAGTGTGCGTACAGGAGGCGAGAGGAAGGCAGTGGCCGAGGTGCGGGAAGAGGCAGTGACCGAGGCTGTTGAGGTGCGGGAGGAATTTTTAAGTGGTTTATGTTTAATGTGATTCACCGGAGTTACGCCTCAAGCTCCCGGTAACTCTCCTCCTCACGTACACACTTCACTCACCTTGATACCTACATTTACGTGATCATTCAGGTGTTCATGTGCACTAAGTCGTGAGCTAACCTCCTGTCGTCTACCTCCGGCTCGCGGTATCCAGCATTGTTCACTGCTGCACTTGATGACCCGTATTTAGCGATAGTCAGTAATTCGTACGGTTGGATCAGTGTATTCAGTTAACACACACACACACACACACACACTCTCTCTCTCTCTCTCTCTCTCTCTCTGTTGTGTGTGTGTGCGTTTTTATATTTAAGAAATCATGCCTACATAGTTGTCGATCATGACTGGAAAAAATATGGGGTTTGGTTTTCCCACGTTACGTCATTACCCCGTAGAGCCAGAATGAAGTACGCAGTGAGACGCCCAGTGATTATTTGTGATTATGACGAGTGTATCCGGTCACCTACCTCCCCCTCCCCACCACACACTTCACGGCTTCCTACCCCAAAAACACATTCCTCGACACCCCCCTCCCCTACACCCACTAGCAACACGACGTCCTCCCCTTTACGCTAGCAACACGGCGTATATCCCCCTACACTAGCAACACGACGCCCCATTTCTCACTCGCCATCTTCATCCTCCCCTCCTCGCCACACGCCGTACGAGGTCTACCACACGCGTATGACAACACAAGTGAGTGTATCCCGGGGCAAAGCTCGGGGCGACCACACCTCCCTGTGGTAAACGATATTATCATTGCAGGTACTTGTGGGTGTGTCAACCTTCCTCCTCTTCTCTCTCTCTCTCTCCCTTTCACCTTCTCTTCCATCCATCTCTCCTCTCCTTCCTTTGTTTCCTTTCTCGCTCGTTTCACCCATCTGGTTTCCTCTCCTCGCCTCACCTTAATTTTGCTCACTTTTCCCAATGTTTTACCAGAGTGCCGGAAAATAACAAGCTTTAAGACACCCATGATGCATTGATTCCCCTGTTTATATTCCCAGAGAGAACAAGTCACCACACTACCTTACGCCAGGTGTTGTGTACACCCTGATACACTTACCAGCAGGGTGAAAGTTACCTCAAAACATCTGCTCCTGTACACAGCCCTTCTCCTGACAGCTGTATATACGTCATCGAGGATTGTAATTGCCGCCACACTAGCAAAACAAAGTACCAAACATTAGTATCTCAGCCCATACCACCATCGGGTGTTGTTAACGTGTGGCAGCAGGTGGCGAGGGCATCTGTAGTATTGTGAAATTTCGTGACCTTTGTGATGATAGTTTAAATTTGTAACCAGACTAGAAATATATAATTGTTGATGCAACAGAATCATTGTGCAGGGAGAACATTTATACGAACCTGTCAAACAGTTGGGAAAGGTGTTCATTGGGCTGATTGACTGGCGGAACTATAAGAGAGCCAGCCTGAGCAATCACATCAGCATCCGACATTCCCCACTATCTAGAAGTACATGCAAATTAAAAGATACTACAGACGACTGTTCGCCAGCTTTCTGTACCTGCACTGGCACCTGTTTATGATAGTAGTGTATGAAGTGTCGTGATGGTTAATATGTTCTCGTAGTTTAATAAGAGGACCTGGTGGTGTTAGTGGGGTAGGCGGGACTAACCTGGTTCTCAGTTAACTAGTTCACTCGACTCGGCGTGACGGGCACCTTCACGTGGGTGTTGAACCATTAGCACGATCATCACCTGTTAGTGGAGGGTGTACTTAGGTCTGGTGTCTCATAGCGTTCGTGCAGATAGATATTTACCACTTGCACGCACCTACTTATTTACACACACACGCAAGAGGGAAGGTGGGGGCGTGGCAGCACCCTTCACCACACCCTAACTATATGAGGTAGTAGGAGGAGGAACGCAACACTAGAGAGAGAAGGGGCGTGACAGCGTCCTTCACCGCAGTAGTAGAGTGTGGTAGAAGTAGGAGGGGGGCACCATTACAGCTACGTCACGATCTTCACTCCCGACCTGCCCTGTTGACATGACCTGTAAGAGTGACGCAACCCCGTGTGTTGGGTAAGGTGGGTACGCGTTTGTGTGTGTGTATGTGTAAACAACAACGCTTTAAAACCGGTGAATGTACACAGTTTGCGTCCTCATGAGAGTTTTGTTAGAGACAATGTTAATGGTGTACGTACGAGAGAAGAAACAGTCTTGGTGATAAGAGCAACATTGATACCTGTTAGACAGACAGTGAAAAATGAAGTACCTGAAAGATAAAGGGAAAGGAAAACAAAACACAGTGAGTCACGTCCAGCTGGGTGTGGAGAAGTTGCAAGGGAGGGAGGGAGACGGGTGTGGGGAGGGGGGGCTCTCAACCAGCCTTCCCTCCTTTTAAGTACTGTACACCCCAGTCACCATGTACGGAAACCAGTCACCGTGGCCAGGTTCAGTTTCAGGTACAGTCTACGCAGTGGATGAGCCAGCCAGGGCGATGATACCCAACTGTACACCAAGTAATTGACATCTTCTGCTTGTCGATCTCTCCCCATTAAGAGTTGACCCACTCTTAAAATTCGTCTCTCGCTGGCCCTTCATAAGGGCTGACCTCTTTTCAAGTCGAATTTCCCGAAGGGGGGGATCGGTGGTAGAAGTGGTACCGTTCTTGCCTCGCAAGCGAGATGTCCCGGGTTCGATTCCCGGGCCGGTGGAAGTTGTTTGGACTTCCTTCCTAGCCCCCATTAGTCCCTGTTCACCTAGCAGTAAAGTAGGTACCTGTTGTAAGTCGAAAGTTGCGAATTCGTATTCAGGGACAAGTTGTTGGAGCTTCCAATAACTTGAGGACATAAACCACTGACTCTTCAGGCTTCTACGCCCCTGACTCTTCAGGCTTCTACGCCCCTGACTCTTCAGGCTTCTACGCCCCTGACTCTTCAGGCTTCTACGCCCTTAACTCATGAGACATAAATGATGTAGGGGGGTGCCCAATAAATAAATAAAAAATAAAAATAAAAGTTTCCCGAACACTTCACCATCCCCCAAAACTCGTACCTCTGAACTCTCAAACTCATCCTAGAGTTGACCTTCTCAAGTAATTGACTTCTCCTAAAGGTCGACCGGCCTCAAGAAACGACCTTCTGTGTAAATAAAAAGGTGGTAATATTTTTATACAAAGTGTCGGTGTCAAATTTGTCCACGGAGGCTTCGTCTTGGTAGTGATTAAAGATACTTCAGGCAGGAGCTTAACTGACGGGAGAAAATCTGAGGCAGGGAGGAAGGCAGTACCACAAGGTGTTAGTCTGGGATATACAGTGTTTTGTTTTGGAAAAGTTCTGCAAGATAGAACGGGATGTGACGGGTCCTCTCAGATGCCCTCGTAGGTGTACTAATTGTGGGATAGTGTCTCCAGAATAAGGAGAGCGTTGAGATAATCAAGTGATGCTGAAAATATTTCTAGTGTGTCACTCTTGTTGATTGTTCCGATGGCTTTTTTCTCTACCAAATTAAAAAGGCAAAATTCCCCAAAATTGACTACAATGAAAAATAAAATGTTATATAATTAAGATAACTATAACAAATACAGTAAATATATAAACGAATAGGATTACAAAAACACGATAAGAATTGGAACAAAAGTCAAGCGTATACCAAGACAATGAGCATTTTTGTGAGTTGAGGAGGTGGGGTGGTTGGGGGTGAGCCAGAACAGGAGTGGTGGAGGTGGGGTGGTTGGGGGTGAGCCAGAACAGGAGTGGTGGAGGTAATGAGGGCGCGAGGCTCCTTGAGATAATACATGATGAAATTACAGAGTTTGATGATCGATAAATGTCAAGAGGTTGTGGTGTTGGAAAGGTGTAACTGGGGGGTGATGGTTACTACCGTGATGAGTGTTAGGACGTGCTCTCTCTCTCTCTCTCTCTCTCTCTCTCTCTCTCTCTCTCTCTCTCTTGCCACTTTCTTCCCTCCTCCTCCCCCCTCCCACACACATCACGTCTTCATCCCGCCTCATAAAACCACAGTTGAGATGCGGCGCCTCACCGTCCTCAGCTTCATCACGGCCGTCCCGACGTCCTACCGAGGGTTGGATGAGGGTCGAGGAAACACCAGATCTCAGGGATGTTTGTGCTTCCACTTTGAATTCCTCGCTGTTTTTTTTTTGTTTTTTTTACTTCGTGGAAAACATATACGGGATTATAGTAACATTACATTGGTGTATGTTTTATTAAGTGGTAAATTATTATTACGTGTGTATATCATTATGTTTTGTTTGTTTTGATGACACACACAGTTGATGAATGGTGTTATAGTGAGATTGGTGTAATTGTCAGACTTTGCACGCTCAGGCCAGTCACCACACACACACACACACACCCGTATTATTATTTTATAAGAGAAGTAAAGGTTATAACAGAGATGCGTACCTCAAGTTGTTGACAAGGACGGAGAGGTGTGCCGCGTCATGCTCTCACTCACTGCTAACGTGGCGAAACTCACACTTTCTAACCTTTTATTATTATTATTATTATTATTATTATTATTATTATTATTATTATAGACGTTTCCATACTAAAGTTTGCAGGTTGCTCAAAATGTAAATTAGCAACACTGCAATTTACTTGGGTCTGTACAAACAAATAAAAATATATAATTCTTACAAACGTTTCTCTTATATATTACAAGAGGAACTACTGTTATTAATAGTTGTTTGAGTCAGATGCTATTTTTTCTTCCCAGATTGAAATTTTGCAACATTTTGGGCAAATTTGGGCAAAATGTCCCAAATTAAATACCTTATTATTTATAAATGTTGCGCTTAATTCTGAGTATTAACTTTTTATGTAGATTTTGAATGTTTATAATCTTTGCTGCTCTTTGGTGGAATAAAAGAGCCAGTCACGGTGTTAAGTAAACATGTGGAGGTGAGGATATATGAGTGTGCAGGTTTGAGCCCAACGAGAGCAAATTTAGGAGCTGTTTGGCCGATGACAAGACATTTCCACCTACTGTACATACAAAGACCAGTAGTCACCTTTACTTTCCTCAACTACGCTCTATTAAGGTTAAGTTCAAGACAGATAATTGATTTATTGCACAAGGTAGTTACGTGTGTACAGTACATGCCTACCTGTGTGTGTGTGTGTGTGGGTACCGTACATCATGTGAAGTTTACCGCAAAATTATATATTATGTTTCTTGAGACAAATAGACAAACGTTCCTGTCAACCATGATGATGATGATGATGTTGGTAATCCCATTAAGCTGAGGTGACAAGGCTTGACATTAAGGGGATAATTAGCATACGGTAACAGCCCATTGGATCACACCCCGCCACATCACGCGACGACAATCACGTGTATTAGCCAGTCAGCACGCCCCTCACATCACAGAACTGAGATTTGATGAATAAAACTCCTCTACCTCTGGTCTGTGGCGGCAGCTTGGGTCAGAGACGAGTTCATAACAACGGTAAGATAACAGTACATCACCAGTCAGCTCCTCTCCTCCTCCTCACCCAGCAAAGAAACGTTTATGGAAGCTACGCCAGATGAATCCTTCACATAAGGTGCGAAAACAAGGAGTTAAACTGGAGTCCTATGCACCTGGAGAGTTTGGGTTTCCTTTCTACCTGCCGCACAACTCTCTGATCACCGGAGAGATATATTTTTTGTAACACTGGCCTAGATATCCACTCGTTTGATCACAGTTATATTGTGATGCACTTACCGTGTTTCTTCTTGAGAATTTCTAAAGGACTGCCCATGACTTTTTTTACTTTTTATTTTAGCGACAAGTTGTGTGGTCTCCATGTTGTTCACTGGCTGCCCTGTCGCCTGTGGTTGGCCCTGTACCTTCAGCTCATACAGTTATGATTTATTTATTTATGAAAACTCACACCGGCGCCACGGATAGTGTTTGTCTACGTCCGGGGTCGAGCTGCTGACTGTACATAGTTACTTTCTTTGGCGGACAATAGATGTGGATATAACAGTATGGGTTTTTAAGTATCATGGTAGCATACATATTATACAGAACTACATTTCATATGTATGTCCTTAGTTGTCCTACACAAACCAAGTCAAAAGTTAAGAAAAGTGTATGGTAAGGTGGTGTTTGATAGTGAAGGTGGGAGCCTCAGACCAGGTATGTCAACACACCTGTTTGTACTGTGTCGTGACTCGGGGTGAGAACACTGGTGCTATGTTATGTTGTTGGTTTCAAATCTTTATCAGTTGTGTCTGTGAATCAATTCTTCATTTCTACACAACTTATGGTTGATTGGTTTAACATGAACACGGGGGTAATTTTATAACAGAACTTACGGTAAATTTGCTTTTATTGGTAATTTTTCGTCTATAGGTGATTTATGTTTCACAGGCATTACACAGCAGCTCCTCTACACTAATTACCCAACATGACTCGTTCACACTACTTGTACCAGCTGGGGTGTGGCGCCATCATTTTGCCATCTGCCGCCCTGTGTACCATCGTGTGAGGGGCCCTTGGTGGTGGTGGTGTTTCCGTCCGGTGCTATCATCGTCGTCGTCGCCTCCAGCTGCGTATTGTCAACCGCTGATAGCTACCTGTACCTCCTACTGTCACGCACCAATATTCACTGCTTATTCCTGCCCCCCATCTCTCATTAACGTCCGGTATTAGCTATCATCACACTCTTTAATATACGCTGTTTATACGCCAGTCAGGTGTTATTACCGAGTACTATTTATCATTAACTCTTTCATCTATGCGTAACAGAACACAAATATCAACTGTTTGGGATTTTTGGAGTATTCTTGCGTATATAGTTTAACAAATATCACCAAAGTTTTTATATACAGTATTCCTACATTTGTTTTCATTATTTTTAGTCATAGTTTAAAAAATCTGAGAAAGAAGATGTACAGTACGTCACTTTGGCCTCGAGGGATAGCGAAGGTGTATGTAAGTCTGGTCATCCCCTCCAAGGTTGGGTCCTGCCGCCCCCCTCCCCCCCCTCCCCCGACTCCTCTTTGTGACGGTGTTGTGGTGTGAGTCGTGAGGACATGTGGACCATCCAGAAGAGCCCCTCAGGTATGCCGAGTTACCTGGGTCCAGCTTTTGTGTCGACTTGTATACGGCCTCGGGAATGTAAGGCTAATCTCGTGGAGTGTACAGTGCAGCACGTTTATCCTATACTGCTGAGGCTGCGTGGCTTACCTCACATCTTTTGATTACCACTTTATTATTCAATTTTTAAAATGTGTGTGTGTGTGTGTGTGTGTGTGTGTGTGTGTGTGTGTGTGTGTGTGTGTGTGTATAGCGACTTTCCCCCCAGCCTTCCCCTTGACCCCGGGGTCGTGCCTCGGGCTGAGGAAATGGGTGGAGGGAGGCGTTGATGGCTGATTGGTCATCCTTCTTACTCATCCTTCATATTTATTCCTCCCACTCACCTTTCTTATTTGCCTTTTCATTCATCCTTTCCATTAGTGACTCATTCTCTCGCACCCGGTGTCATCCACCTCTCTCCCTCATTCACCTACCTCCCTCATCCATCCTTCCTCCCTCATCCTTTTCATCCATTCATCCTCCTACGGAAACCACCTGGTGGGTCATTGCTGTGTGTGTGAGAAACAGGATGCCCATAAAGGCGCTTGGTTCCCTTACCGATTTTTTTTGGTTGTGATCAATTGTGCAGGAGTGTGTCGGTGGGTGGCTGCCTGGGGGTGTGGTGTGGTGTGGATGGTTGCCTGGGGGTGTGGTGTGGTGTGGATGGTTGCCTGGGGGTGTGGTGTGGATGGTTGCCTGGGGGTGTGGTGTGGTGTGGATGGTTGCCTGGAGGTGTGGTGTGGTGTGGGTGGCTGCCTGGGGGTGTGGTGTGGATGGTTGCCTGGGGGTGTGGTGTGGTGTGGATGGTTGCCTGGAGGTGTGGTGTGGTGTGGGTGGCTGCCTGGGGGTGTGGTGTGGTGTGGTGTGGATGGTTGCCTGTGGGCTTGGTTGGTCCATATTGAGGTTTTTATTTACTTAGATAAATGTACTGTACTCCAGTAACGTTGAGAATCTAATAACTTAACATAACCTGAGTTGTAAATTTCTACCTGCCAAGTCTCTCTCTCTCTCTCTCTCTCTCTCTCTCTCTCTCTCTCTCTCTCTCTCTCTCTGTATTTAAGGTCAACAATCTAATTTCTCCTCCAGTGGCAATGCTGTTGTGTTGTGCCACATGTGTCTGTGTTAATGTATACGTAGTTAGTTGTTTCTTGTAAGTGACTCGTGGTTACAGGTTAAAGCGATTTGTTTCTATGTATTGTTGTCACCTCCGGAAGGGTAGACATTGTGTACTGGCTTACGAGCATTGACCTGTTTAATTTATAGGTATATTTCAAGGGAGGAGGGTCAGGGGGAGGGGGGTGGATGACCTTGCTTCTGGTGACGTATCGTATATTCCCCGCGCGTGTGAAGGCTGAGTGTTGATGGCACCTTGGCAGTAATTATCTCTCCTACCTGCGAGCGATGACTTGCCTTGACCGAGACCCCTGTACTTGATGTGTCTCCCCTCACCACCTCCCGTTCCCCCTCCTTGATTGTTGTGGAGAGTAAGAGTATGATAATGAGATATATTTATTGTGCGAGTGTTGCCCGCATTGTTCCCACCCTCCACGCCACCCTCACCCCTCCTCCACGCCCCCACCCTCCTCGCCCCACCCCACCCTCCACGCCCCCACCCCACCCTCCTCCCCACCCCACCCTTCACGCCCCCACCCCACCCTCCGCCCCACCCCCCATCCTCGCCCCACCCCATCCTCGCCCCACCCCCATCCTCGCCCCCCTCCCTCCACGCCCCCACCTCCTCGCCCCACCCCTCCCTCCACGCCCCCACCCTCCTCACCCCACCTCCTGCCCCACCCTCCTGCCCCACCCCCCATCCTCGCCCCACCCCCACCCCATCGCCCCACCCCCATCCTCGCCCCACCCCCCATCCTCGCCCCACCCCCCATCCTCGCCCCACCCCCATCCTCGCCCCCTCCTCCACGCCCCCACCCTCCTCGCCCCACCCCCCTCCTCCACGCCCCCCTCCTCACCCCCACCTCCTCGCCCCCACCCTCCTCGCCCCACCCCCATCCTCGCCCCACCCCCCATCCTCGCCCCCTCCTCCACGCCCCCACCTCCTCCCCACCCCCCCTCCACGCCCCCCCTCCTCGCCCCACCCTCCTCGCCCCACCCCCATCCTCGCGTACGTCCTGATCGATGAAGGTATATTAGTGACTAAAGTGTGGTGTGGTGTAGTATAGTGTAGTGTAGGTTAGTGTGGCGTAGTGTAGTTTAGTGTAGTGTAGTGTAGGTTAGTGTGGTGTAGTGTAGTGTTATCAGTCCAGATAATGATATCCACGGAGATAGTGCTGTAAGAAGTGTTGCTTATCATTCTTATGTACGTGGGTGACTAGTCAGATGGGCCCCAGACCTAATGATCCCCAATCTGACCTAACCATTAGCATTCGGACCCCAGTGCTAATGGATTCTGATTCTAAGTATTAGGTTAGGTTAGGTTGGCACTTACAACGTGGGCCTGTGTGTGTGTGTGTGTGTGTGTGTGTGTGTGCGCGTGTGTGTGTGTGTGTGTGTGCGTGTGTGTGTGTGTGTACATTCAATACCTACACTTACACAGTTAAGGCCAGACAAGATCATACTATCACTGTAATCGTCCATTTCCTTTAATAAATATTGCCTTATCACACACATACACCACCAACAGCACCTCCTCCTCCTCCTCCTCCTCCTCACCTCTTGCCCTTACCTCCCTCTCCCTCCTCTCCCTCCATTTTTTCTTTCAGTCTCCCCCACTCCTTATCCCTACTCCCCCTACTTGATATATTTCCTCAGGAGGGGACGGGAGAGAAGGAGCGGAAGGGTTGAGAATTGTTGAAGCGGCGTGGGAACTTCTCTAGCCCAGTTCCCCTCCACCAACACTCCCTTCCTCCTCCTCCTTCACCTCCTCCCTCTTCACCCCCCCCCCTCTCTTCCTCCACGGTTCGTCTTATGCTATCTTCCCCTCCTCTTTCATCTTCCTCCACTTCCCCAGTTCGTAATAATTCACCAATTGCTCTATGCACCTCACAAACCATGTCTGCCCAGGGAAGGCGAGTGAAGAGTGATTGTGGACGCTAAAGAAGGTATAAATTGATCCTGGAAAATTTATAACTGGTACTTAATTTACATATTGTTAAAGAATAAAGGAAGTGTTGGGAAAGTTGTCAAGTGTTTTTAATGGAAGTTGGTGAAGTTTAGGGGAGAAGGACCAGTGTTTTAGGAAGTTTTGTTGGAGTATTAAAAAGATTGTTTATGGCTGAGGAAGTTTTTGTTGGAGTATTAAAAAGATTGTTTATGGCTGAGGAAGTTTTTGTTGGGGTATTAAAAGATTGTTTATGGCTGAGGAAGTTTTTGTTGGAGTATTAAAAAGATTGTTTATGGCTGAGGAAGTTTTTGTTGGGGTATTAAAAAGATTGTTTATGGCTGAGGAAGTTTTTGTTGGAGTATTAAAAAGATTGTTTATGGCTGAGGAAGTTTTTGTTGGAGTATTAAAAAGATTGTTTATGGCTGAGGAAGTTTTTGTTGGAGTATTAAAAAGATTGCTTATGGCTGAGGAAGTTTTTGTTGGAGTATTAAAAAGATTGTTTATGGCTGAGGAAGTTTTTGTTGGAGTATTAAAAAGATTGTTTATGGCTGAGGAAGTTTTTGTTGGAGTATTAAAAAGATTGTTTATGGCTGGCTTTAGTAAACATGTGTGTCTCAGGGGCAGGAGGTTGTGTACTATGACCCAGTAGAATATTTTAACCGCAAGGGCTTCTTCAGACCTCCCCCACCTCCCTCCCCGTGTTGGGTGTTGTTGTTGTTGTGGTGGTGTTATGTGTGTCACCGGGAACTTTATACTTACTGTAAGAAATATATAACAAATATATAGTGAGTGTGTGGCTTTTACTTCCGTCAACTAGAATGTGAACGGACGAGTCAAGGCGCTGTCAGAGAAATGTCCAGACGTGACCACAAAACACACACACACACACACACACACACACACCCCCAACCTTTCAGAAGCGGCGTACACACACACAACTGTTAACCTGGCGTACACACCACACTGTTCTACTTCAGATAATACTTTCCAAACACACACACACACACACACACACACACGACGCTCACCCACGTACTGTACCTGACAGAGAGTTACACAACGAATACATTGATTTTAAACAGGGGGTCACTCCATGCCAAAAGCAACTCGAAATAAGAAGTTTATTTTTGACATCAGATATTGCGAGAACATTTCCTTTCTCGACTTGACACAATTGGGAAATTTTGTGTAGGATTTATTAATTCATTCATTTATTTATTCATTTACTTATTTATTTATCATCGTCTTTATAAGGTTAAGGGCATGATATGTTAAAGACAAGGTGTTGTTTCCTGTCTCTATGATCACTTAATGTAAACTCTAGTCTAAATTGTCGCTTTAGATGGGTTTGTTATCTTTGTTATCGTCTTAATACTGTTATTTCAGGTCATATGAGCCATGACCTTTGACCTCAAGTTAATACAGAATTTCTTTGAATTGGCGGAGTCATCTTTATATACTCTCTTCCTCTCCCTTCCGTTTCTTACCCCTCTCTTCCTTCCTTCCTTCCTTCCTTCCTTCCTTCCTTCCTTCCTTCGTATTTTCCTTTTAATATTCTGTTTAATTTTTCCTTCTATTTCTATCTTCCCTATTATCTTTCCTTTCCTTGCTCCCCCCTCACCTCTTCCATCTCTCCCTTCTCATGTTTCCCCTCCTCTTCTTTACTTCTCCTTCCCTCTCCTTCACATTTTCTCCTCCCTCTCATCTATCTTTACCTCTGCCTCACTTCTCCTCCCCCCTTCCCCCACTTCTTCCCCACTTCTCCTACTTGCCTCACTTCTCTCCCTTGCTCACTTCTCCTACTTGCCTCACTTCTCCCACCTCACTACCAAATTCCATCGCCTTCCCTCCTCATTGACGGTGCCGCCCAGCCAGTAGTTCCGCCCTCTCAGTAATAGTCCAAATTACCCGAATATTACCTCCCCGAATTTCAAGAGCGAGGTGGGGTGGTAATTTTTCGGTCATCGGTCCGACGTCACCCCGACTCCCGCTGCCTCAAAGGTTGGGGTGAAGATAACATGAAGACATAGGTAATGGAAGCATGAAGAGGGTTAAACACGAAGATGGAACTAGAGATAACATAAAAAAGAGTCGAGGAAAGGAGAGATAGTCACGGTAAAAGAATAACAAGAGGTGAAATAATGGGAGCGGCATTGTTTACTGTCAGTCCTGTTCTGTCCCCGAGCTCTTTCCTGTGCTGTTATGCCAGTCATGTGTGCTGCATTATAGCTGGAGTAAAGCTTTTTGTTGTTATTCTTGTATGTGTTCTTACTGCTGTTAATGTTGTTTTATGCGTTATTGTTATTATTTTAGACATAAGAAGGTTAATATGTGCTCGCGGGGAAAGGAAAGTTAGAAAAGATAATTAATTAGTTATATTATTATGTCAAGCATTTAAAGCAAAACTGGTTAATTGACGATCAGTACTGTGCCGTGGGAGTGTTCACTGGGCATCCTACATACTATGCAAACTGGGATTATTCTCTAACCTAACCTAACCTAACTGTGTAATTGCATGATCATTACCTTAGTGTGTTGGTCAGTGTGGTGTAACGACGAGGCCACACTAGTGCTTCGGTCTACTGGTCACTCTAATGGTCCTGACCTGGTCCCCGCGTATTGATAATGATGTATGAGCCTTATTTAATGATGTCGAACTGAACCTGACCAAGTTTCAGTGAACTGGGCGTGATCTGCTGCTGGCCTGGTTACTGTGATGAGCGTGGGCGTTGGTTACGGGACACACACACACACACACACACACACACACACACACACACACACACACCTTCCCATCTTTCTGTTGTTAGTCCACGTGACTCAGCTGGTACACTTGTCGCCCACCGGAAAATGTTTGACGTCCCTTATCGTTATCAGTCATGTTTATCGAGAGGGTTTACCTTGATTGTGGGGGGGGCAGACACCAAGATGAAGAAGACAAGAGAGAGAGAGAGAAGGAATGGGTCACTATATGGAGGCTGAGTTCTGTAGGTTGTGGTAAAACTTAACTTTGAATTGTCATTTCTCCTCAGTCGTAGTATTGTAGTGTAATAAAAAATAAAGACAATTCTTCCTGAGTGGTAAACGTGTAACACTCGTTCATCTTTTTTGTCTTCTTATTGTCGGAATCATCATCACTAACCAAGTGTTTAGAGTTTATCACAATGGACATACCTGTTGATAACCCCAGCGGCCACTTGAGATACGCGAGTCATTACACGTGCTGGGACGGATCCCACACGTGTCTTGCCATCGCTCTTAAACTAGTCCATCTTACGTCCTCAGGAACCCTCCCTCCCTTACCTTCTCCTCGTGGTCACCTTCTCTGTAATATCCATGTGGCTCCCCTCCCTTGCTGAAGGTCACATTCTGTCTAACATAATGTCCTTCCTTTGGTGTCGGAGGTCATTCATTCTCCCTTGTACTTGTCAACTTGCTTGCTTGTAGACAACCCGTTTCCTGTAGTGTGCGCCGGTGGTCCCTGCCCCTTGCCCTTCCTACGTATGTTTTTGTCGTCCACGGAAGTAATATCTACAGTACTTACGTTGTACCGGTGTTCACAGGCGAGCATTAGACCAACAGTTCTCTTTATTATTACAGGTATAAGTCTTCACCCTCTCGTGGCTCGGTCAGCTACGTCCAGTACAGTTAGCGGTCATGCTCTTGGAGAAATAATACTTTTCACCTCTTTTATCCGAAATACAGCTTTTTCTTTTTCTTTGTATTTAGCGAAATATTTTACTTTCCTTGCGTCATAGGCCGGATGCCCGACTTCATTTCTGTATGGAGTCCCAAGGCAGTGGTCAGGGGTTTTGTTACTTTTGTGGTAAGAAAGTAACCTACTAGACAAAGAAATGTGGTACCCTTGCGTTCTGATGACATAGCGGTGAACAAGTTTGGCCCCGTGGTCACTTGAGTTGGCTGGGCACGGCTTGAGGGCGGGAGGGGTGTGAGGTAATCTTGGCATACTCTCTCTCTGGGGGTCCTGGGGCCTCCACCTGGTCGTTGCCACCACCTGTGTCTCAACTACCAGGTGTCCAGCCTACTTCCTCGCCCTTCTACACCACTCAAATCTCGTAGAAAAAGTCGCCCTCAAAGATTACAGTAATTGGTTTCTTTCTCATTGACAAACCTTCTCTTTTATAATTCTTAACATTTATAACAAGCTGAGGTGGTAAGCACAGATACAGTTAATACCAGAATGATAATGTAACTCGGGAGATGTACACCAGTCAGAGGAGGTGTGTGCTGCGGGGTTGGTAGTATCGGTAAAATTAGTACAGTATTATGGTTGTGTGTGGTTGACTGGGGCGGGGGAGCTCAGGCTTGGCAAGGTGTTCAGCCCCCACAAGTGTCTCTCATAACACTGTGCATTTGTTTACTTACATAATAAAATACTTGGCTTGATCTCGGTTTGGACAACACACTTCATGCCGGGAATGTAGAGGAGGGTCATGTGTAGGTCCGGTCAGTAGCTGTATCTTTAACATGCCTGTATCCCAGAAGTTACAAATTAACCTCAAAATTGACCAACTTTGTCAAACTTTTAATTAATGTTCTTATGTTCTAAGTATTCTTAACAAGGTGAACAGTTTGTGTGTGTGTGTGTAATAACAATGTTTAAAGGGCCTTGTATAACAATACTTAACCAGCCAACGTGTGGAATTATAGAACACATTTCGAATAAGGACACTTACCTCATGATTTCCGTTGTCACACTGCCGTCATATCCGGTGAAGAAAGTGTGTGTGTGTGTGTGTGTGTGTGTGTGTGTTAACTTAAACTGTCAGTGAACATGTTAACAAAAACTTGCTCCAAGTGTAGTGTATTTCATATTATAAAGGGTTTACATTAATCTATTTTGATAATTTGATCATAAGGCAAACTTTATTTTTTTGAATGGGTGGGCGACTGAGAGCCGTCATGAATTTCTCCAGCAAAGCAAAATATAAATTCTTTTCCATGTTATTTAGCGTCTTTCCTCGCGGGTGTTGTGTGTGGCGACGAGAACGGCTAGAGCAGCGGTGAGGCACGGCAGAGGGTTGGGGACTTTCACTCCAACTAACAGTAGGTAATTGTCCCAAGAGGACCTGAGTCTTTTGGCCCGCCTTGCCCCTCGTTGTTCTGGAGGGACGTTGAATGAGAGAAGGGTACAAAAGAGGTGAGAATGAATGAGAGAATAGGAACTGAGAGATGATAAAGAGTGTGTAGGGTGGTATAAGGAGACACTAGTGCTCCAAGATGAGATGGAGTGGCATTAAGGACAGACGTCAGTCACATGTTGCACCTCAGAGGCTTCTCAAGGAAGGAGAATGGCGGATGACCTGTACCACGAGCTACAGGTGACCTACCTACTGATGTTCCACGACTTAGACAGGTTGACCCCAAAAACATTAGACATAGCAGATGGTAGGTAAAAAAAAAATATTTATTCCTGTCTTGATACTTGCATGTTGGACTGCTATAGGTCATAGGTGGATGGGGAATGTGGATTCAGGAAGTGAAGGAGACATAACAGTTGACTTATAAAAAGTAGTTCAAGATAATGTGTACCTTGTATTGATGAGCTGAGGGAGTCTGTGCAGCGGCTGTGTGTAAAGGTTATGGTAACAAAATAACAACGGGGGCGGGAAGAGAAAGTGGGCAGGTTGTCATTAACATGTTGACTGGTGTTCATTCATGTTAAATTGTACGGCGGTCGCTGGAGGAGGAGGGGTTGTGTGTGTGTGTGTGTGTGTGTGTGTGTAGTGTAGAAAAAAAAAGTCACAACACCTCTAGACATTATTTTTTCAGTATTGAAAGTGTTAATTGGAACTAATGTTTGATGGTACAGGAAACAGTATCAGTGAGGTATTGTTAGTGTGGAGGCGGCGAGGTGAGGTAGGCAGGAGGGGTAACTCGTGTATTTATAAATCCTCCCCTGGGGGAACTCATCCTCCAGGCTGTTGTTGTCGTAGTCGTGTAGTTTACCCTCAGGCAGGTGTTGACTGTTGTTCCGCTCTTCATCATAATTATTTTGTCGTAGTTATAGGTAGTTAGAGGGCTCCTTGTTTACTAAAACTTACAACTTTTCTGCTGTTCTGGAGTAATGAGATTCACTACACCAGCTGCATGGGGCAATAGATGAGAGCGAGGTAGGGAGAGATAACAGTGAGTGGTCGTCGTCGTTCAAGTAAATACAACGAGGGAATCAGGCTGGAGAGTTTATGACCGACAGTTGTGTAGCGAGATAGTGAGGGGCAGCCATAGGGCGAGGTAAATAAAGAGAGCGAGACAGGTAAGCGGAGTGAAGGGGGAGATAAGTTAGGTAGAATGAAGCAAGTGAGGTAAGATATTAGTAAGGGGGTGGATGGGTACAGGTCCTTGGGTGGAGACGTATGAGAGGTGACGACGCCAGGTAAATGTATCAAGGACACAGAACATTAGACATACCCTTCAGGAGGCTTTTAGACCTATGTGACGTCCTCTATACCCCATCAGGAAGTTTAGCCCCCCCCTTGATAACTTGCCACAACACCTGCCTCCGGTCACTTAACATACACCTGCCAAATATTTTCTAGTATATACGGGTAGTCTGTAGTAGCTCGTGTTGGCTGTGTTTCGGTTTTGTTATTTCCTTTGTTTTTGTCACCGTAACTGTCCTTTTTTCTTGTTTTTCTTCTCCTCATCTTCCTTTCAACTGTAATTCTTGTGTTTTCTTCAACTCGATCCTCTTCTTTCTTTCGTCAATTTCTCACTCTCTCTCTCTTTTTTTGCTGTCTCTTCTTATTCATCATCTTCTGTTGTAAGGTAAAGCTCCCCCTCCACCCCCCCGGATCGATTCAGCTGGGTTGACCGTTAGTGTGTGTTGTATTTGATAACATGTTTAGTGAGGAGCATTATCGTGCCGTTATACCTGTGTGGTAATGCTTGAGGCGGAGGAAGGCCCCACACACACACACACACACACACACACCAGTATTGTTGTTTATTCTTTCATCATAGGTCATAGAAGATTAATATAAGACACATTACCTACTTCTATATTAAGAGTAAATAACACGTGTGACTGTGATCAGATGTTAATGTATGAAAAGAGGATGTGAAACAGGTTATATTTACCTTGGGAACATAATCCACACCTGCATAATTGTTATAAAAAGCGGTGTTTGTCGTGTGTGAAGACTGGGGGGTCAAGTGTTTTAAATACAGAGAGGTGAACAGTGCTTAGTGGAGCTGGGTCTGATGTACAGAGACCTCACTCATGACTGCTGGCCTGTACCTGCCTCACCACACACACACACACACACACACATATGTATACGAAGTTTTCTGGTAGATCATCCTCCTAACCCACTAAATTTGTTGATAGCGAAGTGTAGGAGGCAGGAGGGGTGGGGGGGGGGCAATTGTCCGTATCCAGATGTTAGCACTTGAGGGCGTGGCCGGTCTGCCTACCTCAATTGTGTAGTCGATGCGGATGAGGTAAAACACCCAGTCACCATCTTGGGCACGATCTTCCTGTAGGGGTGGAGGCCGGTGGACACCCTCTTCATCACTCCATGGTGTGTTTTACCTATTGTGTGCACGCATGATGGCGGACAAAAGCATCGGGCGGTGCGTTGTTGCGGGCGTGTGAGGCCGCCGCCCATATCTGCTAGCCCCCGTTGACCGCGATCCAGGCCATTGCACGCCCACTCCAGAATCGACGAGTTCGTAACGAATGACAGTTATGGGCGTCCACTCATCCCAAGGGTCAAAGGTTAAGAGGTGTGTGTGTGTGTTCATGTGATATGTATGTGTGCACAGCAGATATAACTAGTTTGGATCGTGTTTACCAGCACGTCAGAGTGATTAAACGCGGGTGAAAACTGCAGTCAGGTGGCCTTGTCATGTATCGGGTGGCCAAGTCTTGTGGATTACAGCGTATCGGGTACAGATGTCTGGCCGAGAGCGTCCAGGTGTACGAGCTAAGTATAGAGACGTCATCAAATTAAGGTGTGTTAGAATACCTGTAGTGTGAGTAAGACTTAATGGGAAGCTGAGAAGTGGTGTAGGATGTGTCACAGACTGAACTTTGGCAGGGATCCACATCCTCTTGAGTTAAATGTGGGATAGAACCGTGCAGGAAGGAGTGAGGACAGCTGGGGGTGGTGACACTTAACGTTGTATTAGTTGCTTTGTTGATGCTGGTGAAAATATTGTAGGACCTATTGTAACATGTAGTAGATGTAGGAGGTGTTGAAGAAGACGCAGGAGGAGGCCGTGTAGGTTGTGTTTAGTGGAGGGACAGATATTCTACGTACTGTATATTTCATGTATCTTTATAGTCACCATAATCATTCATTTATTCATATTTCATTTAAGTATGTAATCATTATTTATTTATTTATTGTTGTTGATGATGAGTGTATGTACTAACCTAGACCACACGCTGACAAACACCTTAGTTGTTAGAGCACAGTAACTACATCATATCATCACCTTCACTTTGGGGAACATTGTTTGAAGGAAGGAATTTATTCATCCAAAGTAAATTCCCCTTTGTGTTATCTATCTTCGTGTGTGTGTGTGTGTGTGTGTGTGTGTGTGTGTGTGTGTGTGTGTGTGTGAACCAGTTGTAAGTAGCGGGACTAACCTGTAGTAGACTGGTAGGAACATGACCCAAGATAAACTGTTTAACGTCAGGTGAACTAGTGTGGGAACCGACTGTGTGTGTTTGTAAAGCTTAAGAGTGTGTTTGTAAAGCTTAAGAGTGTGTTTGTAAAGCTTAAGAGCGTGTTTGTAAAGCTTAAGAGTGTGTTTGTAAAGGTTTTGGAATAATTTGATTTAAGGCTCAGTGGATACGGGTCTATTATAAAGTGCAAAGTTCATTACCAAAAGGAAATTTATCTCTCCTCTTGTTGACAGTTAAGTAGACAACTTCTTCTAGTCATCATTTTAATATTGTCAGAAAGCAACATGTAAACTAGTGGAAGAATTATATTGAAGGATTTGTTTTATGTGTGATGCCTGGTGTGTGTGTGTGTGATGCCTGGTACGTATGTGATGCCTGGTACTATGTATGTGATGCCTGGTTTGTGTGTGATGTGTGTGTGTGTGTGTGTGTGTGTGTGTGTGTGTGTGTGTGTGTGTGTGTGTGTGTGTGTGTGTGTGTGTGTGTGTGTGTGTGTGTGTGTGATGCCTGGTGTGTGTGTGTGATGCCTGGTACTATGTATGTGATGCCTGGTACTATGTATGTGATGCCTGGTTTGTGTGTGATGCCTGGTGTGTAGAGAGTTTACTAGACGGCAGTGTGGAGATATTGCCACTGTGGAATCATTAGTTTATAGTACATGATGACAAAAGTTACAGTATGGCGGACTGACTACCACAGGCCCTTATAGAACACGTAGGCAAAGACACGAGTAATATCTTGATTTTTACTTCTAGGGTTGAATAGACGCGTATCTTAGTATTGATGGTAAGAGTCACAGATATGATAGAACAGTTTCTCGGGTGAAGGGCGGGGGGAGTGTTATTATGTCTCGCATGAGTACCTGTGTGTGCCTGGTGACTGCTGAGGTGGGGCACTGTCGGCGTGTGTTATATTGGGAGTGCCAGTAAGTGCCAGGAAAGGGAGTGTCAGAGTGGCGCCCGACCTACTTCCCATGACTATCTGCTGAAGGAGGAGGAGACATTGAAGAAGGTTGATAAATGATTTAAGTAATAATACATACAAAACAAAGTGATAAATTGATCTTTGTATACAAATTTTTGACTCCGTATAGCAAGGTATTATAGCCGAAGGTCTATATAGGCCTAGAGAGGGAACCGTAACCCCCCCCCCCCTCCAAAGAAGGTGACCTAATCTGAGGAAACGGAGGAAGTTTATACCATTGTGTGATGAGAGGAGGCCGCCGTGTGTAGCCTCCGTGCAGTCATCATATACAGGAGGGCAGTTACGTGACAGCTCGAGAATACCTCCTTCAGTATTGGTTCATCACCCATCCAGACGGTGATTATAGCGCCAGGTGTATTTATTAACCAGGTATTGAGTAGGTTTATAACAGGTATTGTTTGGTATATTGTCTCCACAGTCGTTTATTTTATTATTTTCTGAGTGTCGTGTTAGGTGCCGGAATGTTCATTGTTACGACACAGAAGCACATCTGGCCCGTTGCTTCATTTTTCCTCCTCCATTGTGCATTGTTCCCGCGAGTGTTTTTGTGAAGACACGATTTGTTTACTTGGAAATATAGGTCTGTGTTTTGTGTCCATTTTGGGTGTGTGTCGGAACCTTGAAAAGTCCTGGTAAATTGTATTAAAAGAGTCGCAAAATGAACTGCAGTGGAGGGGAGGGGCGGGGGGGGGGGGCTTCTGGAATCCACACGAGGTAGACTCCAGCTTAGACCTCCCAGCCGGCTCAATGGCAGTGAAAGTCACAGTGCGCGTGACGGCCGGGGTCTCCCTTACTTCTCCCTCTCCATCACCACCGCTGTTGGAGGCCTCAATAATCACTGTGGTGGTGGTGAGTGTTTCCTGTGGGTCGGGGAGAGTGGGGCTGAAAGGTGTGTTGGAGAAGTAAGATGGACCGTTGAGATCTTGAGGAGACTAAGATAATGTTGAATATTTCTGAGTACAAAAAAAAAAAGAATGTTGGGAAATATGGAAGATGTTTAGGAAGGTGAAACGTATTGAGGATGTCGATGAAGACCTGGAATGTAATACAAGTCTAGGAAGAAAAGTGGAGGAAGGAGGAAGTTGTTGATGGATGGATGGATGGATGGATGGATGGGTGGATGGATGAATGTGTGGATGGGTCGTGAGGAAAACAGTGAGGATTGGAGAGAAAATCCCCATCATGGTACAGGAGATAAATGTTTTTGTAAGGCTTGACGAGAGGCACAAGCAACAGACGAGGATGGTCCGCGAGAACCCATGCTATAGATGCCACTGTGTCAGCTCTGCCAGTTGATTACCTGGAATTAGTTCGTTCGTGGGTAATAAAGTGAATGGGGTTTCACTTGTGTAGAGGCACGACGCACGTGTATAGGTTTTGTTGGGTGTGTAGGGGGGGGGGGGGACCGTCACTCGGCTGATTTACCTGAGTTCCGCTCCTTCCAGATCATTCATGTGCTAACTCAAGGTACCCCAGATGGTCGATCATCCCGTCCTGTGGTGTGGTGAAGACGACCTTAATGTCTCTTTAGAGTTAGTACGGTGTGTCGCTCTGCTCTCAAATGGTGGGAATGAATGACACTTTCTTCTCCCTAATGGGTTTCAGGAGGCAGGTGGGAGGTGTTGTATATAGGCCTTCGTCATGAGTGGCTGAAGAAACTATAGTGATTTGTCTCCTTACCTGAATAGTATTAAACAAGTTGATGATAAGAGTAGCGTGGAGCTGTGTACCGCTGATGAGGAAACAGCGGCGTGTCTATTAAAACATAACCAGACCATAACACGTGTCGAATAGAAGATTGTTACCTTATTGACGGTGAGAGGAACAAGGTAGTTATGTTTGGATAAATGATGCGGTGTGGTTGGGTATATATTTCACGTTCACATAATTGATTTCACTTCAGCCTATTAATGACCTAAATAAGTACAGCTTTATTAAGAGGAATTTTTTGTAAGGTCATCTGAGTCAGTTTTTACGATGAGGTCCTCCATGGTGACCTCTCTACAGGCTCCGTGTTTACTGTTACAGGATCCCGCTATAACCCATGACTGACCATTATTCTCATTATAGGGCCACGATGATATAATCCCTAACCTGCCGAGCGTGGCCATGGCCTTCTACGTCCTGCACCCTTTACGTGGCATCTTGTTATGGTGTTTGGTTTGGCCTCCTCCTCCTGTTCTGGTGCCTGGCCTGCTCCTGTTATGAATCAGTTGTCACCACCAGTGTCCAACCACCCCCCCTGCAGTACACACACACACACACACAGAGGCTCCATCCTCACACGTGTTTCATCATCTTGGTGACGCTGTGATTATTTCTCTGGTTATCCTCAACGTTCTTACTGCCAAGGGGTCGACCTCTCACTGTCTCACCTTTATTGTCTTCGTAATTCCCCCCCTCAGTCCCCTTTTATTTAATCATTCTCTTTTCCCAATTATCTTTTTTGTTGTTTTCACTTAACGGCATTGTTTCGCTTTGTAAGACTTTCTCCAGTTTTTCAAAGGTCTTCTTGGCTTCTCAGAGATTTCTTCCCCCCCCTCCCTTCCTCTCTCTTTCCCACGGGTCTCCTTATTTTCCCACGGGTCTCCTTATTTTCCCACGGGTTTCCCACGGGTTTCCCACATCATCAACACAAGTAATCAACAGGATCAGGGGGTCTCATCCTCCCCGGAATTGATAGGTTCATTACGAAAGTCACACCAGATGAAATTATCACCCACCTTGTGCTAATAATGGTGGGCGTATGTTATTGTCTGCAGGTAAAGGTAACAGTATATATACAGCTTTCATAACCCGAGTTGTGTAACACAGAGCTGTATGGTTGGAAAGGAAGCCGAGGAAAATTTTGTCGGATGTGGAGGGAAGGGACTTTACATGTGATCGTTGTTGGTTGGTTGCCTACATGAAGAACACACAAAGGTTCTCTGGCAGAACCCATGGTTAGTGTGGCGGCTCCCGTGAGAGAGGAGGAGAACCTTGTACGCTTCGTCTGTCACCAGGAGGTCACTATGGCCAGGGCGTCGCTCTTCTCATGTTGCGTGACTCAAGACCAATAGTTCGTAAGTAAAATTATAGAAGGACCAGTTTACGGACCAGGATATGTATAAATATTTTTGATGAGCTTCTCGCAACTGGCCATTGTAGGTATATGGAAACGGTGACTTGTTTTAATGATAAGGAACGTTCGAGTTGTTAACACTAACAAACAAACGGCTGTAGCTGAAGATAAATACCCTTAACCCTGCAGCTCAAGACAGTAAACCAGTACCTACCAGCGACCCTCAGGTGGGCAGCAGCTGGTGGCTAGAGCGACCAGCATAGTAGAGAATATTAACGAGGGTACGTGAGCTGCATAGAGTGTACGTGACAGTAAACCTCCTCGGTGTATGTTAACGATGAACGAGTTATTACACAGTCTGAAAAGTATATGTTTCCACGAGTGAGTGAAGTGTGGCAGGTACACACAGAAAGTAAAGTAATCATGGGAGTGTCTGTGAGGAAGTACTGTAGGTGTGGCAGCTGCATACACACACAAGAAAGTAATCTTGTCGTGTCTGTAGTGCTCGCTACATAAGAGGAGCTGGAGGATCAGCTTGAGTGGAGCGTCTTAAAACTCGTCAGGGTGTCGTGGGACCGTGGCTGCCCTTGTCCCCACCACCACCACCTTCATGGAGGCTTGTGGCCAATCGTTCGTGACTGTGAGTCAGCCAGACTAACTCTGATGGATGAACTATTTGATCTTGGCCTTGCTGTAGTGTCTGTGTGAGCATAGAGGGCAAAGAAAGTTTATTATCTCTCATATTTTGTCACGCCAGACCAGATTACATTGCAGCTGGAGGGATTAGATTATTATTTCCAGCGTCACGTAAACATTGGTCGCCATAGATAGACATGTACAGAGAAATATATAACATATCTTTACTATCAGACCAACACTAGTGTAATGGAAGCTGTAGTTACTCCCTCAGAGGACTTAAAACATCATGATCATCGCCACTAGAGTCATACGGTATGAACAGACGTCATCACCAACCTCTCCTATGTCTAGTATAGTTCTCTCTCTCGGGGTACTTGTACGGAGTGTAATCTGAAAGTTGTTTACATTTCATGGATTATATTTTTTCTCTCTCTGACCTTCATGTTTTACCGATCTGGACAACAAGACACTTTCAGGAATAATTCAATTAATATAATGAGCAGGTTGAAGACGATTATTCTTTACCTTGAGCTGGTGGAACGATACTAACTCTCTGCTTCGATCATCAGAACTTTGACGTGATGAAAAATAAATAAGTGGAAATATATAGGAAGGATTGGTAGTCAGAGCATAAGTGTTGGATCACTCATAATTAGTATATCATATTAGTTGGACCAAATATTAATGTAGTCTACAGTTGAATATCTTTAAAGGATTGTGATAAGTGTGTGTGATGACTTTGACTATTGTCGGGAATGTATGTAAGTCGTCTGGTATGCATGATGTACAAGACATACATGGACGTTTACCGTAGTTCTATGGTGAGGAAGGATTTATAGGTAACACTTGTTATATGTCCAACGATGGAGACCGTTTCCATTTAACTGTTTGGATTTCCACAATTTGAGTTTTCCCCTGACATAAGTAGGTCTGTGTGTCAGGTGCCTGGAGGCATCACTACTGGAGACGTGAAAGGTAGCTGTGCCGACCATAAGTTACCCACACTAGTTATTACCAACACTGGATTTATTGCCTCTTGTGTGCTGGCTAACTTTCCCTCACCCTGTTACCCTTTACACGACAGAGTCCTCTAGTCTAGATCACGCCTTCTAGTTTACTCCTCCCCCGAGCTCTCTCCTCCCACATCACCATCAGGGTCCGAGGACATGAACCGCAGCTGTGGACAGTGAGAACGTGTGCCATCACTCTACGTGAATGATTATACTGATGAGGATGATTTCACCTACGTGTTACAGTGTGATCGTGGGTGGTGTACCGTGAGCCTGGAGGAATGATTCTGGGGATACAACGGTAAAGCTAGGATCTGTTGCTCTTGATTTACTGAAAGTATTTGATGAAGGTGATGAGATCGAACCAAAGGCGGTGAGTCAAGACTTGTTTGTGATTTTTAGGCAGAGTTTTAAGTTTGTAGAAGAAAGTTGGCAGACTACCTCATATGCACGCCATAAGGAAGGACAAAGACGGTGGCTATTAAAACCTCATTACCCTCCGACCCCACAATGGCCACTTAACCTTATCTCCTGGCACCAGTGTTCTCACAAGCACCATTAACCCTGCACACACCACACACGTCATTAGCTGGTCAGGTGTCATTAGTCCTGCAGGCCCAATTAGTACAGCACCGTAGACACCATTGGCCTCGTGGCACCACTGTTCCCCCTGACGTCCTAACCCTGGCACACAACACGGCCCTGAGGCACTGGTAGGCTGGACCCTGACCTCAGCAGCGACTCTCACACGCACACATTGACTAATTATCCAAATGGTTAGTTTGTGGTTCACTCCATAACCACCCTGGCATAAGCCACTCTTTTACTCTCCTACATGGGGTCTGGTTCACGGACCGTAAGAAGATTTTTACACGGAGTTACCCAAGATTATCGGCTCTCTCGGTAATGTGCCTTGTTATTGTGTCCACTCTGGATCTTGTAAGTTCAGGGCTACGGAAGGCTAATGGTCATTATGGGGGGGGGGTGAAGTGTTTGATGTTACTATGTGCCTTAAGTGTTAAGGCCATAAAGCTTACATTTATAGTGTAGTAAATGAAGGAAACTAGTATTTACCTATGTTAATGGAAATGTACCGCTTTCACACTAATGTGCACACTGGTGAAGTATCTTTGTTTTTACTTGTTATTTACCTACAGTGTAAGTGGTAAGTGGTAGGGCAGGTAGTGTTGCTCAGAGTACGTGACGCAGCGGACGTTTGGCGTTATGTTTTTGTTTTGTTCTAGTTGTGTTGACTGTAGATCCAAAACGTGTTGGTTTAGATTACCGTACGTTATGTTTCGGTTTACCTGGCGTGGTTAATGTAGTGACCTTGTAGTTATTACTCATCCCTCAGGGTAAACTCCCATAGGTTAATGTTGCCCCACCCTGTGTCTTGGTGGTGGTGGAGTGGATGTTAATACACCCTTGAGAAATTCCTCTGCACCTTCACGTCTGTTGAGAAGGTTGAAGACACGAGAGTGAGTGTCTTGACACCAGATGTTTCCTGTGTCTGAAAAAAACAACATTTGGCTCATCCCCACACAGGAAGTTGTGTTGGAGATATAGTTCTTGTATCTGTGTCTGTCATGTGTCATGTGTCTGTCATGTGTCATGTTGTATCTGTGTCTGTCATGTTGTATCTGTGTCTGTCATGTTGTATGTGTCTGTCATGTGTCATGTTGTATCTGTGTCTGTCATGTGTCATGTTGTATCTGTGTCTGTCATGTGTCATGTTGTATTTGTGTCTGTCATGTACGGTATATACTTGATCTTGTAGGGGAAAGTAGGTCAAGGTTAAAAACTACGCAGGGTTTTTTTCCCTTAATGTTTACTGTACACCGTGTTGAAGGAGTGTGTCAGCTGGTGGACCACAAGAGAAAGCCGACACTTATGCCTGACGCTGCACCTCCGCCTGACGATGCACCTCCGCCCCTGTAGATCATTCGCCTTAATTATTGGTCTTCACATATAAAACATTGAAGTGTAATTTATGACCCAAGTTTTGTTCTTTTACTGTTTTTGTTTTGTTTGTTTTTTGCAAAGAAGAACGTTTATTAAAGAGAATACTGAAAGAAGTCCGTTTGTATCTTAGTTTAAGTAGAAAAGTAAGACTATTTTTTCTGATACCACATATAGTTATCGTCTTACTGTTTTTAATATGATCAGCTTTTTCATCTTATTATATGTAAACAACGATATATTCAGTGCTATGTCAGTGTTACAACGATACGGCTATAAATCTGTTATTACGTTGGTATACAGTGCAGTAATAATAACGTGCGTCATCCACCTGTCGTATTGATTATCATACCTGGGCGTGTGCCATACGTACCTTACCTGGGATATCTAGTTCAGCGGAGTAACTCTAATTTGCATACGTGAAGCTTTATATTTCTGTACGTGTGTGTGTGTGTGTGTGTGTGTGTGTGCACTTCTTGTCATCACTAAAGGCCGTTTTTTTCCCCTTTTCCCCCCTGGTGTGCTGTCAAGCCTGGGTGTTCCCACGGTCTGCTGGTGTTGTGGTCGTCAATGGTGGAGTTACCAGCTGTGTGACTGTGTAAGTAGGTCACTGGTGTATGTATGTATGTATGTATGTGAGAGAGTTTTTATTCACCTCCTTTATTATACTAAAGAACAATGAGCTTCATAATATAATGATCAAATTACTCCTGCAACATCGACATCATTGACCCGTTCATATCGTGTTGTGAGGTAAACATACAACACACCCGGAGTTTATTGTGGTGCAAGTTAACAACATTTGGTGGTATTTTGGCAACATTGTGCCTATTTGTTAAACGTTAAGTTACCAACATCATCACAGTTTGTCGTCAATAGTTAGATGGAATAGTGGATGTTTAGCCACATTACGAGGCACTCAATCATGCACTTCAGGCCACCTTGTTACATATTAGTTCTGATATCTTATCCATTATAAACTCGGTAACATCACAATTAACGGTTAACGATGTGTACAGTTTAATCACCTTGTGTGTTTGGTACACACTTGTTACACACTTAAACTCTTTTGTTTGTGTCAGTGTTAGGAAGGAAGGCGACCTTGGTGTTTGCAGTGTGTGTGTTCTGCACCTGGCATTCCACCACGTGTTACTCATGGTCAATAATAACTTTTTGTTTTGATTTGTTATGTTTAGGTTTTTTTCGTGTGAGTAGCAGTCGGTCTTGTGGTGATGCTCTTGATTTGGGGTTACGTTATATTCAGCATTTTCTTATATTTTTATTTATTCTCTACCGTTGCATTTATTATTATCCAATACATAGCATCTTTGTGAGTACAGTACAGTGTGCAGTTGAACATGGGGGTGAATTACTTATTATTTATTAGATTATACAATGAAAAACATCATTGTGTATAATTCTTCGGTGTTGTAAGGAAGCCAATTGAGACTCAATATTTCTTAATTTATCCGAGATGTGATACGTGTACCTACCGACCTGTAGATGGTTCATCCCCAGGTAGCGTGGCAGGTGGGTGGGTGGGGGGGGGGAGGCAATGTAAGGTAAACACTTCTCCTCGCTCCCACATAGTGTCCTTCACATTCCTGTACGTGCAAGTCCTTAACCCTGGCTTCTGTCCTACTTTAATGCCAAGGTCCTTAATGTGTCCTCCTGCAGCACTGTCAGGGCCTCACCCAGGGTAATGCCAAGGTCCCTGAGTGGTATTGTGGTTCTTGTGTAATGCATTGTAAGGTTAGCGTTTGGTTAGGTTAGTGTTTGGTTTGGTTAGTGTTTGGTTTGGTTTGGTTAGGTTTGGTTTGGTTTGGTTAGGTTAGTGTTTGGTTTGGTTAGGTTAGTGTTTGGTTTGGTTAGGTTAGGTTATTGTTTGGTTAGGTTAGTGTTTGGTTTGGTTAGGTTAGTGTTTGGTTAGGTTATTGTTTGGTTAGGTTAGTGTTTGGCTAGGTTAGTGTTTGGTTTGGTTATTGTTTGGTTTGGTTTAGTTAGGTTTTCGTTAGGATGGTTAATCTCCAGGTGATCTTTATTTAGTGGCAAGAGGATTATTTACTTCTGGATTTAACGTCATCCCATCCTACAAAGACTCCATCTGTGGCAGGTTTAATCCACATGTCGTCATAGTTTTGGATGGCAGGATATCTGGGTGTTTTGTATGCAGCTCTGGAGGCTTATCAATTAATATCCTGATGTATACAATAGCTTCTACCTTTAGCTCCACTTTTATGTACACTAATATAAACCATTATTTGTGTTCCTCTTTATTTCTCTATATTATATGTTATTGCAGACTGTCACCCTAATGTATAGCACTATAGTAACTGCCCATTATACCATAGGGGGCATAGTTTGTGAAGAGGTAGCACAAGGTATACGTGTGTGTGTGTGTGTGTGTGTGTGTGTGTGTGTGTGTGTTTTATGGTAATACTCATGTTCTCGTTTCCTCTCCTAGGGTCACAATGGCTTCGACGAGCTGCGGCGCTACATCAAATCAGGCGGGGAGTTCTGCAAGGAGCTGGCGGTCATCATGCACGAGAGGTGAGTCTACCTAATCTACCTGGCCTACCTGGTCTACCTGGCCTACCTGGTCTACCTGGCCTACCTGGTCTACCTGGCTGATACATAAATTTGATGATGTGTATAACCTTGAGTATGATTTATTGTGTCGCCATATTGCCCTACGAACCATTTATTTTGTGTTTATCCCGTTCAGTTTAGGGGCCAGTAGGTGGACAGATACTAAACAAGAGTCAAATCCACAATGATAAATGAAATGATGTCAAACCCACTCATAGCCTTCTGCCACCCTCACTTCACAGAGTAAATACTTATTAGGGAGGAGCAGAAGGGGTGATTAAGCAAAAACTGAGGCGGTTGTTGTGTAGTTAATAACGTGACTGGAGAAGGAGAGTGTTTGATATGACACACGGAACCATCTCGTCTCTCAGGGGTGATTGTGATGGTAGTTTAAGGAGTGGTTAATGACCTTACAGTGAGTGTGTGGGGGGGGGGGGGCTTTAGAGGCGCCACAAGAAAACAACCTTAACTATTCAGCGCAGGTAAAGGGGTGATTATAAAACACTTAAATGCCATACAGGTGTAATTAGCAGTAGTTAATGACCTAACAAGGAGGCGGAGTGAAGTTTTGGAAAGTAGTTAGGGGTGTGTGTTGACAAAGACTGCGAGGGACTGATTGGTAAAGTGACATACTCGAGTTAATTACCCTCCAGTTAACAATAACCTGTACTGTTACCTGTATTGTTGTATGCTATGTTGTGTGACTCGGGTAAAGGTGAGTTGTATCTACCTCACCTGGGGAAAAAAAGTTTAAAAAGTTACTCATTGTACCTGAAAGTAAAAGTTGCCGGGGGAAAATATATAGAATTAAGTGTTGCAGCCAATGTTGTTGTTGTTGTTTGTTGTTGTTTCGTCATTGAGTTATTTAAGGGAGTATTGCCTCTCTCTCTTCTGTACCTCATTCATCTCTTCCATGTTTCTTTATATACTTTTCTCATGCGAAGGATGATGGGGAGGGGGAAGGTATTTTGATTTGTGTCTGTCTGTTCATCCGTCTCTCTCATCCAAGTTTGTCAGTCAGTCAGTCAAGCAGGAGGATTAAGTGGAAAAATACCAAATGTCAACCACTTAAAATGTTTTAGGTTTGTTTATTTGTCCTTGGATTACCTGATGGTGTATTTCCTGCTGTTGGATTTGTATACCAGTGAGCGACATAAATCTCTCTCTCTCTCTCTCTCTCTCTCTCTCTCTCTCTCTCTCTCTCTCTCTCAAAAATGCTCCACCAAGACATAATATTATCAATAAATTAAAAAAGAAGAGAGAAATGTGTGTGTGGAGGGGGGGGGGCACTACCCAACCAGATAGAAGATTGTTTATATTATGCAGGAGTGTCAGTGGGTGTCACGTTAACACAAACATTGCCCTTCATGACTCAAGGCTGCACCAACACAAGCCACCAACACACACCACCACAAGCTCCTTAACAGACAGTAATGGTTGTGTTATTGAAGGGTTTCATAGGTTAAGTTAGGTTTTGCACGAGGTTAAATTCAGACACTGGAAATGTTAGATTGTGTTTATTTTAACTAGATTAGACTGATGGTATAAATGAATACTGGATTAATTATATCTTCATTATTGTGTGACTATTATCTTCAACTATAGCTGTTTATTTAGTGTTGGAAGATTACCGCATTTAAACCACAACAATTAACAGATGTTCGCCAGGTACACGGTGAGGTCTAGTTCTTTGTAATGAGTTTGTGGTGATGACTGTTTCCTAAGTTCATATTAATGCAAACATGACATAGTGTTGTGTTTTAATCTCACCAGAACACGTTACCTCACCATGTAGCTTGTCTCTCGGTCTGTTCTTCATTGTCACTTTTAACGAGTCACCTTTAGCGCAGTCACCTGTTGTATACAGTTAATCTATACTTTTTTCTCATCAGACAACAGTAGGATATGCACTTCCTTATTATTTTACTGACCTGACATTTATATCATGACTGTGGGTGTGTTTCCGTGTGTGGGAAGTAGTCTTGTAGCCCGGGAGTTACTGTGGTGAGGTTCAGTTAATGGTCACTGAGTCACTCCCTGGTTCAGTAGGGCGTCACCCCTTCCTCACATTTAATTACTATCCAAGGCAAGACTCACATGGTGGATTGTACAGTATCAAAGTGTGTGTTGATCTAGTGGAGGGGGGGGAGGCTTAACCCGGAAGACTCTGAAGATGAAGGGGGAGGCTGGGGTGGAGGTCGACCTTGTTCCTCTCCTTGACAACACTCCGGGGTCTTTGAGGACCATTACTATAAACTCATGGGTCCCAGAAACAACAGACAGACAGGTTGATCAAAAAAAGGGACAGTCAATGTTTAATCTCTATAACATAACCCAAGATTAACGAAGCATCTCAGGTAATCTTAATGTCTGCTGGTAATTACTGAGCATGCAGGTAGTGAGAGAGGCGGCACTTTCTCCACACCGGTTTACTTTCCCACGTCATCTTTAAACATGAAGCTGCACGTGTGAGGTGTGGTTAGGTTAGGTTGTCGTCGGGAACACCACAGTCACCAGTGTGTGTGTGTGTGTGTGTGTGTGTGTGTACAGTCACCATCACCACTTGTTTATATTGATACATGACTAAAAAAAAAAGTGGACATTAGTTAGGATTTACAGATTGCCCCGGAGGGGGCTAGTTTATTGGGCACCCCCTTACATCCTGTGCAAGGTGAAGCGCAGAAGCGTTTACAGTGCCCAACTGGGAAGCATGCGGAGTTCATGCTTGTCTTTATGACTCATGCACAACTCCCTTTTCCTGTGGTGACGAGATAACAGAAACTAAGAATAGCTTCCTCACGTTAGCAGAGTTGGGTACCATGGCTAGCAGGAGGTGTTTGGTGGTGGGGCGAAGAGGCTCACCTATGGCTAAACCTCACACTCCATCCACTCCACTGTTCACTCCACTTCCTCCTCCATCATCACCCATGTTTAGATCACCCATGCTCATTATACCAGCTGCTGAGCGCCCCTTAACAGCCTCAGTATACAGTGCGCCATTATCATCAAGACAGAACTCAACTAAGCATATCCCTCCCTCCCACACACACAATGATATACTGTACTTGTTACCATGGACGAAGACTATACACAGTCATGGCCAACTCTACACGTCGTGAGTCAACCAATGTGTAGGAGGAGTGAATAATAGACAAACTCCCTGGCATCCGTACATGACCGGTCACAATCCAGATTATTTGAGATTCTTAAGTTGCCAATTTTGTTTCACTGGAGGTAATACAACACTGATGGTCAGGGAATAGAACACCAGATCATAAAGATTCCGCCGTAGGGTAGAGGATTGGTTACAATAAACATGTGGAGTTTTTCATTGGCCAGATCGGTAACCTCTTAATGCTTGAGATAAGGAGGGTAGTTTACCTTTGTTTGGAAGAGGAAGTGGTGGGTGTGGTAGGTGTAGTGTTGTGTGTGTGGTGGAGGTGAGGTGGGTGTTGTGGGAGGTATAGTATTCTGTGTGTGGTGGGAGGTGTAGTGTTGTGTGGTGGGAGATGTAGTGTTGTGTGGTGGGAGATGTAGTGTTGTGTGGTGGGAGGTGTAGTGTTGTGTGGTGGGAGGTGTAGTGTGGTGGGAGGTGTAGTGTTGTGTGGTGGGAGGTGTAGTGTTGTGTGTGGTGGGAGGTGTAGTGTTGTGTGGTGGGAGATGTAGTGTTGTGTGGTGGGAGATGTAGTGTTGTGTGGTGGGAGGTGTAGTGTTGTGTGGTGGGAGATGTAGTGTTGTGTGGTGGGAGGTGTAGTGTTGTGTGGTGGGAGGTGTAGTGTTGTGTGGTGGGAGATATAGTGTTGTGTGGTAATGGGTGTAGTGGTGTGTGTGGTAAAAGTTGTATGGGATGGCAGCCAGGTGATCCAAAATAATTATCGGTGTTGCAAGCTTCCCCCCACACCTGCTATTTAACTCTTCACCAGGTAGTTCAGGTGAGTGGTGGGACGTGGGTGACAGGTAACAACGTCTGCTACAAAAACTGGACTGGGGATGAGACCAGGATCAGTCCTTGGATAATGCCCCTTACACAACCAACGCAGTATAATATGATTGGGTATTTTTGTTTTCCTTGGGATATATGGCTTTGCTATTTTTAGAACAAACTTTCATTCATTGCGTTCATAGTAATGATGTTGTGAGTAGGTACGGTACTTAGTGAGGAAGGGAAGCAGGTGGATCGGAGAACTGAATTGAATGTTGATGATATTCACCCCACGTGCTTTCACTATCTTCTACAGCGTGTTTTGTTTACCTGTTGGTGTTCCTGAGTGTTTGCTTTGATAGACCTTCGAGTCTGGGTTTACTTTAGCATCGTACAAGCGCAGGAGACGACGGAAGGTTTGAACTTTCATAAGACAAAAAAGTAACGACAGCTCCCTTTCTCCAGGTCAAGTTTTAGCCCCACACACGCAGGGCTGTGAACTCTGCCGCTCTCTCGCTGGTCTAGCCAAGTGTAAGTTATCGGCTAGTTATCTACCCATCAGGTCATTGATTGAAGGGAATGATCTTTATCAGTTTTTCATGACACACGGGGAGGAGGAACAAGTGTTAGTTTGAGAGTGGTGAAAGCGAGAGTGTAGCAACGAGGCGGCGGGCAGCCCTCCTGCATACCCAGACAGAAAGTTGAGCGAGAGGGCCGCTGTAGGTGAGAGCCTACCCCTTCACGGAGTCATTTTCCCTCATCGTTAAACAGTGTTATGATTAGAGACGGGGTAGGGGGATGGAGGGGGGGGGGTCTGGATAAATACAGTGTGGGAGTAGAGGAACTGGTATAGGTAGACAGGGAGGGCCATTAAAAACTGGTTAGTGAGAGTTGATTCATTCCGGATAAGTTTTCCGTCCTGTGGAGGTGTGGACCCCGCCGGAGGGGTTTCAAATCTAGATGAAAGTAACACGGGAATAAAAAAGGATAATCTCCGAGTGATAGGGTGTGGTATGGGGTAGTGTGGTACGGGGTATTGTGGTGCAGATTACTGTGGTATGGCGCGGAGTAGTGTGGTGCGGGGTAGTGCGGCGCAGGGTGGTGAAGGGTAGCTGGAGAATATTGATGTTATTAACAAACTTTTACTCTGGAAAGTTGAGTAATGTCTGGCCGACTATGCATTATGTAAAAGATGTATGAGGTCTGGTTTTTACAGCGCCTCCCCTTCTCTTCCTGCCCCCTCACTCTTCCGTCTCCCCCCCCCCCCCTCGATCAGCGTCTACTCCGTGTCTAGCTTTCGTCGCCACCACGAGCACAGCCGCTGTCTAGGGCTACACCACAGAGGATGCCAAACATTTACTCTAACTTGAAGGTTGTCATGTTATGGGGTCAGTATGTGCTGGTTGTGGAGTGTGTGTCAGTGATGTGGCAGATGTGAGAATAGGGCCGAGGATTCTCATGATTCGTACTATGAATTTCCTCGTAATTGGAGGTGTACAAACGCACCTGAGTGACTAAATTTAGATAGAGCAAAAATAATAAATAAATAAATAAAAAATAAAAATGGTGTCAGAGTCTCACGAGGATAAAAGTAGTGTTTATAGTCTTCATGAAGCCAGACACAGTGCGAATGTTCTCCAAATATTCGGAGGTAAATCTTGTGAGGTTGAAGATCGTGCACAATACAGCTACCTCATAACACCACACACGAGCAGTTGAATGTGTGTGACTCCTTAACCCCTTAACTTCGATGACTTTAACCCATGGAGTACAATATTATCATCCTCAAGTGAATAGGTTATCGTACTCTAAGGGTTAAATCATCGTACTCAAGGGGTCAACAGCTGTAGACATAATCTCTTTTAAAACTGCAATAGCTTGTTTCCTCCTTCATAAATAGCTACCGACTTACAACTTTTCCTTTGATATATAAATAAGACAAAACATTATATTTTAACGGGTGATTCAAAGTGACAGTCAGTGTGTCTTGTCATGTACCTCATTCTCGACAGTTTTTAGTATATATTTGCCTCTATAACTGGAGATGTGAAAACACCTCTAACTGGTTGACTGAAACCTCGACAAAAAGATGACTGGTTAAAATGGTGTGAACGTTTGTAATAACACTTTCCGACTAGACACATACAGTCTCTCATTTCCATTAAGGGTATTTAATGTTATTCTTGTTATTATAATGGTTGAGAAGTGTGTGTGTGTGTGTGTGTGTGTGTGTGTGTGTGTGTGTGTGTGTGTGTGTGTGTGTGTGTGTGTGTTTCAGAGGGTCCACACGTCATTTAGAGACACCAATTCTTGACCAGGATACTGAACAATGAACATGTGTGGTGGGTGAGCGTTAGGCGGGACTGGGGGAGAAAGCCTGGGTGAGGGCGTGGTGATGGGGTGAGGTAGGAAGATGGTAGGAGATGGGGGGGGATCCTGGGATGAGAGCATGAGAAGGGAGAGTTTACTTTCACCAGGTGTGTGTGTGTAGAGGGCAGCTTGTTGGGTCGTAAGCTAACACTGGGTCATGGGGTCCACATGTTTACAAAAAGTGGAGGGCGAGGAAGGACACACACACACACACACACACACACACACACACACACACACACACACACACTCACACACACACACTCACACACTTTAAGGTCCCAATGCCTCAAGGCCGTAGTCTCTATTGATGTGTCACTCGTTTATTCACTCGTTAGATTCACCATAACCATTGTATTAACAGAACTGATAGAAAAATTACTTATCCATTGTAATTTATAATTAAGGTAAATAAAAAAAATGTTAGTCACTTGAAAGTATAAGAGATATAAATCACGAGAACATAATTACATACTCTTATTAATAACAAATGTATAGTTATTAATGAGCGAAAATGTAAAGTGTTTTAACCAAATGTCCTTTTTTTTCATCCCCACGTTCATTTTTTTTTTATTTATTTATTGGGCACTCCCCTACATCCTTGTGTAAGGTGATGCGCAGAAGCGTTTACAGCGCCCAACAGGAAAGCATGCTAAGTTCATGCTTGCCTTTATGTCTCATGAGTTAAGGGCGTAGAAGCCTGAAGAGTCGAAGGGCGTAGAAACCTGAAGAGTCAAGGGCGTAGAAGCCTGAAGAGTCAAGGGCGTAAAAGCCTGAAGAGTCAGTGGTTTATGTCATCAAGTTATTGGAAGCTCCAACAACTTGTCCCTGAATACGAATTCGCAACTTTCGACTTGCACCAGGTACCTACTTTACTGCTAGGTGAACAGGGACTAATGGGGGCTAGGAAGTAAGTCCAAACAACTTCCACCCACGTTCGTCGTAGAAGGACAGAGGAACGTGGACGATAAGAGGTGAAAGGTCAGGTCGAGGAGGAGGTAGATGAACTCTCACCTGCTCTCAACGTCTAGCGTGATTAGGATCTGGCTTACATAAGGGATGGGCTGTTGTGGGTGAGGGTGGAGGGCAGCTGGGGGAAGGCGTGGTCCTGCAGGTAGTTACAGTGAACAAAATAATAAAATAATAATAATAATTAACGGTTTATTGAAAGAGCTTGGCAGCCAGAAGGCTGAAAATATACAGTTACATATTTGGGGAATGGGTTTCGAATTACAAATAATATACAAGTAACATAAGTCATTGTGTGTGTGTGTGTGTGGGAGGAGGTAGTCCCTGGCCTCACCTCACTCTAAATCCAAATAATCCTGTCCAACCAGTCCCTCCCTCCCTCCCTCCCTCCCTCCCTCCCTCCCTCCATCAAGATATCACCTGTGATCTTATGTTAAAAGGACACGGCGGCTTTGAGCACAACATGGGCGAGTCGAGTGAGGAGGAATAAGAAGAAGACGTTGAATAAAAGTTAGAATGTGAGGAGAAAATGGAGAGGTCATGAGAATTGAAATCGCATTGCATGATAAAAAGGGCAGATGGTCTTCCCTTCCATCTCTCACTTTCTTCCTTTTCCTCTCACTCTTCTTCCCTCTCCTTTCACGTTTCTTCCCTATCCCCCTCACTGCATTTTCTCCCCCCGTTTACTTCTCTCCTTTATCGCATCTCTCACTCCACACACACCTGCCTGTAGTCCTCCCCTACTTATTGTCTCACCTTTACTTTCTCAACCTATTCTTTATTTTTATTTATTTTCTTATGGTCTTTTTATCCTTTCTCCTCCTCCTCCTATCCCACCATTTATCATGCCTCTCCTCTTCACAGTTCTTGGGATCCATCTTGTTTATCATTATACACTATCTTGGGGTCCTCCCTTGGCGTGTCACAGGTGTGGATGGCCAGGTGAGGTGACTGTCTGCTGTTACTCACCACCTGAATATTCATTAGAGGGAGGGAGGAGGAGGGAGGGGTTTTTCTTCTTCCTCCTGTCACCTTCTTCACCTCCCTCAGTATTCTTCTCTCACCTCTCTTTGTCTTTCTTATCTTTATCACCTCTCTTACTACCTTCATCATCATTATCTCTCTCAATATTCCTCTTTACCTTCTCCTTCACGTTATTGTCTCTTATCTCAGTATAACTTCTCATGGTAACTATTATCTCTTTATTATCGCCTCCCTTGTCTCCTTCAGTATTTTTTTTCTCTCTATCTCTCCTCCAGCCACTACCTCACCTACCTCCTCACAATGGCGTAGTTCCTCTTCCATCCTCCCCCCTTCTTTTTCGTCTCTCCATCCTGGTTTGTGTGAGTGACTGTTGACCCACGTCTGTAACCCGGCTAAAGTGTTGTCCAGAAATAACTTTAAGTGAGGCAGACTGACAGACAGAGACAGACTTAGAGAGCAAGAGAGAGAATATAAAATGCTGTATTTTTTTATTAATGATTAGTAAAAATAGACAAGATCTCATGGATACTGGAAGGTGGGGGGAGGGGGGGGTATGTGTGACGTAGTGACTCACCTTGGCTACCACCTGGTGATGACGGATCCAGCATCACTCAAGAACTTCCTATAAACGACAATTTCCTCTCCGTTATTAATAAGTTTTTTATACGTGTTTATTTGTCTCTATGGAGCTTGTGTGTTTTGTTTGTTATACATAGATGTAGTCATTGAACCCACAAGGAACAGCTGTGGGGTGACTCAGTAGTAAGAGGACCACTGCTGTCATTCCCTGGTGTGTCATGCTAACTAACATCAAATGATTAGTATGATGATTTTAACACTAACAGGTATATAAAGGGCAAAACAAACTGTAGTCTAGTCTTAAGTGTTGTTTTGATTTCTGCCATATTAACAAACTGTGCTTAATTGTGTATAAAAGACGAGAGAAAATAATGGAGATGTGCCAAGTTGTTCTTTGGCAAGGTGAACACATACTGAAAACTTCCATCAGTTACGTCAGAAAAGAAAGGAAATGAACTGAGTAAACATGGGTAGTAATCGTAGCAACAGTATCCCGCTGTCCCTCCCTCCCTCCCTCCCTCACACAACAACAACAACACTGTGGAGAACAACACTCACTGTGTGTGGCCCGTCTCCCCTCCCCGCCTCTTCCTTAAACATCACTTCCTTAAATTTCTCTCATAAATTGGTATCAGAGTAAGCTTTTAGTTACCGTATATAATGTCGACACCATATTGGCCGCCTTAGTAATTTAGTATCTAAAATTAGTGGATTAGTTAAGTTCTTCATTCTCCTGGGCGGAAAAAAAACCTTGAATTGATGCCTCAACTATCAGCCACACTGAACAAGTTGACCAGAGGATTCAGGTCCCCCGTCACTGACCCAGCACTGTAAGAATCCATTTATATTTGAGTTATCACGTTTACAAGGTGCACGGACAAAGACACACACGAACGGGCGGATATTTTCTGCATGTCATCATATCACGCCTTCGACACTAGTGACAACTGTGTCGGCCGAGTGATATTATTATTAGTGGTGGTATTCCCCCCCTGGATGATCCTCAGCGGTGGTGCCAATGACCTGCGGGCGACACTCCCAACAAGACAATGTGATCCTGGACTACGGCGCCCCCACCATTTACCCAAGTGCGAGGCCTTGTTTTTGCTGAGCACCTGTAAGCACTCGAGCGCCAGATATTTGCCCTTGTGACAGAGGGAAAGATTGTTGTCCTTGTTGAGTGCCCCTCTCGACCACTTCCACCTTCTGCACGCCTCTTACCGCCTTTCTGCCTTGTGTTTATCACCACCACGGTACACCCCAGCCACCAGCAGGAGGAGTACGCCCTTATTTGGCCACCCACACCTTATGTTGGCCCTCCTCACCTAGATATCAGTTGGTGAGCGACTGCCCGCTACTCTGTTTATGAGTGAAGACTTAATGGGCATCTCATAATTATTTTGTACCCACTGCCGCATATTCGAGGTGAAGACTTGAAAAAACAAAACATTGATAGTGATAGGATTAACTTAATAACAAGAAAATAATGATTATGCTATTAATATTCATAATTTTTATTGTGAAAGTAGTTATCGCAATACAGTAGCTAATACTCATCTTGATCGCGGTAACAATAATGACAGTAGGTCCTTTGATAATGAATATTAATGATACGATAAGTGTGTGTTAGGGGTGAAATATGATAACATTTGTGCACCAGTTACCCGGGTGAGTGTGTGTGTGTGTGTGTCAACCTTGAAGGAGTGGTGGTGGGCGTCCTCGGGGTCGGCTGGCAGGACGAGTGACTCCACCTGTAACTTCCCCCTCCTACCACCACCATCACCACTGTTTTCTGTGAAGTAAATCCTCGCTACTGTTTTTTTTTTCACAGTTATTAGGACTAGTGTATTACGAACCTGGTTACACCCTTAAAGACCCTCATTGTTGAAGCGCAGTAATAACACTATAACACTAACCTAACCTAACCATGAGGATTGGTGTGTTACAAATAAATCCGTGAAATAATGTAAGTTCCCACCGCGGCAGATCTCCTGAGTGTTTGGACGCTATTTCAACATCGTGTCCAGTGGCTCCTTGACTTCACTTCCCTCTTATTTGTACCTCAATTAAGCTTGTGTATTGTGGTATTGTACTTTCATTAATATTTCCTTCACCTGTTTTATATTTATGTCTTTTTATATCTCGTATTTCTTCAGCCCCAAGTTATGTATTTTTCAGAAGTATTTTCTTTTTATCACTCTTTTTCGTTCCCGAATTAGTTTTTTCGTTAAACTTTTTCTGATCTGTTTTTTTCTTTCCAGTTTTTCTTTATCTTTGACATGCTTTTTCCTGTTTCGTCTCGTATCCTGGCAGTGACGCCATTCTCTTATCATAGACCCAGGTTTTGAGATAATTTCGTCTTCTTGTCTTATCCAGATTGTAATACTTTTCAGTCTTTTTAAATTCTTTATTTAATCTTGTTTCCGTATCTTTAAACTCCTCTTCACTTCCCGCTTTTGTTGATGTATTCTTTTATTTGGTGTTCTTATCTTTGGTTGCTGCGTCACGGCTCAGGGGCAATATTCCACTACTGGGCGACGCTGTATTTGCGGTTTCCTGGTTGGCTGTTGACGAGCTCAATGGCCTCCTCAAATTGACGAATCAAAATAATCCTTTCGCTTGTCATCATACATCTTATCACTTGAATTCCACCACCATCACACTGTCGTTGGCCACATTCACTGGAGGTTGTTCACGTGGGCAGAACTCGAGCTAGTCATACTATCCTGTTTCAAGTGGGTTTTATTTACGGTATTGTCATCGTTCCTGCTCTCCTCACCATCGTTCCCCTCACATGTACAGTAAATCCAGCTGATAATTAACATTATCTGCAGGCCTGGGAGTGTACCGTATAGGGTGTAAGTGGAGGTGTGGGGTGTAGGCGAGGGTTTAGGAGCGGGGTGAGCCTGGCCAACTAACTCTTCTAGTCTCTGGGCCACCATAGTAACCTCCCCATCCCTTCCCTCCCTCCCTCCGATGGAAATTTTCCAGACTTTGAGGAGAGTATAGATCATATGCCACTCGGTAAAGGGAGCGTCTTTGTGTTTGATAAATATTACAGCTATACTGACTCCTTGCCGAAAAATAAATTATTTGTATATGATATACTTCCCAGTACTGTATTTATTTTATTGAGACCGAAGCGGAATTAATAAAGACGATTGGCTGGTGGTGAAGACCCGGGCAGTACAGTACCTTAGGTTAATGACTTGTAGTCAGCTACTGTGTAATTGCTGCTTGTTGGCCGCAAATGACATAACTCTTTTAAATACCACTGGAAGAAGTTTGAACCAGATCATTGTACTTGGTGAGAATTGGAGCTCTTGTGTAGGAGGTGAACAGCATCACTAAGACCTAAAGATGTTAAATACTGTAGTGATAACAGTGAGTTACATCTCTAAGTGCTACTGGTACACGGCCAAGATACGCACATGTGACGTTTAGGCCACGCCCCTTGACCCGGAAGAGGGATCAGGAGGTCAGAGAGGTTGGGGGATCAGCAAGTGTCACCGGGGAAAGCTGGCAGGTAGGTTGTTTACCTCCCAACACGCTTCCACCTGACGAGTCACGCGGTTAATCACAGCTTTGTCTCGAGTGATTATATATACAGTATATATATATCAAGGTGCGGTTTTTTAAGTATCTCTTGTATTGTTGAGGACTAATGCAGTTGTATTTTTCCACACTCAGAGCGGAGTTGGAGGCGAACTACGCCAAGGGCCTCCACAAGCTGTCAGGGAAGCTACTGAAAGCATCCAAGGAGAGTATGGGCACAGTCAACCAGGCCTGGCAGATGGTGGGTGCCGAACTAGAGCAGGAAGGAGATATGCACAAGTGAGTGTACAGTATTCAAGATGAATGAATCTCCAGTATTTCTTATACAGTGCAGTACTTGAATGATATTTACTGCTAGTTCTACAATTCTGTAGTAATAAGGTTATTAAAGAACATAAGAGTAATACAGTAGTAGAAATATGATACAGGTTATGAAAATAACATAAAATTTCCAGGGTTTCTTATTGTGTGATGGCAAGGAAGAATTACTCCCAGTACAGTTTACAGGTTCAGTATTGATATTCAATTTGTCATACAAATAGTGTGTCCATTTCTGTAATGCCACGTTTCTTCTCTGCAGATCAATTGCATCTGCAATTGCAGATGATGTAGTGCGACCACTCCGACAGTTGATTGAAACTCAACACAAGATTAGAAAGGGTGTGGAGAGTATGGTGGACAAAACCACGAAAAATCTTCATGACTGGCGAGCAGCAGAGAGCAAGGCCAAAAAACAATGTTATAGTAACTGTAGAGATAATGAGAAGATTCAAGACATGATGCTGGAAGCAAGACTGGGGAGAGGAAAAACACTCTCTGACAAGGAGACACTGAAGGTCAGATGTTCAGTACTTCATAGTGGATTTGTTCATCGAGAGAGGAGATACTTTTCTTTTACTGTAGCCTTTAATATTAGATAAGTTTTGTCCTTAACTTTAGTGTTGTTTAAATCTTTATACTATACATAACTAAGTCATATGACAAGCTTGACTTAAAGTTTTGGACATACTGGGTACAGTACTGTACTTTAATTATGCCAAGAAACGTCTGTTGTATTTTTGTTATATTTGAGAATACACAATACGAAGTTTTCTGGTAATTCTAATGTGAAAAATATCTGAATTGTTTCAGATGGAAAAACAAAGAAGAAAGGCAGAGGAAGCAGTACAGAAGAGTGATCTGGAATATTACACATGTTGCATTCGTGCAGAAAGAGCGAGGTAATTGTTACTGGTCCTCCATCCAGACTCAGTCCTTACAGCAAGTTAAGCTATTGAAATGTCTAGCATATAAACACTCATTGGAGGAGTTATCAGTTTTGATTAATTTTTTTAGAGTTCTTGAAAGTACTGTATGCATTTTACAAAATTTTATTATTGTAAATGTTCACTTTATTTATGAGAGAATATTGCTTGTGAGAATATATGCAGAACACATGACCTATGTTATGATGTACTGTATTAACTTCTAGTAAGATAAATATTCTATTTATATACATGTCATAAAACTACATACTGTATATACTTTTATAGTGTTATAATATTATAAGTTCGAAAACGATTTTATATACAGTACAGAATGCCACTTAATTTTTAGCATTGAAAAGGAGGCTGGACTCACTGAGACAAAATTTACTGACTGTATGTGTAAAATATCTCGATTAATGGGAGTACAGTGTGATATTACAGTACTGTAGTGTATTTGCATTACATTATTTGTATTTTGATTATTAACTGAATTAAAACCTGCTGCCTCATGCTTCTGAAGTCAATAAGTGTATTATAATCCAATATGATTGTTTTTGCCTTCTCATGATAATTTGTATTTGGTATACTGTATATATTTGAAAGTTTTAAATGTGTGTTGTCAGTCTGTCATGCCATTCCTTTCCATTAGACTTGAGTGGGAGTCTGCTGTTTACAAGGGCAGCAATTGCTTCCAAACATTGGAGGAAGAGCGCTTACAGGCACTCAAGGACCTTGTTGTTAAGTACCATAAGAATGCCAAGGAGGCTGCTCCAAAAATGGTTGCTGTAAGTATTTTCCCACAACTCTTTTCCTCTTAATATCTCTGGTTTGCTGATAAAGCACACTATTAAGCAGTTCTCTGGGATGATGAAATTGTTTGCTCAAGATTTATTTGCTAAAGATCTACTGTTACAGTATCATGAAAGATGAAGGAGGGACCAGATGTTCCTAATCCTCGCAGGCATTAATTATGATGTCAATACTGTATTGGTGCTGATATCATCCAGTTGTGGATGTATCCTGTGTACTGTACTGTGAAGTGCTTTGAAAGACTGAATCCCCTGTAATATGAGTGTCAATTATCTTAGGAAAATGTGAGTGTAGAATTGTTTGCCATCTCTATTCCCATTATCCAGTCATGTTCTTTGTAATATATCATTCCACCCTCTCCCCTCACAATGTAGGTGATCTCCCTCTTCCCAGCACTCCTGCTACATTACTACTGTATTCTATCCATCTGCACCCTTCTCGTGTGTTCATACAATCCTGACAAACCTTTCTTCACCCATTCCACCACTCTACAATTTACACCCTCTACCTTTTATACCATTTAAAACACCTCTCACACTTCACAACTTACTGTTCTGGTAACACCCTCTCCCATGTATTGTTCTTTTCATAATTTCACTCTCCATACTCTTATTCATAATTATTATTACACTACTTCAAAATATTTACTTCATCATACCAGTATATATTTTGATTTGTGTGGTTTTTCTGTTCTATATGGTACAATACAGTACTCTTTTTACAATAATCAACTACATTACCTGTATTCCACTCTGTATAGATTCATGCACTTCCATTTCTGTTGTACTGGATAATTACCTTGGCACATATAGTATTAAAATTAATTCTGTAAGTAGGATCATGTATTTTCACTGTGGTATTGACTGTTTGACTGTTGGAATGGCAGACTGCTGGACGTCTGGATGAACCAGTATCTGCTTGTGATGTAGAAAAGGATATACAAACAGTGATCTCAGCCAAAGGAACAGGAGAAAATGTTCCAGAACAGATGTTACCAGATTTCTATGCTGAAGATATGAACAACATAATGAACAGAGAAAGGAGAAGAGAGGTAGGTACTGTACAGGTATTTTAGCTATACGTATACTGTAGTTGTTTTTGTATATCTGTAAGCCTTGGACAGTGAAAAGGTGATGTCTGGTAACTAGAGTGTTTGCAGGTAAATAGGTGGAAGTATTTAATAAAGCATCTTTATAATTTGTAGTCAAACGTTTTTGTGAATATGATGCACTTAAATGATTTTTTTTGGGTAGCATAAATTATAGTACTGAAGTTTTATATTTTATGTACTCTTCTTGATTATACTTCGGAGTTAAGATATGGATGATTAAGTGAACATCCCTTAGTAAAAAGATTATGCCAATTACAGTTCTATTGTTTCTCCATTTAGGCACTAGAAAAGTTTATTCAGATGCTAAAAACAGACTTAGAGCGCGAGAGGAGAGGAAAGCAAGGAGTGGAAAACTTGGCCAAGGCTCTACAAGAAACTCCTACCTTTGGTGGGGAAGAATCTCAACAGGATGTGAATGATAAGCTTCAACATGTAAGATACATTTTTCATTTCTTGTTACAGTATTTATATAAAAGGTGTAACTTTATTTTAAACTTGTATAATGTACAGATAATAATAAATTTCTCCAAAAATTTAAAAACTTTCAAGACTGTTGTAATGAGAACAAGTTATCTCGCCATATTACAGGTCTTTAATGACTGAAGTTTGGTGAGAGTAATTCCTCTATATCTGTTTGAGTGTCTTGTCATTGCAAGATTTAGCAAGTTTTTAAATTTTAGATGAAGTTATGGAAAATAAATGTTTTTCATGATTGAGTAATAATCGGAATAAGTTATAAGAAATTTGTGGAAGTTTGAAAATGTTCTAGATTGTACAATTGTTAAAGATTCTCCACGCATGTTGTTTGGTAATGTCTCTATATGTAGATATGATCAGTATTTTTCTGTTGGCAAATTCTGTTCTGCATTAAATTTCAAAAGCTCCCTTACACTTTCTGGTCTCAACAGGATGCCTACAACAGACTACAACATGTGAGTTCCATGTTTCATAGGCTATGTTTGTCACTAATTAAATGGTAGAATTTTAGATGCTGCAGTGTGCATGACATGAATGTATATCTTACCTTTTCTCCAGGTTCTTGTATTTGTATCTTTTTTATTATTATTATTGTTACTCCGTATGCAAATATGGCCAGTTTTATTCTTTTCTTTCAGTGCTTTACTCACATTTTTAGTTCTATGCATCCTATGTCCCCCAAGAGTAGATGTGAATCCTCTTTATGAAATATTGTTCATCAGTCTGCTATATTTCTATTATGTCTGTGTTTTGTGTTGTATATTTTATTTGAAAGTGTCTTCTGCAGATGAAGGCAATGTTGGCATACTTGGAGGCTGCTCGGTACAAGGTGCAGAGTTCACTTGATGAGCTCAGTAACAAACCCAAGATGACACACCCACTAGCCAAACACATTGAGGTTCACCGTGACAAGCAGGGCCTCACCTTCTCCATTTTGAAGGTCAGAATAAACCCTCAACAGGGATACTTAAACTGTAGCAAAATTTTTAATTAAATGTTTATTGTAATGGTATGGCACAGCAAATTCTCTTGAGTCATATAAAACTGAAATTAAAGAATCTTTTCTAAAATATATTTTACCTTACCTTAATTTTATACCCAAGGTACTCTAGCTACTGTCGGGTCATATTATGGCTGAGCATTATTTTGCATGTTTGTATTTTATTAATGTGTTTACAATGTATTTAATGGAATAGTAACTCTGCTTCCTGCAATTCACCAGGAAGCATGTTGTCATAATGTTAACTTACTAGACTAAAGACAGTGCTTCATTTATCAGCCTCTTATAATACATCAGTTCTAGTCAGTAATATTCCTGCATTTTCTGATTTTTTGCATATAGAATCCAAACAGATCATGTTGTGTCAATATAATGGACAAGTAGACCAGACTAATTTGGGGAGGAGAGAGCAAAAGAGAGAGGAAAAAAAATCCCAAAATAGTATGGACAGGCCAGATAGTGTCCAGTTTATTAAAATTTCTGGTTAAGTAATGTCTAGTTTAGTGGGTTTTACTGAACTGCTTTTTTATGTGTAGTGGCTTACAATACATAGTCCTGTTTCTTATTATCAGACAAAATTCAATCTACAACCATTTGTCTCCTCGGTCCCTCTCTTCCTTACCTGCATGTCAGACAAGATGATTCTTCACTTTCTCTTTTTTCACTACTTTTTCTTTGGTCAGCATACTAATGATATCCACTATCCAGCCTATCATCCCCTTTCTTTTCACTCAGTTACATGAAATATGAATTTTCATTGTGCCACCCATCCTACATGTGGGTTCCATTTAGTTGAACCTAAACACCAGTCACCTTCAATGCTTGCACTCTTCATCTGTTAACTCCCTGTCAACTCTTGTCTACAATAACTTAGCCCTCATACTTACCCAGATAAATAATAAAAAGGTTAACATACTTAATTGTATTTTTGCAGGTTCCACCATGGGTTCGAGGAAACAGTGTAGATGTGTCCCCTGCCAGTGATTCCCCAACTGGTTCTCCAAATTGGAATGACCGAGGCACTGCTGATGGAACCTCAGTGCAACCAGATTCAGACTTCGGTATGCCACCAAATAATCTGACACTGATAACTTGTAGTTAACTAACTATAATGAACAATAAAATTGAATGGCTAAAATGTCTGATCTTAATCAACTGCTTTTTGTACTTGAGATTTCTTCTTTTAATTTTATATAAATACTTATGGTTTTCTTGTTATGCTATACAAAATGTAACTCAGAGATTGCCCCATAAAGTATTAACCTAACAGGAAACATTAATGCATCTTTTCCTTTCCCTACCTCGTGCTTTTGTACGCTAATCTTCTGTTCCCATAACTATTCTGGTCCACTCTCTCCATACCTTCTTCTATCAATATCCTTGAACCCCTAAATATTTCCAATAACTGTCCCCATTCTGCTATATCCTTAAATTCTTATCCAAGAACACAAATCCCAATTACCAACAGACAACACAGTAAACAATTGTCATGCACACTCTGATGATACCCAAGAAATCACACCAACACCTCCTGTTCGAACAAAAGCTTTAACTGCAAGCCCCAATGCAGAGAAGAAACAAATCTCTGTTAATATAGATCCATCTTCAACCACGCCATTAAAAACCCCTCGCGTGTTTATGTCTGCTCCCCGTTACCCCTCCCTCATGGTTGTTGCAGACGAGTTCAGCTCCCAGGGTTCAGACCGGGACTACCAGACAGCTATGACAGAAGACAATGTGGACTCAGGCACTAAGGATGGTGTCTATTATGCTCGTCCCTTATCTTCAGCGCCAACTGTAGGCAGGTGTAAGGCTCTCTATGATTATGAAGCCAACATGTATGATGAGCTCACCGTCAGAACAGGTTAGTGGCTGAACTAGATCAAGATCTGTTTTGCTCTGTGAGTTTACTTGGTATAGAAAATTTTAGTTCCTTGCTCTGTCATTACACTTCTGTTTTATATGATGATATCTGTTAGCTATGTATTGGTTAGCAGATCATCCATCATTGGGAGCAATATCCTAGGAATAGGTGGGTACTTTTGTTATACCTGGTTTTAGTATAGTACCTCTTACTTCCATTCCTGATTACTTGCTATAATATATTATTTTCTTACCTCATTATTATAATAAAATTATGAGACTACAGGTAGTCCCCGACTTACGACCGACTCGACTCACGTCCACCCATATTTACGACCGCCTCAATTGTACCAAAATGTGGTCAAATTATGTATTTTGAGTCCCAAAGTCAGTACACAGACAAAATTTTCATCTGTAATTCACTTTAAAATGGCTGGCAAGCTTAAAAGTGAGTGTTTTGTGGTGCTGAGAAGTAAAAGAGACCCAAATTTTTTATTTTCTGTGTTATTTAAGCATTTCCGACTTACAACCATTTCGACTTACGACCTGGATGTTGGTCCCTAACCCCATCGTAAGTCGGGGAGTACCTGTATTAGAAATGTTTAAAACTATCAACTGAGAGAAGAACCTGCATATACATGATGATACGTTAGTGACATGTGACAGGAATGAGAAGAATGTTTCCTAGGATCATATCTAACACACACCAGCCTGAAATAAAGAATTGACAATGGCAGTCATAATTTCAGCTGCATTTGCACTTCAAGAGCATGACTTTTTTCTTTTAACAGCAATCTGTTTAATTTTCAAGAACTATACAGTATCTTTGTCATCCATCTGTTACATATTTAATTTATATTATCCTTCTTTATATCATAAATGTGCTTTTCCATGCTCTACAGCAATTTAAAAACTACCAATTAACCATAGCTATATGCATTTCTGTAATCATAATTAAATAAATCTTCAATGCTGGATTTTATTTTTAATTTTTTTTTAAGGTCATAAGTTTCAAGTCTACAAGAAGTACCTGATGGGTTTAAAAGCATTGCCACTGTTGAAATCAATTAAACATAGTCCATGTCTACTCTTGGGTGTGTAGTAATGTGTCATGATACGATTACTACTCCTTTATTACAGTATTTTATATTAATGAGTGATGTGGTCCTTAATTTGATTGTGCTTATATCCAAATCTAACACTATTCTTTCTTTAACAGGTGATATAATAAATATTCATGAGAAGCAGCCTGATGGTTGGTGGGTAGGAGAGTTGGAAGGTGTAATCGGTATCTTCCCTGCGACCTATGTTGAGGAGATCGACTGATATCAGCCATGCCCGGAGTGCCCATCTTATGTGACTAATACTGAACAGTGTCTCCATAAAACTCCAGCTTGGGAGGAGAGCTTTGCCTAACTCAGTACTAAGAATCAGTATGTCCCTGTCTGTTTGAAGTATATTGAATTAACTCAGAATGAAAAGCAGTAAGTTGTTACTGAAGTTTCTCATCCTGTACTTGACCATATCAAAAGTCTTGATGGAGATTTCAAAAACTATCTGTTCTAATGGCTCCAGCTTAAAGAGTTGTCCCTATTCTCTTTAAGCAAGGAGTGTATTTGTAATGGGCAGTTGTGAAAAGTACACACCTTTTAAAGATATTAATATGGCAAAAATCTGTCAATAAATACTTAATCATCATGACATAGTCAAACAGTATTTTTACTGAATGAGTCAAGTGACACATTACATGACTGTCAGTGAGGCAGGGACTGGGCACAAGTCATACAAGTAACAGAGTCATAGTAAGAGTAAAAACATCAGATGGTCATTTGACTTTTCAAAGTCATATCTGATTTATTATATTTATGGAAAACTGCACTCCGAGGCAAACTGCAGACACCAGAAGAATCCACAGCTGTGTTTTGAACATTAGCCATTTCAATATAACAGATTACATGTTTACACATGCATAGGTCAATCTTTGTAGATAAATAAAGCTTTACGTTTTGCTCAGAATGAACAAATTGTTATCAAGACTGAGAAGTTATGCTGCAGTGCCTATTCACTGACAGAATAGGTGCATGCATATCACAAAACTTTTTTATTGTAATCTATATACTGAATAATTTTATATACATAAAACCAAGATACTGACATTATTTTGTGTGCCATTGTGATCAAGTAAATCCTATAATTATCTTGCTTACTAGTGTGCAAGTTGTGTAAATATTTTATATAAAGTCTTCCAATTTTCTTGTTTTGTTTGTGTATTTTTTATTTACTTTCATCAGATTGACTCCTTACTAGATAAGAATTTCTTGCATACTGCAAGAGACCCTTCTTTCTTGTGGAGGGGGGTGTACTGTACATAATTTTAAGTCTGGCAATGTCACTTGCTAAAGTCACTTTTCATGTAGCATTTAATATAGGGTCTTCCTCTCTCATTATTAGTGAGCAGTTACTGACCATTGGTTAATACATGTGTATGATTATCAAGCTACTGTACCACTCTTCCTGGGGTAATTTAAAGGCAAAGCTTTCACTTGAATAAAACATACCGGGTACATGAAGTATCCGGAAGTAACTTGTGTTCAATATAAAGGGCTGTTGTAAACTTAGCAAATTTGCTTATATACGGTAATTATGTTTGACAATTAAGGGATTAAATGTCAACAACATGCAATAACAGAATTATCAACACTTCCCAGGTATGTTATCCAGTGGAGCTGCTCTCTGAAAATCTTTTGTATTTAATCTTACTTCTTCCTTCACTGTCAGATCTGATAACAATAACAAACCCAAAGAAGTCCTTATATATGTCTGTCTTTTTTTAATCATTGTGAATGAATGTGTTGAATGATGTTACTCTTTTTGTTTAAGTTCAATCAATTTTTAAGGAGATACAAAATTCATCAGAATGAAATTTCCCCAAGAATTGGATCTTTGTAGAACTGTAAATTTTATGTCGTCTTATTATTTTGTTTAGTTTAGATTTTGTATACATACATATTTTATTTGTGTACATTGTTGTATATGGCTGTTGTAAGTTGAATCTAATGTATATAGTTTATACTAAAAATTCAAGAATTGTCTTATATAAACAGTTCTCTCAGTTTTCATAAATTGTCATATACGTATACCAAAATTACTGAACATTTGAAATCATTGAAATGCAGTATTATTTCACCATCTCAATCCTTTCTCTTATACATGTTATGATGTTTGGTATAAAAGTTTTAAATGTGGACTGACTGTAAACAATCCTAAAAGGAATTGTGATAAAATTGAAATGAACATACTGTACGTAATGAAAATGAGACTTCTTTGTAAGATGCTTAAATTTTGTAATCGTGCAGAATTTTATTTCTGATGCAAAACAGAAAAATAAGCACATTTTGGTCCTTTAACATGCAACTTTTAAAATGAAGTGCCATGATTTAAGTCAACACATTCTCTGATACAAGGAAAATTATGTAATCTTACTGAATCTAATGAATACTTTATGGATCAAGAAATTTTTTTATACAGGTACTTTGAAATTTGTAAACTTGTTTTATTCAGCAGTATAAAAATGAGGTAAATACATAACATTGGCAGTAGCAACTACTGCCACAGTTGTTGTAAGGGTATGATAAATACATACTACAGTATGACAAGGACTTGAACCTATTTACCGTGATTATTAATGTTATGTTCACAACACTAAATATTCATTAGAACTCAAAACTCTCCTAAAGATATGGTTCAGGTCACTGCAGTAGTGTGTGTTTATAAGATGACAAATGAACTCTTGTATACACTAGTTACTTCACTAAACTGGGGATATCTGTGAAATAAAAACAGAGATATTATTCTCTGGGACCAACTGACATGCATATTTGTTATGCATGTGTGCCTGTGTGCTGGTGTTGGAAATAAATCTTTGCAAGGCAACTGTGTTTTTCTCATTTTTTTTATAATGTAACAAGGATTTTATCAGCAAAGATAGCATGTAAAGTAAATAGCCAAGCTTTTACAGTCAATAATAATGTTTTTAAGAAATTGTTCTACATGATCACTTGCCCACCAAGAAAAACATAGTCCATGTAAATCTTTTTCAAATACTATACTGTAATTGATTTATATTTTGAAAAAAATTATAACAAATACTGGTAGCAAAAACATTGTTTTATCTCTTTGTATATCTAACATTTTTTATGTTCTTGTTACTTAGTCATCCACCCACACTTTGCTATGAAACTGTCTTGAATAATTGAGCCACAATTTTGTGAACTTAACTTATTGTGGGGAACATGGGGTTAAATTGGTAAAGATTCAAAATGTGAGACTTTTAAAATATGTGAATCGATCTTTATTGAGAAATATTCATATTGATAGAACTCACGCTAATGTACTATGTGATCTCATGAAAGCCTCTGTAATGTCATAGACCGAGGCAGTTATCTTGTTTGTACTACCAGTCTTGGCAAGATTTCAACATTTCAATCTGCACACTCAAGAACAGATACTTCCTAAGCCTTTTCATACTGTGGGTTACTGAGGCAACAGCTTTGTTTCTAGCCATTAGGAAATGACATCTTGAAAAATGATGCATATGTCATCACTACTGATCCATGAATACTGCATACATTACCTTCGCTGCACAACGACATTGTGAATAGCAGCAAAGAAAAAATATCAACAAGAGATGCTTGACTGACCTGATCTACTGTATATTCAAAAGAGAGCAGTCAAAAATCATTAATGTTCAAAAGATTCAGAAAATAAAAAGAGCTGCAAACTGATGACTCACAAGGGTGCAAACAAATACAGTAAGTGAAAATACAAAATATGCAAGAGATGTATAAGGTCAATAACAACTAGAATACAGACCTGTTCAAAATATTACTTAGACAACATTGATAACATCAGAACTGCTTTTCATCTTTGTTTTGAAAGGTGTTCTTACATTCTCAATGGAACTAGAGTATCTTTTATATACTGTACTTGTAACTACAACATTGATTATACTTTACTGACATAGCAAGTATAAAAGATTATTATGATACCTACATAAGACTTGTTTGGATACCTAAATTTGTGTCATTATAAAAGCAGCAATACACACTATCTATATCCAGTGCTGGCTGGTGTAATAAGGGCCAAACATTGAAAGCATAAGAGTTTATATGCTTTCAATGTTTTTTAATTGGATTTGTGAATGACATCTTTTGGTCTCCAGCCCCATTAGAAGGGATCATGTTAAGCACAAGGGAAGATTACTTTGTGTAGGGTTTCTTAACACTGAGTTAAATTTGTAAGTTTTACGTCTTTCATCTTTTAAATTGTTTCCAAATAATTTGTCCTTTGGGTACAGGGCCAGATTGAGACACACTGAGCCCTAACCTATGTCAATATTTATAGGCTGCATATTATAACAAAAACAATACAATACAATATATACTGTATGTAAAAAATGTTGTGATTGTTATTATTAGAGTACAGTATTGTATTGTATATTATGCTTGTATGCTACTGTTTTATTGTATTTTGTAAGTGATTCCCTATCCATAAATAATGCAAAAACATGCAAACGAAGATTTATAAAATGAAGAATTGCCATCAATAAGTCCTTCTGTGCCAGTTATTTCTAGTCAACACTGATGTCTGGAGATTAGCAGGTCAAGATTATACTGCCACACTGCAAGGAGACGGGGAGCCAGGGGTTCAGGCTTAGAGGGGGCCTATAGCTTATCAGTTCAACAATATCTTATACCTGCATTATTTACTCAGTACTGTATTACTATACACTGGAAATTCAAGTTAATAAATAAGAACTATGTTGCACACTCATGATTCAAATTGACTGCTAGATATCAAGGGTGCTGAGATCTGGCCATGACTTGCAAGAAAGAATGATAAAAACACCAATGAACAAACATATTGTACATGGGGCTTCCCAGATAGCAGATACTATTACACTGATTATAAGCCAACTGGCACATTTTCTTGATATTTACTATAATTTAGATATGTTATTGACTCCATAATGTCATGCTATGTAATGTTAGTTTAGATAAATAAATTACAAATTTACAATGTACTGATGAAGTAGAGTAAAGATTGGCCATATTGTTTATACAGTACAGTCCTAGGCTGTTTAGGTACAGATATATGTTCAGTTTTTATCTTTGACCTTGGTTATTTGTTTATCTTCACTTTATCATTTTACAAGAGTGTCAACACAAGTAGGGAAAGGGACTTATGGTTGGGTGCACCACTTTGAGACCAGGTCATTCTTAACCCATTTTGTACGGGGCTTTGCTGAATAAAATCATTTGGAGTTAGCTGCATAAAATATTACAGGTAAATGTAGTATCCCGTATTGAAGGGGTTAATTCATCCTTGGGTGGTCAAAAAGTTGCAGAAACCTATTTATTTGCCCCTGAGTAACACCACAACACCACAGAGGAAGAATTGGGATGAGTGTTCAACATGCTATACTGCTTACAGGCATGAAATTATATTAATGCTAGCCATTTTGAACATGCATGATATGTTCTACTTTAATACAGTAATCTGAAACAAACAAAAATATTATATATATATTTATATATATTTATTCAGTGCTCTGCAACTTTCTGATCACTCAGTACATCAAGTTGGGTTCCTGCCTATCAATACTATATCAGTTCTCAAACCTCTTGACCATGGTATCACCTAATTTTAGTTGTACAACCCATAACAGTTGCTGAGGCAGATGATGTCAACTGTGAAGGAAGAGAAAGTGATGACTGTGCATGATTTCTGAAAGGATTACAACATTCCCAAAGTCACCATGCACAGCTTGGAAAGTCATTTCTTTGTCATCCCTGAATAAAGTGTGGTGCATGTTTCAGTCATGTGGTGGCTGGAAGAGCAACCCATTCTGAATCTCACTAGGGTGTGTCATGTGAGAGATACAGTGATATGAATTTCATCAAGAGAAGAGCATCTTGAGGAGCACCAGTTAGAATTAACAATTTAAATGCCCATTCAGCCACTGGAGACAACATAGGAAAGGAGGAAGACCAGTTTGACATTTGTGAAACTGTGTGGGAGTCTGAGGGACATCTCCACTCCACCTTCAACACATGATGATGACCAGGCTTGTTCTTATTGATGTGGTGAGTGTTATTTAATTGTGTTGTAGGTGTAGTATTAGTGTAGGAATTTTATTTTCGGTGATACATGTGGGTGTTGTACTGGCTGGGAACGTATCCCATTGAACACCATGCTATACTGATCCCAATTTATGATATTTGACCTGTGATGGGTTTTTCAGGAACGTAACCCCATCGTAAATATAGGGATACTGTACCTTTAAAAACATGAAAATATAAAATTATTCCTTAGCAGATGAATAAAATTTATACTGTAAATTAATTGAAAATGAGTATAAAGTACTGTACTGTATATGTTGTGAGGACGTTAATTTCAAATATAAAAATAGAGTGAGAAAATACACCTGTTGTGGATCTTAATGTTAACATCTTTCTCATCCAACACAACTGATGAATCTAAATTTCAACATTACAGTAGGATATGCAGGAATAATGCAAATTTGTTGTTTTCTCTAAAATAATGTTGCTTCCTACTGGAGTTAACAGTTAATAGGATCAGTCAGTGCATAACCAGGTAACAGATGGGTGCAGCCACTGAACTCAGAATTAAGTGGCTGTAGTTTAATACTTGTAGATTTATTTTTTATCAACGTAGAATCACTTGAATTATTTTGACAAGAAGATTAGTCTGAGCTGTTTATTTTACCTGAAAAGTCCAAGATGGCTGATATAACTGCGACTGAATCAAAATGGGTCCGTACACTAGTGTTATCCATGTTGTCCTACAAAATAAAATGCTGTACAAAAAAATCTTAATAGTTATTTACTATCTTATTATCTTTACACTTATTTTAGAAGAAAATCACGAGTATATAATTACAAAATGGCCAATGATTTGGAAATACAGTAAAGTTACTCATTAGCATACAGTATTGCATTGTATTCAGTGAATTTTATGCTTCCTTCAGACACAGGTACTGTGTGACTGACTGACTTGAGCGATGTTTAGAGATATGAAAATGTTTTTTTGTAGATCTAACATATCAGTGTAATTACCCTTAATTTCACTCAAGTTTGATATGGTCTTAGAAAAGTATTAAACATTAAAATTACTCAAATAATATACATATATGGAGATGAAAACTAGTTCAACACCGCACTAAGCCAAACTGAATATTAAAACTAATTTATCTGAAAAGAAATACCTCGAGATTAACTGTATATTTAACTCAAATGACTTAAGCCTCATGGACCTGGTTTTGGGGTAAACAAGATTGCCCAATGCCCACCCTTCTGTGGAGGTGAAAGTAGAGGAGATTTGCATTACCCTCTTCATTCCCATCCTTCTCCCTATGTCTTACCTCAACCTCCCCTCACTTGCATCTCATTCTTCCTCCTACTTCTGCCTGTATCCTACCTCCTGCTAACACCTGTGCCTTCCCATTTTCGTCCTCCATACCTCCTCTGCCTTCATCTTTACATTACATTCCACGTTATACCTTCCTCCTTTCACCTATGATCTCCCACTACCTCCCTCCCTACCCTATCCTTCCCTCCCTTTCCCCCCTTGTCCTCACCCAACCCCTGAAGCGCTTGTGACCTGACCCGTGACCCACCAGGAAGTGTCCAGCACAGTTAGGCTGGAATTGAGGTGATGGCATTACATTGTTGTGTAAGGTTAAGTTAAAGTTAGGTAGGGTTAGGTTAGGTAAGGTTAGGTTACGTTAGGTTATGCTATGTTACGTTACATTATGTTACAATAAAGAAGACTTCTGCCTCCACAACTCCCTCACTGGACCACTACCACCTATACAACTCCCTCACTGGACCACTACCACCTACACAACTCCCTCACTGGACCACTACCACCTATACAACTCCCTCACTGGACCACTACCACCTACACAACTCCCTCACTGGAACCACTGGACCATTACCACCTACACAACTCCCTCACTGGACCACTGGACCACTATCACCTATACAACTCCCTCACTGGACCATTACCACCTACACAACTCCCTCACTGGACCACTACCACCTACACAACTCCCCACTGGACCACTACCACCTACACAACTCCCTCACTGGACCACTACCACCTATACAACTCCCTCACTGGACCACTACCACACACAACTGGACCACTACCACCTACACAACTCCCTCACTGGGCCACTACCACCTACACATCTCCCTCACTGGACCACTATCACCTACACAACTCCCTCACTGGACCACTACCACCTACACAACTCCCTCACTGGACCACTACCACCTACACAACTCCCTCACTGGACCACTACCACCTACACAACTCCCTCACTGGACCACTACCACCTACACAACTCCCTCACTGGACAACTACCACCTACACAACTCCCTCACTGGACCATTACCACCTACACAACTCCCTCACTGGACCACTACCACCTACACAACTCCCCCACTGGACCACTATCACTTGCACAACAGTATTAACTATTTATAAAGATACAAATTACATTCCGATTTTTCATCAACATATTAAAACAGCGACAATTTATCCCATAAAAAAATAAACACATTTGGAATTAACAAGAGTTACTGAAGTTGTTTACCCGTGTTAGATTTTCACATTAAACTCACGTCAAGTCTGTGGTATTTAAAGGTAGAAAATAGTGATTACTGATTTCGTCCAAAATTAACTTCGTAAGAAATTACATACTTAATTTCATATCGATCCGCGAAACTTTTCTCATGTGTCCAACAAATGAACAAGAACAACATTACATACGGACGGAGTGAACAGGGTAGAATTAAATGTTCTTCTATGTTAAAGGCTCAAAGAGCTGACACCACCGGACACAGAAAGATTAGACTCAGAATAAAATAAAGTGCCAACGCCTGTGATTACAATGTTTATTTTACAGATTAAGTAAATTTAAGGTTGTTAGTCTTTTAAATACTGTACTGCTAGGTCATAACAAAATAACCTGAATGAGTTCCTTTGAAATTAAATGAACAACCTTTCTCTGTAGAGCTATATTAATTTATTAAAGTATTAATGAAGAAAATTGCATTCGTTGACGTGGTAGATCGTATGTTACCACTTTGTTAATGTTAACATAATCTGCCAGAAGACAAACTTTTCCAGGCTTTTACTGACTTTGTGCTTTTGTTGACATTCAATTACAGTTATTCAGCAGGCCAAGAAAGTTTTACTGTTCGAATGATTAAAGGGAGAGAGAGATGAGAGAAAATGACAGATAGGACAGGGAAGGAGAGGCCGCCTAACTCTCCCGTTACAACACACAAGGAAGTAGTTTCCCCGCATCACCCTCCTTACTTTGTTTACCACAGGACTGAGGTTATCTTGTCTTCAGGTCATGTCAGGCCTGGCGAGATCCAGGTCGGTGCGTTGTGATTGGCTCAGCCAGTGTAGGATCCTTTCACCTCTCGCTGATTGGCTCTTGGGTTGGTGAAAAACAAAGATTCTGTAACATTCATACCACCTAACAGTTTATGCTTATATACAAGCGTCTTTATTAAGTGTTTCCGACTTAATAACTCCACGTTTCACATAACGAAGCATAGACCGTAGACACAACTCCCCAGATGAACACAGCAACATTGATTTACAAGTGAGAAATAAATTATTAAATATATTCGGTTACCCCGGAAATTCCGTTATTAAACCACAGATTCCTGAAAACTGCCTATATAAGCAAAGCTGGGGTCATACTAGTCACAGTTACATCTTCAGAGGTCAAGGTGAGTAGACGTGCGAGCTGCCAGTCGCGACAGCTTGGCGGCAGTTGCTCTCAGTGGTTCTACAGTTTTGTGAATATTAGTTTACCCTAGTGAGTCTTTGTCAACGAGGGGATATGTTTATTGTAACGATGTATAGTTGACTGATTTAATGGCATTGACATACACTGTAGGTAACAAAGTGTAAACGCCGATTAATACGTTCATGAAAAGCGTTGAATGAATAACTCCGTATAGTTTACTAGTCTTTTACAATACTAAGGTTCCATTATAATTACTGCAAGTGTAGATGAACAATTAACACAACAGTGAATTTGATCCAGCAGTAGACATGATACACTCAACCTTCATACCTCTTCCCTCCCTCACGTATATTATTAGGTATCAATACAGTTGGGCAGTTTTAAATCTTTACTAACTTACTGTACAATTAATCTCTGCCCTCATATGTAAGTACGAGAGTTTTGTTTCTAACACGATAAACTCGTCTGCATCATTGGCCATCTGTAAAGGGTAAGCGGTAGTAGTATAATTAATCACACAAGGAATTAATTAATGCAGTTATTAAGAAGGGGCAATTAAGCTCCAGTAAAACACCACACCCCTCCACAGGGATATTCAAATGAATAATTTTGTGTAATATTGTGAAAATATATGTATGTGTGCGAAGCAATGAAAAAATCAAATTGTGTAGGTAAGATTAGGTGAATGTTTGTGTGTGCGTGCGCGTGTGTTTGAGTGTGTCTATGTATGACACAGACAGTCAGGGCATGACGTGTATTGTGAACAATTGCAGATGCGCGCACAGGTGTTACTGGTGACGGTGGCGACCCTGGGAGTGGTGCCGTCCTGGGCCCTCCTGGACCTCTTTGCTAAGAAGAGCAGCGGAGTAGGCGCCTACACCAGGGGCGCCTACAGAAAACCCAGCAGCGGCTACAACAGGTTCTACTTGGCTGGTACAGGTTCCACTGGATACACTGGTGGAGGTGGTGTCAGCACTGGGAGTGGAAGCGTCAGTGGTGGATTCGGCGTCAATTCAGGAGCTGGCAGTGGTGGATTCGGTGTCAGTTCAGTTGCTGGCAGTGGTGGATTCGGTGTCAGTACCGGAGCTGGCAGTGGTGGATTCAGTGTCAGTTCAGGAACTGGCAGTGGTGGATTCGGTGTCAGTACCGGCGCTGGCAGTGGTGGATTCAGTGTCAGTTCAGGAACTGGCAGTGGTGGATTCGGTGTCAGTACCGGCGCTGGCAGTGGTGGATTCGGTGTCAGTACCGGCGCTGGCAGTGGTGGATTCGGTGTCAGTACCGGCGCTGGCAGTGGTGGATTCGGTGTCAGTACCGGAGCTGGCAGTGGTGGATTCGGTGTCATTTCAGGAGCGGGCAGTGGAATTATCATCGGCACCAGTAGTGGAAGTAGTGGAACCGGTACAACTAACGGTGGAAGTGGAGTATTCATCACAAGCTCCGGGAGTGGAGGCCAGCCCGGCACTATAACTGGAAGTGGAGGCCAGCCCGGTACTATTACCGGAAGTGGAGGCCTGCCCGGCACTATTACCGGAAGTGGAGGCCAGCCCGGCACTATTACCGGAAGTGGAGGTCAGCCCGGCATCATCACCGGAAGTGGAGGTCAGCCCGGCAGTATCACCGGAAGTGGAGGCCAACCCAGCATTATCACCGGAAGTGGAGGTCAGCCCGGCATCATCACCGGAAGTGGAGGGCAACCCGGCATCATCACCGGAAGTACAGACAGTGGGTTTGGCGTTAATGCAGGAAATGGAGTTGTGACTAGTATCGATGGTTCAATTAACGTAAGTGGTGGCATCGACGGTAGCGTGGGTGGTGGTGGTGCAGCTGTGTGCCCAGTGGTGACACAGCCGGTGGTCACGGAGGTCACACAGACACAGTTTACCACCGAGTACGTGACGGTGCCTCATCCTCTGCCTACTTTTATCATCAGTACTGTGCCCCTCGACAAAACTCTTCTAGTGACCGCCACGGCCCTCACCACATTTGTTCAGCCTCGAGAGACCGGCTACTGCGCGAGCACCAAGGTCGTATACTCCACTAGTACTGTGACGCGGGGTAAATTGGTGACGGAGACGCGGGTCCTCACCGAAACCAACGTGTTGCATGACATTAAGACGGTCACCAGGACATTTACCAGTACCGAGTTGGCCACTGTAGTACGCACAGTCACCAAGCAGGAGCAAGAGACTGTCACCAATACACTCATCGCCACGCAGACGTCCACCACTGTAGAGTATCACACCGACACCGTAACTAGCAGCTACCAGGCCCTCACCAGCACCGTGAGTAACCTCCCTCACTCACCTCTCAGTAAGGATATAAACAATAAATATGATGTAACCCCACACTGCCCTCCCCACTCCAACACAGCCTTAATCTGTTCGTAGTTGACTGAGTTACCCCATCTTAAGAAAGACTCGACTATCACAGTTCAGTCACCTCCTTGATAAAATATTTGACTGTCCCAGCTCAAGTAGGGTCTTAAGTCCTCCAGTTTAACATCAATACGATTTTGTTCAACATTTTTACACCAATCTGGTTTTTTCTCAGTTTGCTGGCTGCGCAGATGTTTCTCTCATTTATCATTGCTCCAGCGCTCTTGTCAACCAGTGGCTGAGTTGCAGTATTTCCCACCCTCGCGTTAACACCCTTTATAATTTCAAGTGTCATATGAGGGTCGTCATGGATCCTGGTGCTGAAAAATTAGTGCATAAAAATTTATCCTGGTAACAGGGGATGTGAGGACGCATTTACTTATATTGGAAACTCTGTCATTTTGGCTGCCACAGATAACTTTTATGCCGTAGGTTAAGCGAGCCAGTTAAATGCGTTCAAATGTCACGAGTTAAGGAAAGAAATTAACACACGGATCTTAGTATAAAGCCGATCTCTTACTTCCTTCTGTCTCTGACTGTGCTTCTCTTGGCCAGGTGGTGTCCGTCCCCAATACTGTGGTGGTGACGTCGACAGAGCTCGTCTGGAACGTCGTTACCGTCAGCCACACAAAGACTAAGACGGCTTACAAGACAGTGTTGCAGAAGTGTGGTGGCTACTGATGTAGTCACTCCTAAAGGAACTCCTGCAGCGGGGGAAGTTGGTGAGTTACCCGGTTTACTGAACCTGCCGCAGTTGCTGTTTTGTAGTAACGTTACAACTCTGAGGTGGCGGCGGCGTAGTACAGTGGCTACTTATCCTCCGCCAGAATTACTAATACAAGAGGAATATAAACAGTAGTTTGAATATATGAATAATTTATTTCTTGTTTCTCTCACAGGCACGACGATGACTTAGCAGCTCCAGTCCTCGTGCCCATCTTCTCCCTCCGGCTCACTCCCCCGCCCCCCCCCACCCCGCCCGGCCCCTCGGACCCACATCCTCCCTCCCCAACATTCTGAATTGCGGAAGGGGATGCAGAGGGCAGGGCGTATGGGAGGAGGGAGAGAATCTGTGTTCATGATACAATGTGATCGTCATCCAGGCTGACACACATATCAATCTTATAATCTCATTTGTGTATTTTTGTTAAGCATTTTTGGGTAATAATGCTATACATTATGGCATTTACGTGTTATAAGTGTAATATAATGCACGTGTTATACAGTGTAATATAATGCACGTGTTATGCAGTGTAATATAATGCACGTGTTATACAGTGTAATATAATGCACGTGTTATACAGTGTAATATAATGCACGTGTTATACAGTGTAATATAATGCACGTGTTATGCAGTGTAATATAATGCACGTGTTATACAGTGTAATATAATGCACGTGTTATACAGTGTAATATAATGCACGTGTTATGCAGTGTAATATAATGCACGTGTTATACAGTGTAATATAATGCACTTGTTATACAGTGTAATGTAATGCGCCTATTGTTCATCCGTGCAGAATAATAATGTTATTTATTATTATTTATATAAGGACGTAAGGTCTTAATGTTTGTCTGTGCAACTTGTAAATAATATAGTGGAAATTACTACGCAAATAAAAATTGACAAAATTACAACATTAATAGGAATCATAACCCAACGGCTGTCGGGTCTTCTGCATAATGCACAAGAGCGTTGCTCAGGGGATGCGGGGATACCAATCTCCCAAGCAAAGTCATACCCAATGATGATACGGGCAGCAATCACGTCCCCTTTCCGCGACCCTTTCCCGTAGACATACGAGAGGTCAGGAAGTTTATGGAGGACATCGTACCAGGTGGGCGGGGAGTCTAGGGGGATGGTACTGTGCCATCAAAACTCCTAAGAAGGTGAGGCAGCGATGGTAGCCCGCAACAGTTTATTACTACTATATATGGTGTGTGTGTGTGCATGGGTGGGTGGTGTGTGTGTGTGCATGGGTGGGTGGTGTGTGTGGGTAGGCGGTGTTTGTGTCTAAGGTTTCTATTCCATTACATCCATTTTTAGGCAAAGAAAAATACTTATCATGCACATGCACATTTTATTAGCTAGACAACATACATTATTAATGTATACGCCTTAATTATATTTCTAAAATAACCTTTGTAACCATATGCTATAACGAAGGCTATGGGAGTGGGGCGCAACATCCACTCTACATATTTACAAATATTTAAGCATTAAAGTGAGTACGACGCTAATTTCTTGGAATGTTTCTAATGTGTAAGATAATATTGAGAAAATAATGAACGAAAACATATTCAAACAGTGGTATGTTCACTGTGCCCCCCACTCGATGCCATGCAATAAACTAAATACTGTAGGTAGAGCAGATGACTCGGGAATTTATAATATTTATGTTTTTGCTCCGACATTACTATTTATTTATTGATAAGAACGGCAGCTAAAATACTATACATACACTCAACGTAAAATATATGAAATTAACAGAACTAGTTTTGTTTGCGGCAAGACAAATGACCACCTTGACTGATGTCCCTCCGCCACGAAGCAGAAGTTAAGAGACGTCAGTTACCCTCAAGACGGAGACGCACACGGACGCGTCAGGTTCTTTACCTTCGTGGATAATTAAGATTCAAGCACCCTGCAAGGACGTTGTGAATAGGCTATACCATACATTGAAATAATATAAAGGAATATGTGAGGCAGACTGACGATAAAAAGAAATTTTAATTATTTTAATGGACGTTTGTTGTGGCTTTACATGATACGTGGCGAGGTAAAATGGTACCTTTTAATCCTTAAATCACTTAATTTCTTACTTTGTTTATAATTTGAACAATAAATTACAGTGCAGCAGTGGGTTGCAATAGTAATAAGTAAACCGTGTTGCAATGCATACAAAATATTACGTTCCTCAGCTCCGAAACTATGAAGACAAGTTAGCGAATTGGTCGTTTGGTTAAGAAATGATGATTCCCTACCACCCAGCCACGGTAAGTGTTCATATTTATTTAATTTATACTCCCTAGAAATAGTAAATCAATAAATATAATATAGTAGGTAATAATTAGCTCTTCCGCACCCAATTCGCTAATTTAGTCTACATCCTACAATGAATATATCGTAAAGAACAGATACAAATTCCTATTGGACATGATTGACGAAAGGTACTCTGCTAATTACCCAACCACCGCTTAAAATAAGTTATTCAGGAAGCGTTGCCAGTGAGCGCAATTTTTTTTTATAAATTTGATATACAGTATAGTGTTTAACTGCGTAGTTATTGTTGTTGTTCTTTATCATTTTATTAATAAAGTGTTCCTATACACCATACATATAAAATAAATCTCATGAAGATTAAACATTCAAGCAAGATTAAGATAGATTAGGATGGATGGTTTTGACGTTTTAGTTATAATAGGGCCGTTTACCCCGTCACCTGTGTTAGGTTAGGTTAGGTTGTTCCTGATTTTCATTAGATCCAAAATTAGTTCTATTCAAGGTGGGCGAGGTGGTCATTGGTTAATAACTGGTGGGTAGTGGCTGACTTGAATGTGTCGGGCAGAGAAATACTGTAGACTAGACCACCACGTACCATTCCCCAATGTTTTTACCAGTTTGTTGGGAAGCTATTGCTGGCCTCTACAAGCTCGGGAAGGTTATGGTGGTGGTGGTACTTCCCTTGACGTATCCCTGAATGCCTCAGAGATGGAAAATTCTCAAGGCCAGGATTAAACGTGCCTAGACATAGCACAAATTGGGGTAAATTTTTACAAGGTGACTGCTATTTTAAAGTTAATACATGCAATAGATATATGTCTCATCATTCTAAGTAACTTTCATTCTATGCACTTCCGTCGCAAATGAATAATATTGAACCTAATAGAACCTGACCTAACCAACCAAAGAAACATCTAATCTATCCTGACCAAACAAAATTTTATTAGTAAAGTTGATAAACAAGTTAGCTGTGGACCTGTTCCATAGACTCATGAAACTCGTGGATTGGGGAGCTTCCAAAGTGAAAACATTCCCGATATTTAGTCGCTTTAGATTTATCTTTGAATACATTTTTAAGCCTATGGTGGACTGGGGATCACCTTAGGTTAGACTGACACCCAGTTTGTCTTGAAGAACGCGCCGCTTAGACCTGAGTTCATCCCAGTCGATGTAGGCGTTGTGGAGGTGTCGGGGGCCCTTGGCAGTACTTGGGTCAAAGGCCGTCCGGCTGTGCATCACCCGGGAGTTGTCGAGCACTAGTATGTCTCCTGTGGGAGGGGAAGAGAGCTGCTGTTACTGATAAAAAATAAATAAATAAAGACCATTTTTTACCTTGATTAATTTATTTTTGGAGAAATATAAGCAATTTTTAATTTCTTATAACTGATATTGGAATCTTCGAAACTACTACATGTTTGTTGATCTCGATTGTGTAATCTTATCTATTGTATCTGACATTTCAGATTAGTTTTATTTTTTTTGTATTATATTACACCGGTATACACTAGCACTAGAGAGAGCACGAGGATGCACGATGCAGTTCTCCAGGGAATGGGCACTGGTAGGGAACATGTACAGTATACCGTAATTGTTTTACAGCATTTCCTGTTTTATATTGAAATTAATTTAAAAATATATATAATTACAGCACAATATATAGCCAAATTAAGAGATCGTTTTCCCTTTTCCTCTAAGTGAATTTTAAATGCTAGCTGACACGAGCACTGACCCGGTTTGGTCTTCATCTCTATGCTGTGTTCGTAGAGGGTGTTGTTGAAGGTTTTGAGGGCGCTGTAGAAGGCCAGGATCTGCTCAGGGGTCAGGTCCATGATCGAGTCCCTCGACTGTGACGATGTGTGCAGCCTCTTGAGCTTCCCTTGTTCGTCCAGCCTGCGGGGTAGGAGAAAGTAAGGTCAGGGCCATGTGAGGGGAGAGGTCATGGGTATGGGGGAATAGGTGATGTTTAGGTGCAGACAGAAAAATGAGGTCAGAAGAGTGGGGAGGTGGAAATGGAGGAATTTTCAGGTGCGGCAATGGGAAGGTAAATAAAAGTTCATATATGAGGAGAAAGGGGAAGAGTGAAAGAGAGGCCTTAAAAAATACAAAGGGAAGGGAAATGGATGAATAAAAAGCCCGAGGCAAGTGCTGGAGAGAATGTGCTTGTGTGTGTGTGTGTAACAGATTTAAACGCTCCTATCTTGGGATTAAATGGTGTAGAAGGACAGATAGGAAGACACCTGGAGAGACATAGGCAGACCTTGATTAATGCATAGGGATGGAGTTTTAGAGGAGGAAGCGAGAGAGACGGGAAGGAAGACGGACTCACTCTATGGTTGTCGTCTTGGTGATCTTGTCGAAGTCATAGATCTGGAAGCCCTTGTCCTGGAAGTAGATTGGGGTGGTTACAAGGGTGGCGTAGTGTTGTGGGTGTATCTCCTTCATTAATTCGGTGGCGTTCAGTCCGTCGCTTAGGACATTGGCTCCTCCTTTGCCCTCGTGTTGACGGATACAGTGTAGCCAGGTTGTCTGTGGGGGGCGATATTGGATGGTTTTAAGTTTGTCTCTCTGGCAAAACAGGATATCACAGGTTACACGTTGACAGATATGTATAGACTCAACCTAGGCAGGGTATAGTTTCACTTAATGCGGTTATATCAAGCAGCCATAGTCTAATCTCAAGCGGCAGGTACTAAGCAGGTATAGCATCCCACTAAGCAGGACTATACTCACCCCAGGCGGGTACTCGTAGTAAGGCATGTCGGTATGAAGACCTAACTTGGACCCCGTATACGCCAGGTTGTTGGGGGTGATTTGATTTATGATCTCGTAGTCTTGCCTGTCAGAATATTACGAGGAGGATAGTTAGGTACTGAAAGGTGTTTGGTGTATTGGGGGATGTTTGTTAGGTACTGGGAGAAATTTGCTTAGCACTGGGAAGTGTTTGTTGTACAGGGGGATAAGCAAGATCAATATGCTTTATGTGGGGGCATTTCATGTATTACCGCAAGGTGAACTCTAGATATGTTCATGGTTTTTGTAGATATTGCTTGTAAGTAAGGCAAAAGACTTAAGATTTTTTGTATTCAGTTTTGACGTGACATTCCCCATGGCGGGAAAATGATGACCCTTACTGGGCGTCAGGTGGTAATCCTGTGTGATATTACTGTACGCTGACGTCTGGTATATGAACGTCAATTTAAGATGACAAACCGTAATGTCAGACACAAACATTCAAGGTGGTGTATTATGGAATATTCTTAGAAAGTTTCAGCAGCATTTTGGACAGGAAAATGGTTATTCTTTAATTTTTAGTAACATGATGATGATTGCAGATACATGGTTTGAACAACAATGTAAATGACATTGGTAAGAATCAGGGATTTGGCTGCGATTTTTTCACAAGCGATGCATCAACGGTGCAGTTAAGTACTGACCCATAATGTGTTGACTTGATGAAGCCGAGTGTGTCGATGAAGTCATTGATGGTGCCAACCCTAGTAGGGGCGTCCTCCACCAGCACCACACCGAACTTCTCCAGCTGTACTAGCCAGTCTAGCAGTACCTGGTCCTCCTCCATGGCCGATTGGAAATTGAGCCGAGGTACCTGGAACCCTGAGCCCCAGCGCACCTGTCAGAGGGAAGGAGGGATGTTATGAGAGGGTAGGTGTATTGAGAGAGACGTTGATTATGCCACTATGTCACCTTGGTCCACATTCTTAGATTTTCTTACGCGTTTTTATTTCTCATCAGTAGGTGAGAGAATACCTCTCTTCATTGGAAAAATATTAGTCAGAGTCAAAATGAATTGGTCACTGTAAATAATGGTGTATAACACATCAGTGTTACGTGAGATTTCATGTCGTCGTCGGCGATCCCTCGGATCAGTCAGAGTTGGCGAATCGGGAGATGACTTTAGAGTCTGATTCGTGTGCCACAGGTCTGTTGAGAGATGGCCGATTTGCTCTTATAGGAAAGGTCGGTCGCTTGCGTTCCTTCTCCTTCCTTCCTTCCTTCCTTGACCTGACTTGATCATGTTCTTCATGCTCTAAGAGTTGATATAACTTCTATGCCACTCTGGTTTCATTTAGAGGAATAATATAACGTGCTATACAAATATTTAACTATCCAGGTCGAAGTCACTAAAGTCACCTCCATCATCCTAAGAGTTGCTTACCCGCGAGAGCATGTACCTAGAGCGACGCTTGGCCCGTGCTTCAGGTGTGAACGCCCTCTCGTGTAGCCACTTCCCAGTGTAGGTGCTCAGGTGCCCATCAGACCACTCCACATGCAGGTTTCCTCCCTTCACCTGTCAGATAATCACATAGTAAGCTCTTTGTCCGCTGGAAGTTTTTCAGTTTTATGAAGATAATTTTTGTTTTTATACATAACAAAAGAAAAACAAATATGTATGATTAGATAACCTTTTTTCGCCCGTGTCCTTCATCTTCACTACCTCTCCTTCACCACCTCTTCTCTCCTTACCTTCTCCCCCTTCTCTCCTTCCTCCCCATCCTTCTTCCTTTTCTCTCTTCCCCTTCAATATCTCTCCTCTCCCCCCGTATTTCTCAGTGTTTTCCTTACATCTACTCCTCATCTCCCCCGTTACCTGCGCATCGTTAGGTCGTATATCCAGGCAGAGGTCGTCAATGAGGAAGAGCCGAGCGATGGCGTCACTGTTGAAGCAGCTCTTGCAGGTGCAGTTCTCCCTCAGCCACACGTGCGGGTATGTGGAAGTGGTCCCGTCCCCGAACACTGCCTTGATTGTCTTGACGTCCACCTGTTTCTCCGTCACATCGCTATTACCTGGGACATAGAAGAAACTGAGGTGTTGGGTTCTCTGAAGTCCTGGGATTCTGAGGTGAGATCCGAGGTTTCTGAATATCATAGCGTCCTAATGTCGTAACCAGGCTGGAGTGCAGCAGTTAATTTTTAGAGGACAGGTCATTGTTGGTTGGAAAGGCGAGAAAGTTCCAAATTTTATCAGTAAAGGTATTGAAATAGTTATTAAATCGTATTCACTCACCAGGTTGCCTAATTTGTGTGTCAGGTACTTGGGCTTGGCGGGGGACGGTGGTGCTCAAACAACGTTCAAACGCCCTCACTCCTTCACCTCTCATACAATACTGAAAGTGCAACAAGTTAGTGACGGGTATTCTAGAACTATATTCTCGCACCAAACAGGAGAGAACACTTGGATTAGTAATTAACAACAAATGGTATAAATAAAAGATAGTTGACGAAACTATGAAGATCTAGAATATCCGACAGTTGCAGTGATTGTTTGCATGTCTCCTCCATCTTCCAGAAGACCTCGGATTAAAGAGAGAGAAGATGATAAGATTAAACATACAGTACAGTTCAGAGACTCGGAAGGAACGAGTAGTGTGATGACTTCATAATTCATTGATATATGTAGGTTCTAATTTGTATATAGCATAATCGCGGGAGATTTATGAGATTAGTTAGAGGGGATAACCGCCTTGTCGCGTTGTGGGGAGGGGGGGGCTTGTGAGCTTCGAGAACCCAGCAATATAGTCTGTTGGCGGGTGTATGCTGACACCTGGCAGGACTGTCCGTGCCGAACTGGTTGCTGATGAGGTTCTAACCAAAGAGTTACCACAAGGGTACTGGGCTGCAGTAAGGGTATGGAGCTCTAAGGATGCCCTGGGTTGGATGGGTGGGTGTCCTGGCTGGGGTCTTTGCACCACCTAGGACAAACTTTTAAATCACGGGCTTCACCTTCACCTTGGGGACAAGGTACCCCATCCTTGGTAACCGAAGTTAGCTTCTGTTCACGATCCCCGAGGTTTTGTATTATTAAACTAAAATCTTGTTGGTAAAAAGAACAATAAAAGGTTCGTGTGGCAAATGGCCAGACCGCCGAGTCTTCTCTTTAGAGCCAACCTGGCTTGTCGATCTCTTCGGGGAAGGACAAACCCACCCCCATTTTGATGTAGAGTTCTCAGCAGTAGGTATTTACAATCTTCCTCTCATCCTGTGGGGGTTCAAAGCCGCCGTAGGTTAGTGCGGGGATATCGTTTTCAGATCATATCTCTGATGAAACTCTTGCCGTCGTACTTGTACTTGACCACGAAACACCCGCTCGTGTAACCATTGGATAGTTGGATTATAAAACATATTGGTACAATTATGCCGTCACAAGGGTCCCCCAACTCTTAAGTGTAGTTGCCAGGGAGACAAAATAATCATGCCACAAATAATCACTATCTGCCAGACTGTTATCTGATCTTCTAATAAACAACTCCGAGAGTGGCGTCATACGATCAGCAGGTTTTTTTTTTTTACGGAGATTAGCCCACCCGAGCACAGGTCACTGATCTACATTGGGGCCTGGGGGGCGAAAATTTAATAATAATAATAAAAATAATAAGAAGAAAGGACCATAAAGACATACAATGTTTTTTTTTTATCAAGAGTGAGAAACAATATATGTACAGTATGTTGTGTTGTCAATGGTAAGATAAACAATTGAGACCCTGCAATTGTGTGTAAATGAGGCAGAAAGTCAGATCAGCAACCTGGGACTTGGTCAAAATTTTCGTGATGCTACGTGACAGCAGGGTCTACCATTAGACAACGCATTATGCTTCCAATATCATCCCAGGCGGTAGTACCTCCCTGTTTGGTAGCGGCTTACTACCTGGCGATAAGGATATCTTTATTGTGTCAAGTTCAGATAGTTCTACGCCTCATATTATTACCTTTGGGATTTTTTCTCCCCCCACATCCCTTCCAGAACCTCCCTTCCCTCATAAAATAATTTTTTTTAACCAGATAATCTACAGGTAACAGTTGTAAAGTTACATACAGTAATTACATGACTTTAGCTGTAGTTCTCTTGAGAAGTTACCTGGGAAAACATCAACAAAATAAATATATGAGGGTAGTAATCAACATAACATGGAGAACATAGTAGTACAGTATATGATACTGTATGTAACACAAGCATCAGGTATAACCGAGTAAAAATAAATGAATTTCAACTACTTGGAGCACTTACTCAGCCCACCCAGCTGTAAACAGGTACCCAAGTTAACTAAATGGGAAAGTGAACATGATCTAAAATACATTAAGCTGTATAGCCCTCGTGACTGCACCACTGCAGTAGGTCCGGGTACACCGTCATGTCCTTTAGCTTGAAGATTGTGCAATGGACCTGCTACGCCCTCACTACAAAGATAAAAACACAGCCAACAAGTTTAACAGTTGTTGATTTTGTTACAACCTTTGATGTTTATATAAATCAACGTTAACTCAAACAAAACGTACACTATATATAAAGATTGAGACTGCTGGCACAAAAGGATAAGACTGTACCTTGTGGTGACTACTGTAAGACCACCACCAAGTGGGTGAAGGGCAAGAAAGTGCAATGAGAATCGCTGACCAGCCTTTATCCCCCAAAAGTTTCGGTGATGTGACGACTGAGACAGCAGCCCTGCCGGAACAGTGTGCCTGCCGGAGACAACACTTCCGGAGGCGGAGCCGGTGGCCAGGGACACCCGGCCCAAGGATCCGGAAATATACTCGTATATGTACTGTATGTTGTGAGTGTGTGTGACATGACAACTGGACAACCATTAAAACACATGATTACCCTCCCAAATCCTTTCTTAGTCCTGCACGGGGAGGGAGGGAGGTGTGTAACCTTTTGACCGTCACATTGTGTTCTTAAGAAACCTTGGCTGTGAATGAGTGACCATGACCAAGGGGGACTGGTTGGGGGTGACCAGAGGGACTAGAGTTGGGAGTGACCCGGGGGACTGTGGTTGGGAGTGACCCGGGGGGGACAGTGGTTGGGAGTGACCCGCGGGACTGTGGTTGGGAGTGACCAGGGGGACTGTGGTTGGGAGTGACCATGGGGACTGTGGTGGGAAATTTTATACTGTGTAACACCAAATGAGAAGGGGGAATTTCATGCGTACATTTTCTGTGTTATGGGTCAGCATCCTAACATCTCCCATAAGAGTTGGTAACAGTTGAGAGTTTGTAACGCTGCTTGAGCTGTAAGCTGTGGTGTTTGTCCCTGGTCTGAAGCGTACAGGTTTATGCAGAGGCAGACTTGATGTATACCCTTTCAGGAACCACCTCGAATATCAGCCACAGTTCCAATTATCACACAGATAAATATTTTGTAGCGCATAAGATCATAAGAATGGAGGAAACTGCAGCGGGCCTATTGACCCATATTGGGCAGTCCCATTTACACCCAACTCCTATCGCTCATATATCCATCCAACCCATGTTTGAAGTTATCCAGCGTATTCGAGTTAATGGTGATGTTTGGTATCTTGTTCCACTCGTCCACTACTCTAGTTCCAAACCAGTGTTTACAAATCTAAATTTGTCTAATTTATAGCTATTGCTACGAGTTCGCTCCTGGTTGGGTAGTTTGAGTACCTTTGTTATATCACCTTTATTTAGCCCTGACTTCCATTTATACACCTCGATCATATCGCCCCTCAATCTACGTCTCTCGAGGGAGTGCAAATCATGTTGCTTAACCTGTCTCTGTAGTGAAGGTTCCTAATGCCCGGGATTAGTCTTGTCATCCTCCTCTGTATGCTTTCTAGGGATTCTATATCCATTCTGTAGTACGGTGACCAGAACTGAAATGCGTAATTCAAGTGAGGTCTCACAAGCGCAAGATATAGTTTTAGGATGACCTCCCTAGTCTTGTAACTAACACGCCTTTATATGAAACCAAGTACTTTGTTAGCCCTGTTTCTAGCATTGCTTATCATTACTTAAGAATAATTATTTTTCTGTTCATCAATGAGTCCACCCCGTTATAAGTTATATAAATATATCGTGAACAAAAACTAGTAATTTTCTGTTTCTTTTATTCGAATTGGGAGGAGGAACTGTCCATAGCGAAAGATGGAAAGGGGGGAAATCGGGTGGAAAAGGTTAATAACCCCTGATAGAGGAATCTGACTGTGAGACAGATTTAGGGGTAATGATAAGTAGGAACCTTAAACCAAGATAAGTGTGTATTTGCTCGAAACAAGGCTGGCAATTTACTTAGGTTCATACAACGGTGTGTTAGTTACAAGACTAACGAGGTTATCCTAATACTATAGCAGATGTCCTGTATCTGAGACAGACCTCACTTGAATTATGCGGTTCAGTTTTGGTCACCGTACTATAGAATTGATATCGAATCCCTAGAAAGCATTCAGAAGATGACAAGGCTAATCCCTTGAGGGTGTTGTTACACACAAACACACACAATGACCTAGTGTTACAGTAATACTCTAGTAACTACTCCGTAATACAGAACTAGACAACTTGAAAAATATATTAAACCAGGTCGTTCCCAAATCTTCCCTCCCTCTAGTGTTTCCCAGGATCTTCCTCCCTCTTCCACGTCCCCACCAGGATGCATCTTTGTAATTTTATTTCGTATGCTGAACAACACACGTCACGTAACTTGACTCTACTTAAAGCTGGCGAATGGGATATAGTTTTTAATTTCCTTCTGCCGTAGATAATGTACTTTCATTAGAACTTATTTTGTAGGCCTTAATGTGACTGGATTAGTATTATAATACGTCATGGGTTGATCCTGCTGAAGGTAGCCGCGCCTCGTTGCCATTCCAGTACTTGTCAGTCTTCAAGTAATATAAAGCCTACTTTTTGGCTCTCATTACTTTGTGTTACCTTGAAGTATGAGTTACAGTTTGTTGTGGAAGACGTAAGGCTGCTCAGATCTTCCCCTTGTTTTAAGAATACGGCCACACAGTAGTTGTTGACAAGTGGCTGAAGACTGCAGTCACAATTTCGTTTGGAAGAATAATGCTAGACTGAAAGGAATAATGAATGCCAACAAGCCAAAATAAATCGATAGCAAAGTCACACATAGTTACACTGGAAAGGCTGGATAGTTGGCAGTTTCCTCCACTAGCCTTTGTACAGTATAGATTAATGCTGTGAAAAACCAGATGGAATATGATCAGCTCAAGTCTGGCAGGTCCTACAAAAACTGACCACTTCACCCTCCAAAATATTACAATTGGCCACTGTGGTTTAATGTGACAAGAGCTTAAGCATGAGAAAACCATTACTTGATACCTTAATGAATGTAGAAGCAGAGGTCTGTGGGAGGAGGACAGCAGGTGAGGTCCTCAGGGCAACACGGAGCAGCATTCCAGAAGGTAACATCGTCAAGATAGCCAAGCAACGACTGATTCCCCCCTCACTCACCAGCTTCCCCGTAGTCTGTCGCTGGCGTTACGTGTACAGTTGCCGCATAAGAAAAAACTAATCTAATCTATAGTTCAGGACCTAAACTATAGATATAATCTACATCCACCTAAACTTTAGGTGGATGTAGATTATATTTTTATAAAGTTTGTTAGGATAGAGGTTATATGGTGCATGGGTGTCGGGTTTTTAAGCTTTGCATGCTTCATTTTTTCACTACCCACGTGGTTTTGGTGGTGTCCGTCTGCTCCTCGTTTAAGGCATGTGAAAACTGAACACCGAAATCAACTGCCTGACAGCAGTGAATTGTCTGATTACCATTGTAATGTATCCACGTTGCTCTGTATAACCCATACAAGTCAGTGATTGTGATAATTTTCACACTGTTGATTAAAATGTAAACTGATACACTAATCAAGTTAAAATAATGAGTAAAATGTGTTTTATAGTTTTAGTTCACGTCCATAACTAGACAAGATCATATTCTTTCTTTACAAACTGTCTGTTGCCGTATTGACGAAATATTTATAATTTCAGAAGAAAGTAATTAGTAATAGAATGCAAAGAATGTTAATAAATTTGTGTGATCAAGTAATTAACCTTTTAAGGTTTAATAAATATGTTATTGCACTTATTAATTGAAGTAAATAGATTTTTCAGTTGATAAATCATAACTAATAACATAAATTTTATTAACGTTAAGATCATTTTAGCGGAACAAGAGCTTAGAACCTTGACATGCAGTTGGTCTTCAGTCATTGTCATAATTACCGCTTTACGGCCATTTTCTGGTGGTCGGATATTCCTGATGGATGTTGTGTGAGCCAGAGACGGTATTGTATTGTTTAATGTGATTAAAAATGGAGGGAGGACCTCGGAACCACGTGCTCTCTCTCTCTCTAGAAAGCTGTCCAATTATAAGAAGGTACTTTACGTTACATTTTTTGTTCGTTCATTTTAACAGGAGTCAGTTAATTGTATATTAAGAGCTGTTTTATTCTTAGGTAGCTTGTGTAACTTAGTTCAAGAGGTAATCTACTTACGGATTGTCATTACCCAATACATTTATAGCCTTCTCTGTTACACTGGTGAGGCTGAAATGTGGGAGTGCTGGTAATGTTATATTAGTGCAGTTACCCTTCATACGTTTTCTATGTTGAGAAACTATCAACAACGGCAAAGAGTAACTAAAGGACGATGCTGTTTTATTTATTTATTTATTTTGTTAGGTATTTATGAATTTATTTTTGTTATTTATCATTTCATCATTTGACTCACTAGCCGTTCACGCTGATCAGCCCTAGTATGACTGACCACCGTAGTCGATCAGGAGCCAATATTGGTGGGCAGACAGGAGGGGAGCAGGCCGCCCTGTGGACATATCCTCCTACCCTGTGTGACTTAGAGGATATACAAATATACTCACGATCATTGGCACTGATATATACCTTGTACTCGCTCACTCCTGGAAACTGTACACTGACGAGAGGAAGAGGAGGTGAGTTACGAGAGGAAGAGGAGGTGAGTTGAGGGGCAGACGGACGAACAGGAGAGAGAGAGAGAGAGAGCCACCATCACAGTAATCACTATCTTCAGGTATCTCTTATACACAACTTCCACCGTGAGATTTACCGTAACTTACCGTAGTTCTTTACCATTTTAGTATTTTGATGAACAAACATTAACATCTTCGAAAATTTCCAACCCCGCTGAGGATGTGAGAAGCCATCTAGCGGACACGTAAAATTAAGATAGAGGGGGGGACCTAGATAGGCCATAAAGGGACGGGTTCTTTCATTTCTAGTTTTGCGGAAATAGATAAACGTTGGAGGCTATTATATAAGGCTCTGCTATTGATCCAGCGCTGCGTCAGATTGAGAGACGTATTCAGTTTCGAGGATCCCACATCGTATTTGGTTCAAGATTGGGTTACTTTAGATTATTTATCCAATCCCACAGTGGGTCCTCGAAATAGCACCCCCTTACCCCCCAACCCCCCCCCCCCACCCTACCCCAACTTGGAACCCTATCCTAGACGAGAACCTTGAAATAAATAGTCGCATCCAATTTGGAACCCATTTATACCTGGTGCTCAAAATAGATGGGTCTTGTGAGAATGTTTGCCGAGGAAGATGCCTCTGGTCCCTACCCATCTTAATGATTTATGACCACCCAATCTTTCTCTTTTCTTCCCTATTTCTTTTCTCCCCTATCTCTTTTCTCCCCCTCTTTTCTCCCCCCTCTACTCCTCTCTCTATCCTCACTCTCTCTCTCTCTTTCAATAAAATTTTCACATAAACCAGTGTAATGCGATGACTTATCCCCACTAGTACAAGTGTCGACAAGAGGAACAGGTCATCAGCGTCTTGAGAGGGTTAAGGCATTGAACTCTCTGAAGGGATTTAGTCATCTTGTGTAAGGAGTAATCTTACTCGATGGGCTAATTCACTGTGCTCAAGAGGTTAGGTTAGGTCAGTCCCGCTGTTGAATCATCAGTTGAAGTAAGGTGCCTGGAGTTTCTAATCTTCGTGCGGTACTAGAAATGTTTGTGGGTATTCAGTGTGGCCTTTGCTCTCAATTTATTTTCGTTATAAAGCCGGGTTATATATAGACTGTTTATAAAGTAACTAACTCTCGCACGCAGCAGATTGATTAGGTCATTATTGCGTCTTTTAGCAGTGAGCCCCTGAGCGTATAAGTAAACCTATTACGCTGACCGGGAAAATGTTTTGTCATGTAGCGAAGATCACGTTCTGAAACTCTATTGCCAAGTGTCAAGGTTCCGTAGAGGGAGAGACTATGATGGTATACTATTTGTACTAACCACAGCCTGGCGAGTCGACCCCCTAGTTTGATTCGTACGTTTAGAATATTGCGTCTTAGGTAATTTTCCAGAGTAATAGTTGTAATTTTTTATTGTAGGTGGCACAAGGTTGTAATGTTTTTGTTTTGTTTTTTATTCCAGGTGGGACGAGGTTGTATTTATCATGAAATTGGAATAAAGTGAAAATTTGAACTAATACATAAAGTTTTACAGATTTAAGCTACAAAGTTTTATAATTCGGATTTTCCATATGCATAACATTATTTTTCGGGCTACACTGTAGTTCCTTTTATCATTTACACTGCCAATTGACATAATCCGTTTTCTGTTACACTCCCAGGGTCCCTCCCAGGCTCCCACCAGTGATCAGCCGAGTCGTCTTATGTGGTCAAACAGAACGGAACGCTCGTGACTCAATCAGGTAAATTAAGTAAGTAAAAAATCCAACTTTCTTGTCGTCCAGTTCCTTAAATAATCACATTTTTAAAAATCGTTGACATCATTCTCAATTTCTCACACGAATTCATGAAGACCATTATTGACAACATAATTATGATATAAATACACAAACGGAAATAATGAAAAATTAATTGAGAAACTTTTTGAAGGTATAATGACAAGGATAGAATGGATGACTGTCATTTGCTTAATAACCATTGAACATTACCTACAGAGAGAATAAATGAGATAATTATTTATGTTTTTTTGATGATGGCAACACGCCTTGTAACCGGCAGTGGGAAAACGAGGTTGAGTGGGAAGTGGTGATTGGCGTGGCCCAAGTCTTGGTGGGGGAGGAGGGGTTAGGGGCGGTAGCTGGAGTGATGACCGCCGCTCACTTCAGTACCCTGGCAGCCCCCGTGGAGTAAGGACATGGTTCCTGTCCTCTCCTCCCGTCTAGTCACGCCGCCGCGAAAGTTTTCTGTTTTGCTGGTGCTCGCTCCTAACCTTTCCTTATCCATTACTGACCCGTGATATGTTGCGCTGTCAGTACTGGTTAACCATGGATGCTTATTCTTCACACCAAGTACTGTTTATTAATGTTTTAAAGTGAAGTCAGTCTTAACATTACTGGAAGTTCACGGACATTTTTAAAGCATTACAAATTTTTATAGGTCCTCTTCCTGGCCTTACTTGGTAGATCATCAGGCAACCCTCAATAGGTGTGGCACAGGTGTCAGGGGGTGGCCTTGACCACACCTTACACCTGTTGATTGGCGACTTGATTCTCCTCACCACCTGCCCGTGACCCTCGCAGATGTAAGTACTGTAGATCTCAATGAGTAACAACCCGTAACTAAAACAACCCAAAGGTGTTTCACGGTTGTTAACAAATTATTATTCACCGTGTTCTGATTACTGATGAATTGTAAAATATGTTGATGGTTGTTTTACAAATATAATAAATCCTTGTGGTGTAGTGAATAACCAAGGTTCAGTTTGGCTCCCGATTTTAAGTATAATTTAACGTAAATAATATAAGGCGTATGTAGGACAGCTTTACATAGTTAACACTCTTATTTGTCGGAACATTCGTCTATGTGTTGCAAGGAAGCACAAAGTGAGCTTCGTACACCACTCGTGTGTTAGTAAGAGACTGTCTCTGGTGTGTTGGCTCCTGCGAATTAAAACAATCCATCGCTGGACTGTGTTTGATTTAGCTGGAACCGAGAAAGTTTGGCAACGCTCAGTGGTTCGTTCCTGATAAAACATACAGAACTCAGTGTTGGTGTATTCATATGCTGTACCGTGTGATATTGTGTATGCTTTTATTTGTAAATCGTGAAAGGCATTAGTTTTAAAATATAAAGTAATATTAAAACGTGCGGGAAGATACATCAACTCAGTAGTGTATTTGTAATATTTTCATAGTTGTTATCAAAGAAAGAATCATACTCGATTAGTTATTATTTCCCAGAACGGGGTGTGGGTATTTGCCTTACGGAGCATTAGTAACTATTTTACGCTTCCTTTATTAAAATATCGCCGAATGAAGCTTTTTTTTTTTATTCATAACGAATTTTGGTATATTACGTAAGACATGATTAACTGTTGTGCTTTGAGTAGGAAGAGTGTTATCTTACTGTAGGATAATAAGCCCTCGTACTCGGGGGATTAAGTCAATGTGCAAAAGATTGAATCGCCATATTCAAGTCTTAACGTCGTACTAAATGGGATTAAGTGAGTCAGGATGCCCTCGCCTTGAATTAATTTGGGGCCAGAATTCACAAGCGCTGGTTGGTTCTCGGTGTGAGTGGCAGCCGTAGGTTATGAGGTACGGTACTAGTTCAGAGAAATTGATACATGATCAGGTATAAGGGAAGACATGGCCGTGGTCTTAACTGGTATAAAATAATTCAGTCTTGGAAGTATAACCGCTAGGATGCTTGTATAGATGGTGGTGTTGTGGCATAGATACATTGGCTGTAGCACAAACACTATGATTGATGTATAAATACGTGTGATGCATAAATACGTGTGATGCATGGGCACTGTTTGGTGGATGGATTGAATTAAGGCTCTGGACAGCAGGTGATAACAGCCTGTAAAAGACGCTTGTAGGTAGCCAGGGTGGAGCAAAGACTGATTGATAAAGGTTAAAACAGGCAAAGGGGGAATTCAATATCGTTTCTCACACACACACACACACGTCAGACTTGAATAGATTGGTTGTTTAATACTAAGAGTGAGAGGGAGACGCGTGGTAACTTGTCCCTACAGTGCTTGTAGTCTTAGTCTGTTACGAATCTAGACTTGGTGTTCTTTTCACATGTCAATTTTGAGTTATTTTAAGTCGTAACTAAAGCTACTACTTTATACACGAGTCGTAACACACCGTCAAAAGCATGCCTTGTCTCACTTAATGGCTCGTACTGTACATGGCGCATTCTCTTTCACCAAGTTAGGTCATATATTCAGTATTTATCTTATAGAACTAAAGTTTCATGGTAAAGGAATCCTGGGCGCTTACCGTAACACCGAGGTATTTGTAGGGTTGCCTGCGTCGAATTTCATTGGTAAAAAGTTTCAGGAGGCGGGCGAGCGGGTGGTAATGATCCATATCTTATGTTTTGTCATTTTCTGGTCTGTGAATGTACTTAGAGCCCGTATTACCGTTCCGTATATAACAGTACAGTAGACCGGTTTAAGGTAATTTCCCCTGAACTGTTAGTCATACTACTTGACATATTATACTGTACTGTTGTTGTGGGGAAAAATACCCCGTTGCAATTTTTTAAGGAATATGTTTTAACTTTCCTGTTTTTTTTTTTTGGAATCAACATTTATTTTTTTATTTCGTCGTCGTGAAGAATACATGTTTTGTGTTTGTGATGCCCTCCGTTTTCCTCGGTATAAAGAAATTTTCCTCCCAGTTTATTTTCTTCCTGACGTTCATAACTATCTAACCTGGCGAGACTACTATGACGTTAAATTATAAGATGATACTCTATATATATATATATATATATATATATATATATATATATATATATATATATATATATATATATATATATATATATATATATATACACACACCTCCATCCTCAAGTCGTCCTCAACCACTTATGAAAAGCTTCTAGCCGAGGAAAACCTACTTTACGAGTATGACCTGTCGCGTTGTGCCTCGTAACCTCCACCTGGTTATATCCAATATGTGACTGATAGTAAGTGTTATGAGCAAACCCGGTGAGAGGGAGATAGACAAATATAGCACATGTGTAACGAGGAATATCTGCTAAGAGCTACTCGGTTTATCACGTGATTTTGGGTCTTAATACAGGCGTAGTGTTTGAGTTATCGGCTGTGGGTTTGAGGCTGTCACGTAGCGGAGAAAGAAATATGTTTAGGAAATCGAAAGTTTAAAGCAATATTTGTATCTGACATAATAGTCCAGCGTTGAATATATATTTTATAATATAATTTTGTCTGCAGGTAAAAAAAAAACTAACAAAGTAAGGAAATATTTAATGAAAGTAGAATTATGCATATGAAAAATTGTGTAAAATTGTTGGTATGGAGAAAACGTCTGATGGCTTGGAGGTGAAACGAGATATGTCTTACGAGAACTATGACGAGTTTTTAAGATTTTATTATTCCTTTTTGATGCACATTAGGAAGAATAGTTAAAATTGCTTAAACTTTTATCTGTTTATTATAGGGTTTTCCAGTGTTAAGAATTTATATTTTTGACGAGTCCACAAAAAGCTGTGTACTTTAAGATATGAACGCCTTAGTAATTATTATTATTTTTTATTATTAGTAGTATTTTTATTATTATTATTATCATTATTATTATTGTTGTTGTTCTTATTTATTATTATTTGCTTACGAATTACCCATGAACCATCCATCACCCCATCAGCCATCCCATCACCCCTTCAATCACCCCATGCCTCCATCAACTATCCCATCACCCCTTCAACCATCCCATCACTCCTTCAACCATCCCATCACTCCTTCAACCATCCCATCACCCCTTCAACCATCCCATCACTCCTTCAACCATCCCATCACCCCTTCAACCATCCCATCACCCCTTTCCATCAACCATCCCATCACTTCAACCATCCCATCACCCCTTCAACCATCCCATCACCAACCATCCCATCAAACCATCCCATCACCCTTCAATTCGCCTCCATCAACCCCATCACCAACCATCCCATCACCCTTCAACCATCCCATCACCCCTTCAACCATCCCATCACCCCTCCCATCAAACCATCCCAGCCATCCCATCAACCATCGCCATCACCCTTCAATCACCCCATGCCCATCAACTATCCCATCACCATCCCATTTCAACCATCCCATCACCCCTTCAACCATCCCATCACCCCTTCAACCATCCCATCACCCCTTCAACCATCCCATTCCTCATTAACCACTCGATCCCCATAACCCGCTAACCCAATGATTACCTGCTAATTAGTCGCTTTGGCTCGAGCAATCTAGCAATACGTAGAATTTGCAAATCGTCGACCTACTTTGATTAACTGTGCTGGCTGCAAGTGGTGACGTGTTTCTGTTGATCTAAATATGAACGAACTGTGCCATTGTATTTCTGTCGTGGGTTAAGAAATTTTGTTGCCGTGTTAGAAGTGTGTTATTGTATTGACGATTAAAGTGACTGGCTAATTGTGACACGTATGAAACTCGATATATATTTTTTTTACTCTAATTATTGGTGAGGACACACACACACACACACACACACACACCTCCCCATGCATGTATGAATACTTTGTCACCACACACTCACCTTTCCTCATAGCTCTAGCCCTACACCGTGTGAAACCCTTGAGAGTTGAACTTCATTATGATTTACCATTATTCCCCACCTCTTTCTCCTCCTCCTCTCGCCTTTCTGTCAACACAAAACGAACAAATCATTCCTTTTAAGGCGTCTACCCACCTCTTGGTAAATGGTTCAATTATACTCCTTTTATTATCTACAGTGTATTCGGTTAGGGTTGAGTTAGGTTAGGTTGGTTATAGGTCAACTGTAAGTTACATTGCCCTTCAGAGGATAGGTCATTAACGTGTACTGTACCTAGTTCATCATAGTTTCAATTAAAAATCAACAGTAACAACCCGGGGTCACTTACCATCACAGTTAAAGTCAGCTCAATCACTGGACAATATAGGAGTGGGGGGGAGGGGGGAGGACGCAGTAGTGGGCCCGTAGCATTGATGTTTTTGTCACGCGCTGGAGGCTGTGCTTTACCCCCTCTCTCCCTACCTCAACCCCCCTCCTCCCCCTATCGACCATGAAATTCTCCTTTTGTTTCATACCTGTCGAAATAACCAGTGACACGGGTGATTAATGGTTGGCTATTCAGGTGTCCATTCTAGTTTGCAGATCACATCTGACCCTCTGGTTGAAAAAGAATGTGAAATTGGACCTGGATGTACGGTGTGTGTCCGTCCGTCCGTCCGTCTGTCCTGTTGGCCGTTCGAACCCACAGCTCTCACTCATGACAGTTTTTTTTATTTTTTTCATTGCCAATTTTGTTGTTTCTTTCATGTTCACCGCACTTGTTTGTAGCTGTTGTTGTTGTACTTATTTTCGTGGTGACTTTTTAACTTCTGTATGGCTTTTATTGTCCACGTTATATATAGCTTCGTACTGTATTCCACGGGTAGATGGTACTCTGAACGCCTCGTGTGTGTGTGTGTGTGTCATTCTCTTTAACTCTCGTAGATGAAGAGCCTCGTTAGAGATAAGATGACTTTTAATTAGACATGTATAGGGTGTTTCCTCACACACACACACACACACACACACACACAAAAGAGGGGGGGTGATTCATAAGTAAAGACGACACTGCTAAAGAAGGAAGAAAGGAGGAGAGGAGGGAGGGAATGAATGAATGGTGAAGAAATATGAAGAAAACTTGGAAGGGTTTCGGTAAATGTGCAAAATTGTGGAAATGGGCGGAAGAGGAGGTGGGGCGGAAGGAAGAGAGGGAAGGAAGAAGAATAGTGGTGGAAGGAGGAAACGGAAGGTCAAAATGAGGGTACGAGAGGTCAGAAAGACGTGAATAGATGAGAGAGAAGCGACGGGAAGAAGGAAAGGAGGAGGAGGAGAAGAATCATGGGAGGGCGCTAGATGGGGCAAGAGAGGGATAGAAGTACAGGTAGGAAGGGGGTGAAGCATAAGAGAAGAACAAGGTAAACAAAGAAAGAAACCCTTTAATACGCAAGTGAATACGTGTGTGTGTGTGTGTGTGATACGAAAATTATCTCATTCGGACTGCCAGGAAAACCAATGCTGAAACTTTAATGAAAACTATAAATTGAGACAAACATTTAGTGGGTCATTTCAGGGATTCACAAATGGCTCAACACATTCTAGAAGGCGTGTGTGTGTGTTGTAAATGTGTGGGGTTGATGTGTTTGTGTGTGTGGGGTTGATGTGTTTGTGTGTGTGGGGTTGATGTGTGTACGTGTGTGTGGGGTTGATGTGTGTACGTGTGTGTGGGGTTGATGTGTGTACGTGTGTGTGGGGTTGATGTGTTTGTGTGTGGGGTTGATGTGTGTGTGTGGGGTTGATGTGTTTGTGTGTGATGTGTGTTGTGTGTGTGGGGTTGATGTGTTTGTGTGTGTGTGTGTTTGATGTGTTTGTGTGTGGGGTTGATGTGTTTGTGTGTGTGGGGTTGATGTGTTTGTGTGTGTGGGGTTGATGTGTTTTGTGTGTGTGGGGTGATGTGTGTGTGTTTGATGTGTTTGTGTGTGTGGGGTTGTTTGTGTGTGGGGTTGATGTGTTTGTGTGTGTGGGGTTGATGTGTTTGTGTGTGGGGTTGATGTGTTTGTGTGTGGGGTTGATGTGTTTGTGTGTGTGGGGTTGATGTTTGTGTGTGTGGGGTTGATGTGTTTGTGTGTGTGGGGTTGATGTGTTTGTGTGTGGGGTTGATGTGTGTACGTGTGTGTGGGGTTGATGTGTTTGTGTGTGTGGGGTTGATGTGTTTGTGTGTGTGGGGTTGATGTGTGTGTGTGTGTGGGGTTGATGTGTTTGTGTGTGTGGGGTTGATGTGTGTGTGTGTTGATGGTGTGTGTGGGGTTGATGTTTGTGTGTGTGTGGGGTTGATGTGTTTGTGTGTGTGGGGTTGATGTGTTGTGTGTGGGGGTTGATGTGTTTGTGTGTGGGGTTGATGTGTTTGTGTGTGTGGGTTGATGTGTTTGTGTGTGGGGTTGATGTGTGTACGTGTGTTGTATTGGTTCTGGGTATGGCTGAGTGATGGGTGTTTACTCCTCCTCCTCCTCCTCCTCCAACGCTACAGCTTAAGAAAAATTATTACTTCCTTTACGTGACATTGAAAGTGAATTTAACCCTTTGACGACGATGATTTAACCCTTCAGGAACTCCAAGGGCTAAAGTGTCATTTTTGTTTGCTTCAACGCTACAACAGAGAGGTCCGTAGACTATTATTTAACACGTGTAGCAGTAATGTGACACTGGCTGCAGAAAATACACAAGTGTTAGTGTGTGTGTGTGTGTGTGTGTGTGTGTGTGTGTGTGTGTGTGTGTGTGTGTGTGTGTCCAGGACCCAGAGTAAAAGAGTTAAGAATGTTGGTAGACTAATGGCTGCCGGCGGCCTTCTCATTGCTCCTTCGTGTGTCTCATTATTTTACTGTCTTGACTTAATTTTGGCGAGTATATTGTCTCTCTCTCACACACACGCACACACACACGATATTGAGTTGAGTTTTTAAATTCGGATTTTTACAATCAATTCTTGTCTGGGTAGTAGAAAGAAGCCTTGGTGTTTAAACTTGCTGCCAGGTCTTCTGTTTTTCGTGTAAAATTTTTGCCCAAGTACACATGTTATGCCTGGTTGAACTGAGGGGAGAGAAGGAGGGTGGAGAGGGTTATGTGGTGGTCGGAGGGGAAGTAGTAGGAGAGGGGAAGTAGACGTAGGAAGAACAGAGGAAGTAGGAGTGGAATAAAAAAACAAGTAATAAAGGGTAGATATGAAGATGGAGGGAAAAGTTATCTCATCTCTATTTTTTTCTGTAGGATAATCCACGACCTCTGGGCCTTCTCTGATCACTTCTTCTTGTCGTCATTACCTTTCCCTTTTTAGATATCATTCATCTGTTTTTTTTCCTTTATCTTCATCTTCTCTCTTCCATCTCCTCCCCATCACTTCACCCTCTCTCTTCCATCACTCTACCATCACCTTCGTTTTCTCATCCCCCTTAATTCTTCTTCGTCACTCTTTCTCGCTTCTTCACACTCCCTTTCCTTACTTCCTCCTCCTCCCCCCTATCACCCTCTCCTCCCTACCACCTCCTCCCGAGCGACCTTATCACCTGGTGGTTATTGAGTGTTGACATGATGAACGACGGCAGGTGTGAATTATTGGCACCACCTGGGGTTTGGTTATACGTCAAAATCTCACTTTACTTGTCCTGTGTGATTTAAGGTAATTGAAGAGCTTAACCTAACCTACCGTAGCCTGACAAAAGTAACTGCACATATGAGGTGTTACAGTCTTCTCAGTCATTATTTCAGAACTCCTTTGTCGAGGCAGCTTTGGTAACGAAAAATGCTCTTGCCAGATTATTCACAAGCTTACAGACTAACCCCAACACGACGCGGTGTGAACCCTTGTGTTGCCGAAATATTTACTAAGCCTCTGTCCGTGTGACCATGTCGCTACCAGTTTGACATCTAATTGAGTATGTTTGTTAGAGAACCACTAGAAGAATTTAAGGTGGATAATTCTGGTAAAAAGTGGACAAACTCCTGTTTTGTTTTGTTTTAATGTGGATTTGTTTAAGGTGAGAGTGTGGTTTTATATTTATTCATTGTTTTTGTATTCTAAAAAATACAATCTTAGCTTTATTTTATATTAGTCACGTCTTAAAATAACAATGTTGCCAATGCTCATTTGTATTCGGTTAAATTGTTAAAAGTAAATATTCAGTTTCATATCGTGAGTTGAGAATTTTCCTGGTTTGATAAAGTGGATTACTGTTGTCAGACTAAGCATATACCTGGATCACGCGCACCTATAGTGAGTTACTTGCATATATATATATATATATATATATATATATATATATATATATATATATATATATATATATATATATATATATATATATATATATAGTTTGTCTTCAATGCAATAAGAGATATATGTGTCGTGGTTGGAACACAAACGTCGCTGTTTTCGCCGCCCAATGTTTGTCCTCACGCCAATGTTTGTCTTAACACGAACATACAGTCTACCACAAGTTACACCATTCACCAATTTTTTCTCTATTTACTTTTGAAACATGTAACACTAATGAACACAAATTATTTATTTATTTTACAGTTTGATAGAGGCTGTTCCTGTATTTTAATAACAAACGCCAAGCCCAGTAGTTACATAACAAATTCAGTGAGGGTTACAGATGTGTGTTGACAGGCTGGAAATCTAAATTCATGGCATCAGTAATATAAAACTTGCCCCGCGGTTGGGTTTGCATGGGAATCAGAGAAATATATATATATGTGTGTGGGTTTTGACTTATAGTTTAGTATGTGTATTAATATTGTATTTTGTATTCATAAACTACTGTATAATAATTGTTGAACGTAGAAATGTAAACACAACGGAAAGGATATCAGATTTTTTTTTCTTATTTTTTTAAGCGTTCGTATTCGTGGTCTAAATGTTCGTAGCAAATATTATTCCTGTTAGTAGTATTTTATGGGCGTTAGTTGAGGATTTGATGAGCGTTAATTGAGGATTATATCAGTTAGTGGGGTTCATCTCTAGATATTCCAGGGCTAGACGCATCCAAACGACCACCTAGTCTTCTCATCCTTTTCCAATTTGTAGTCACTATTTTTACTCCCTATTCTCGTTATGGGGCAAAAGAACTATTGAGGTCACTGGAGAGAGAGAGAGAGAGAGAGAGAGAGAGAGAGAGAGACCCTCCCCCCCGGGCATTAAAGAAAAGATAGGCATGGATATTGGATAAGGAATACTGTCTGTTGCTTCATATACTCAGTGAGGGGACTTTAAATGAGACTAAGTTCATTTTCTCTTTCTTTCTCTCACACTTTTTGTTTTGTCTCGTTTCTCTCTCTCAAGGTAACTCTCTTCCCTTCTGAATGGAGTAGAGGAGGTGCAACATATTTGAAGCATTACCAATACAGCCATCATTAATAGTAATAATAATAATATATTAATAGTAATAATAATAATAGTAATAATAATAATATTAATACTGTAATAATAATAAAAATGTTGCGCCCTGAAGTAATATTGAGTGAAGCAGAAGTTAATCATAATCTCGCACCTTGTATACCACGCCACAATAACCTCACATTTCACTCGTATTTAATCCTCTTACCTCCAGGAGAAGAAAAGATAAACAATGATGGATGAAGACCTTGAAATTTCCTACTACCCTCCCTCACCTATCCCCCTCACCTCTTCACCCACCACCTTCCCCCTCCCCTTCACCCCCACCCCCACTCCTCTCCTTCACCCCCCCCCCTCCTAAAAGATTTACATTGTTGCCTTCAAACTTCCAGATGAGATTCGTTAAAGATTATCTCTGGAAAATTTTGGTGTTTGTTCCAGGTCGAAAAAAAAGGTCAAGGGTCATTGGGTCGTCCTGCAGCCATTGTCTTTGAAAAGTTTTAGAATTTGTGTTAAGATTGTGTCCGTCTTCTGGAGTCTCAACCGATACTGGAGCTGCGAGTTGTTGTTTATCGTTCAGGGAGTCTTCCACTGTTTAAGACAAGAGTAAATCGGAAGGGATGTTTTTTTTCATCTATTTCACTACGACCAAAGAATTAATTTACCTGGTAGCAGAGAGGAAGAGGGGGGGAGGGGAGGGGAGGGGGGTTAAGTTCGAGGCTTAAGAATGGTGGATGTGAGGAGGAAATGGAGGCAAGAGGGTGGGAGGGGTGTGGGGTCATTATTCATCACTACTGCCCTGTTGATATAGGAAATGTGAGGATGGCTCTCACGGGTCCCACTACCACATGAGGGCCTCTGTTCATGTCAGTCATTAAAACAAGTGGTTGGGGTACGGTGTCGATACTGTTAATGTCATTCTTTTTCGTGTGTGTGTGTGTGTTTCAACAGCTGGCGTGTATATTTTCTCCTCAAAATAGCACTGACTAAGAATACCAGTTGTCTATCTTCCCTGATCTCTTCCTTTATGACCTGACGTGTTTGGCTGTAGTCTGTGTACGCCATGGTTAAGTTAGGTTCGGTTAGGTTAGGCAGGAAATAAACTTCATGGACCTTATCCAGTGGGGCTTAATAAATCAAATACGAGAAACAAAATCCTTTATGGGCGCTGCAGATGAGATTAAAATTAACCAGTTATTTTTTTTAGCACTCAAATTAACAAATCTAAATAATCCAAGTTAATTAGTATTGGCAACCATCCTGCGTCAATGATCATAATGACAACAATTGACGGTTCACTCAATTAGTACTTCGTTAATAGTTTAATTAATAACTGAGGTGTTAAGAAGAGGGATTGACTGTCGAGTTTAATGTGGATACTGTGTGTGAGAGAGAGAATGTAACTCTTAATGAGTCATATTGATAAGAAGGAATTCCATCTCCCATAGATTGTAATGCTGTTGGACCAAACGCGCTTAATGACCTTCGTTTGTTCAAGCACCATCACAACAGCAGGTGGATATATTACAGGGTATGTTATGGTATACCTTTCCTTAATGAGTCTTGTTGATATACCTCGACGGCGACGAGTGCAAGTTTGTGTCGGTGTTAATGTAATATATGGAAATCATTTAGTGATCCCTTGAGCCAGCCGTCATACCTGTGCTTTTTCCCCTCGAGGCGTCTAATGGGTTACTGGGTGAAGGTGTTGACTTTTTAGGGGAATTATTGTAGAGAGGGAGAGAAGAGGAGGAGATAATGATGATGAAGAGAAGGATAAGGAGTAAAATAAGAGAAGGGAATCACTACCGGTATAATGGAGGAGGAGGAGGAGGAGGTGGTGGTGGGGAAGATAAAAAAAAGGAAACGTTGCAAATTGAGGAAAAGGAAGAAGGGTGGGAGAAGAAGAGGAAATAATAGAAGCAGCAACTAAAACCTCCTGTTGTGGTTGTTCTCATTTGTCTGTCTGTCTGTGTCTCACTGTCTGTCCCTGTCTATCTGTCTTTCTTTCTGTTCCCTTTTGTCTGTCTGTCTATGCATTATGATAACAGGAAAGGAAGGTACAAATACCCCCCCCCCCTCCTCCCGCTTCTGAAGGTCATTTCTACTGATAAAGTGACACAAACACTCGTAAGTAGATACCGTTAATGATAATGCATACTTAGTTGAGATAAAAGCCATACCGGTATATAGGTTAATATCTAAAAGAGTTGTAGTGAAGATGTCTCAAGATACCAGGTAGAAGGACTGGAAAAAAAATTACTGTCATGTTTTATCAATCGGGTAATGTGCTACTGGGAGAGGGTGAAAGAGGACAGAAACAAAACAAGTGATCAGAGGAAGAAGCGGCTATCACGGGGACACAGTACAGTATAATGAGTTCCTTCGGTATAGAGGTGCACAGGTATTCCTAAATTTGGGGGTCCTTAACCTTAGCAAAATTAGGTATGTGAAAGACAGGCGATTGAATGCCGTGCTGGTCACTCTATATCCCCCCCCTCCCTTGGCGTAAACCGAAGGCTTAGTATACCCACAGTGTGCTATATCCACACCGTCCCTAACAGACGTCCATACCAAGGTGACCCACTTACATAGAGGTGACCAAAGGGATGAGAATTTCTGAAGACTGTGGCTGAAGGAGGTAAGGTGATACCCACTAAAAGAGGACAAGACGTGTAGGGTCGACGTGGTTGAGGGGGGAAGACAAGACGTGTAGGGTTGACGTGGTTTTTATTTGAAGAAAGTTAGGGGTGACTGGAGCTTTGACAGACACTGAAGCAGGGAAGATCAAAAACAAATGAAGAGCACGTGTCCCCTCCTTAGCGAGAGTGGACTGGGGATGAATGTATTAAGTGAGGGTTACGGTCGTTAGTGAAAGGGGGGGGGAACCTGTGGTGATGTGAAGGTATAAAGAGTCTCTCCTCCCTCCCTCCCCGTCTCTCTCCCTCCCTCCCTCCCCATCTCTCTCCCTCTCCACACTAGACCCGGGACACAAGGACCAACTCTTTGCCTCTTATCGTTAAAAAGACCCGTTGTTACCTTTCACTTCTGTTCCTGTAGTGTCAAAGCCAACGCGTCGGAGTAAAACTTAATTATTTTCTATTTTGCGTCGGGGAGTTGCTGGAGAGGTGCTGAAAGAATGATGATGATGGGGAATGAGGAAAATTTATAAGGGTAAGAAGATGAGGAGGAGAGATAATAAAATAATGATGGGGAGGGGGTAAGAATATGGGGATAATTGGTAGGAGATGATAAGGGAATTAGGGATGTGTGATGAAAATTAGAGTGAGCGAGCGAGCGATTTAATACATATGAAAAAAAAAAAGTAAATATGTGACACACGCCCGAAACAATCTGGATATATAGGTATATATTTTTTTAACCCATAGACTAATAAAAAAAAAGTCAATTCATGGGAGCTAAGTTGTTTGGCTTAACGAGATAATAATCCCTTAAAAAAATCACGAAACTCCACAAACTTTGAAAGTATTAACACAAAGTACGCCGAAAAGATCTTCATCCTGTTATCGGATTTTCCCTCTAGGAGTCACAAGAGGGGAAAAAATGTTCTCTTATCACCTTGGGATTAACTTGAAGACAGAGGACTCAGTAGAGTTACTTGTATCTCTTGAAATGTTGGTGTAGTACTTGCTCTTCCTCGTGGCCTCTCGGAATAGTTTTTTTTTTTTAAGGAACGTGAGGAGTTTGAGGTGTCTGTTTGATATGTTAATAGCTGAGGAATATATTGAGAGAGATAGGAATGAGAGGGTAGGAGACAGGACAGAAGAGGAGAGGAGTGGGATTAATTTAGAGCACGTATGGAAGAAAAACACAGCCTTTTCCTTGAAGACAAAATCAACAAGTATTAAAAAAAAATATTCAACGCGGGACGACAAATTGGTAGGGCGGGAACCATGAAGAAAGTTTTGTTTGGGGGAACCCGTTTGTGTGTGTGTGTGTGTGTGTGTGTTTGTGTGTGTGTGTTTCTCTCGCCAGAGGGACCACCGTCATCCTGGGCTAACGAGAGAGTTGTTGCGGCAGGAGTTTTTATTATGAGGATCACTAGCAATAGCAACAGTAAATAACAACAGAGGAAAGAACAGCAGCAAGAACAAAGGTGAAGAACATGGTATTAACAGCAGCATTAGGTGAAGAACTACTGTACCTCCAGGTAATATAATGTCTTTAACTTACGTCCACAGAGAGTCTTGATACCCTTAGTATGTCTGATATAGGTGGGCGTTGTGTGGTGGTGTTGTCTGACGGAGAAACAGTTCGAGAAGGAATGACATACAGCTGGGAAGAGCAGTGTTTACGCTGAAGGGGTAGAAAACGATACGGTATTAACTGACTAATGGACGAGAGAAAGGAGATGACAGACATACAGGGTGGAAATGAAGGGTACAAGGTGACGTGTGGGAAGACGGAGGAGGTAGAGGAGGGCTGCAAATTGCACTGGGAAGAATGGCTTTATATTGACGGGAAAGTTGTAGAGGAGGTGGGACAGGGAGAAGTTGGTTGATTGACAGCCGGACACGGGAGGGATGACTGCTACTTGGTACTTCTGATTTCTCACATATGATCAGTAACGAGTTTGCGTCACATAGATGGAGATGAGGCAAGTTGGATTATGCAACTGTTGGGGGCCAGAGAGAATGAACGTTCCCGGGTTGAAATCTCGGCTAGCTGAAGAGGCAGTGTGGTGGAAAAGGTTATAGACGCGCGCAGGTATGACACTTATAGTTTACATCCTTATAGGTCAATCGTAAATAAAGTTAACTGGTCCTCAAAAACAAACCGTGAAATGTATCTGTCTTGTTGAATTAAAAAAAAATCTCTTAACGTGATTCATGATGGCGCTGTGACTTGACTGACTGGTATGTTATAGTAGAATCCTCAGGTTTAATCATTTGTCCTTGATGAAGAAAAGAACAAAACAAGATTTGTCCCTAATCTGGCCAGTACAGATGAACCAATCAGTGTACAATCCCACCCACACGAAGATTCACCAAATTATATAAACCTCGATCCATTACACCGTGTCCTTTCTCTCCCGCTCACTGCCTGGTAGAGGGGTAGTCTGATTGGACATAATCTAATACGAAGCCTTAATAATGAAAGAGGCCTCACCACTAACCACAACTTGATCTTATTGGTTCTAGAGAAGGCGGAGGATTTTAATATACTGTAATGTATATGGTGGTGGGGATGTGTGTGTGTGTGTGTAATTATGTAATATATATATATGTAGTCAGGTGGCTGGAATGTGGGGGTAATAACTTCACCTTTTTTCATCTTTTCGGTCACCAAAAACTGAAAGAAAATGGAAGGGAAAAGGTAATAGGAATCTAAGTAAGTAATGTGAACAAGCGAATACGTCTTTTAGGAAAACAAGAGGTATTAACGAGGGAAAACTCTTGGGGTTTAAACCTTGTCTCCTACAAGTCGAAAACATCAGTGTTTTTGCAATTCCCACTCATCTGTTTGTCTGCTGCTCACTGTCAATATTTTCCTCCGTACCAGTGATCACATCTCCGTGGATAATCTCTCTCTCTCTCACACAAATTAGTGGGTCCTCTAAGTCGACTTGTGAAAGAGACCTAGGGGTACTTGTAAGCCCGGACCTACGGCCTAGAAAACAGTGCGTTAATGTTCGAAATAAGGCAAACAGAGTATTGGGTTTTATATCTAGAAGTGTAAGTAACAAGAGTGCAGAGGTCTTATTACAACTATATCTTGCGCTAGTCAGGCCGCACCTCGATTATGCTGTTCAGTTCTGGTGCCCCTATTATAGAATGGATATATATTCACTAGAGTCGGTGCAGCGAAGAATGACAAAAATGATTCCGGGACTTAGAAACCTTCCATATCAGGATAGGTTAAAGAATCTTAACTTGCATTCCCTAGAAAGACGAAGAGTGCGGGGAGATATGATAGAAGTATTTAAGTGGGTGAAAGGAATCAATAAAGGGATATAGATAAAGTTCTTATAATATCCGAGCAGGATAGGACTCGGAGCAACGGGATTCAAGTTGGATAAGTTTAGGTTTAGGAGGGAGATAGAAGAAAAACTGGTTCACAAATAGGGTGGTGGACGAGTGGAACAAGCTTAGCAACTTTGTAGTAAGTGCTGGAACGCTGGAAAGTTTCAAAAGGAGGCTAGATAGATTCATGGATGATAGAGAGTGGTAGTAACTCTCGACAGGAGCTGCCATGCACAGGCCAACCGGCCTATTGCAGACTCCTTATTTTCTTATGTTATGTTCTTATGTTACTTACATCCTCATTCCCTTTTAAATTACTGGGTCATCTGCTGGACGACCAAGGCAGCAAATCTCATAAGGTTCGGTCGTGGTGAAATAATATCACCCTTAAACTGGACATGTAAGAAAGCATCTTAACTCATTTGCTTAAGCCTTGACACGAATTCACAACCAATGGCATCCAGGTGACGAAATTACACCCGAGAGACTTGTAAGTAAGAGTTTCTTTTTTCTCACGTTACGAAGAAATAAAATGAGGTACGAATTCCAGTGAGTCTTGATCCAGGTATAGTGGGAGAGGAGAGGCGAGGCTTGGTGTAATTAAGAATCCGGGATCAATGTGGCCATCTAAACGCGCCAATCACTTTGTTTACATCGCGGGGTTTATACGTGTGGTGTGGCAACTGAGTCTCTCTCTCACACACACACACACAGAGGTAGGAGTTTTGGTCTGGCTTTATATCTTAATCCTTCTCTTGCAGCCTTGAGCTTCTATTTTTGTTAGGTGGACACACTCCCTCCTCATGATCTGTAGCGTAAACCAGGTCGCGGCTGTAACCCTAATAGACCTTCAGTAAGCTTTCAGAGGATCCAGGTCACCTCTATACCCCCATGAACTAGTCTCTCCAGGTCAATTCTTTCACCCTAATAGACCTGGGCTTGTAAGACATCTCGTTTACTCTGCTGACAGACGAGTTAGGTCACTGTTGTTGTATACTGTAGACCTCCTAAATCACGGCAGTGTGTCAGCCGTAAGTCGATCAGAGTCATATATGGACATGATTACATAAGATTTTCCTAGAGTTTCATCTCCCGAATCTTCGAGAATGAAAAGTTCATTTACGATCTCAGGATTTTATTTCCGTCTCATTTTTGAATTTCCGGATTGACCAAAATTCCATTCTGAAAAGAAAGAGCTCACCGGTTTGAGGGGGGGGGGGGACGGGATGTGTGTTTGACCATAATTGAAAGAAAATAGGACTCGGTTTTGAAAAGTTCAGTCCAGCTTGAAAGAGAATGAAATTAACCACTCCCTTGTAAGAAAAAAATTTGATTCTTTATCTTTGGCCAAATTTACATCGCTAACTTGAAAGCAAATGGATTACGACCAACTTCAAGATAAACTGGGATTAAATATATAGAGATGAGATTTAAACAAGGCAGAAGGAGAGATTCACTAACTTAAATTCGTCTTCTATGGTAACTCTTAACTTCTCGGACCCGTCAGACACCCGCGTGCAATTCCTAGATAAAAGTAAAAGTTTTACGAAGTTTTTGTTCAAAGTTTATGACTATTATGAATTAATGAATATGATCAATCTCTTGAGTTGAGAGAGAGAGAGAGAGAGAGAGAGAGAGAGAGAGAGGGCTGGAGGAGGAATAGCAGCACGTAAAAACGAGGAGGAAGAGGGTGATAAAAAGGGAAGAAGGTATGAAAGGGTGAAGTGAGGGAGAGAAAGGGGAGGCGGTGAACTGTGAAATATTTGTATAAAGTCAACAACAGTCTTTGTCGCTGTGCATTCAAGCATCTCATTATTCTCTCTCTTTCTTTTTCCTCCTCCTCCTCCCATCTACATCCTCCATCTCTATCGTCTTTTCCCTCACTTTATCAACTCTTTCTTCTCTTCTCCTCCTTACCACTCCATTTTTCCTTCTATTTTTTATCATTCCACTTTCTCCCTTCCGTGTCGTCCCTCTTATTCTTCCTGTCCATCACTTCACCCATTTCCTTCCTTCGTCAGCCATCAGTCTCGCCTATCTCCTTCGTCTCCCTGGACACACACACACACACACATACACACACACATACACATACACACACACACACACACACACACACACATACACAGCATATCCTTACGACGGTAGATTAACGTTGTCATCCCCCCCCCTTTTAATCCCATCTACTTAGTGTCTTTTTAACGAGACATCACCAACAGTATGCAAATTACCTTCCTAACTTTGACAATTTATGCTGGTAAAAGAAAAACTTCAATAGATAAGCAGTCAGCTGTTCTCAAAATCATTTATATGCAAATCACTGAGGCCAAAACAAACGACTTTCTTTTTTTTTTTTATTTACCTCTGTTCTTTACCGCTCACGTCCAGCATGTTATATAAGCTAAGGGAGAGACACGGGTAAGGGCTCTTATTTTGCGAGCGTTTTTTTTTTTGTAAAATTTGACAGGTGGTAAATTTTTGTTCATGTATTTACTTTTCTTCTATTTGTCTTTTCATAATTTCTTAGGTGTATGTTTTGTACTTTTGTTTTTGTGTATCTATCTTCTGTAATTTTCTGTTCGTACATCTGTATTCCTGAAATTTGCTGTACCTTTTCGTAAACCTACATCACTGATAGGTTTCGTACGCTTACCTGACACCTGTATTCTATAATGGTATTTTGTACATGCGTATATCTAATTGAATTTTGGTAGGAAAGAGGAGAGGGAGGGAGGGAAACTAGTGATTTATTTTTTGTCACCCCAAGATACCATTAATTTCCCCCGAGTACTGTTTAATGTCAACCTCCTGAGTACAAATTACCTAATTACCTTGAGTACGAGTTCTTAACCCAGGCGGGATACAAGGGCATTGTACTCGGGGTTAGTTAAGTCCATTCACGCGTCACTGGAACACACACACACAAAACAAACAAAAAATAAAATAAATAAAATACTGTTCCTCCTCTACCCGATAGGTAAGTTATACCCATGTACCAGGTGCCTCTATACCCCCCTCCCCCCTAACTCTCCTGACCACAGTGGTTGAAAATGACAAATAGGTTCTGATGGGATATAACTTCTCAGTCTGTCTCCTAAAAAAAAAAAAAAATTGTCGAAGGGTGTGTCTGTAATGTTTCCCAAGACCTTGATTCTTTTAAGGGTTTCTGTAATATGAGTCTGACCTGAAAAAAGAAAACGAAAAATGTGATTGTCATTTATATCTTCGTCTAACCTGGGAAAAAAAAGGAAGGAAAAATAATCTATTGCCTATCCTGGGAAAAGAAAACAATAGGTTGAATAGAGAGTCCTTCCATATGTACTGTATACTGGAAAGACTTCAAATCGGTAAAGTTTGCTGGAGATAGATGGAGGAAGAGCATTGTGGGAGTGGTTACATGAGGCTTTGATGATAGCCCGTACTGGCGTTGGTGGATTATAAAGGTTTATAAGTTAGTAAGGAAAGAGAGAAGCTTCAAAACTCCTGGCTGCTGTGAAAGGCTAGTAGGTTAAGCTGTGATAAGGAAAGGTGGTTTGGTGATTCGAAACTGTTGTGAAATGCGGTGTTGGAAGCCGATGTGGACAGTGGACAGGTTCGAAACATTAAATAAAGCAGTGAATAAGTTTTTTTAGTAGCGTAAGGGAGTGAGAGGCTGTGTAGGGCGTTAGTGAAAGCTGCTGCCCCCTCCCTCATGCAGTCTCTCTTGGTTTAGGTGTGAGGCCGGGGAGACTTGAGTTAATCTCGGGCACTCCAGTAAATCCCCCTATAAGGAGAGGAGGAAACGAGGCTGGTGGAGAGGAGGGAAGACACTGGATGTGGGAGGTGTCGGATAATGGTGGAAGAGAGATGGAAGGAAAGAGAGGGAGAAAATCCCCTTAAACATGTAGGGAGAGGAAGAGACGAGGTAGAAAGGGAAGGGAGATGTAAGAGAGGATGGGAGATAGAGATGGGTGGATGGAAAAGCGAAAAAAGACAAGGGGAAAGATTTAAAGCGAGATGAAATGACACGTGACAGGATTAGAAAGGACAAAAATATTTCAAAGAATGGGCAATGTTTTTGCCATCAGAAATCTTACTCAGTCGACACAGATTTAGATACGAAAGATAAAAACAATTACATAAGGCCAAATAAAAAGTGTACTAGGGTAGGAGGAATAAGAGATAATGAAAGAAGATAGAGTAAATACAGGAATACATTAATAGCTAGAGGATTAAGAAGAGGCCAAAAATATTACTAAAAAATAGTATACTGTACTTGTTTACGAAAGGTGGAGTCTCGCCACTGAAGCCCGTCTCGTATATATGTAACTCGGCACTCCTAGGAGCTTTACCGACCTAGCTTAACAAGGGATCACCACAGCTCAAGAGACCTAATAGGGGTGACAAAATATTATGGTGTTGATGTGATCTTAATCTTTTCCTTTTTTGTGTGTGTATCCAGAATTAGACGACATTCTTACTGCGTCTTCTGAGAGAGCCGGGGGAAAAATACATGAGGTACACGTAATGGTTCTTGGGTTAGTTAGCTGTGACTTGTAAACTGTACTAGTGACCTGTAGGAGGAGTTGATTGGTAGGATTAGGACTTAATTATGATACCTGTACTAAGGTGGAGGGTCTCTCTCTCTCTCTCTCTCTCTCTCTCTCTCTCTCTCTCTCTCTCTCTCTCTCGTGTGTGCGTTTGTCCGGTGGTTCATATATGTCTGTCGTTCCCAGTGTGTGTGTGTATTGCTTATATTTTTTTTGTGTGTCTTGAGGGCAAAACATGTTCGGCAGGCAAGAGGTATCCTAGCTTGTTCCTCTTCCCGTTTCCTATTACAAATCCTGGAAGCTCCCTCTCCCCTATTTTCCTTCTCCTTATTTTTCCTCATCCTTTCCCGCCTTTTCCTCCATTTTCTCTCCCTTCAGTTTCTTCTCTATTTTTTCGCATTTTTTCTCTCTTCACTTACTTCTTTCTCTCAATCTACTTCTCCTGTTTTATTTCGTATTTTACCCTATTTCTTCTCGTATTTCTCTTTCTTCCTATTTATCTCTATTCCTCTATCCCAATTTTCTTCTTCTTACATTCTGCTTCTTATTTTTTATTACGTTCCTAATCTCGCCACCTTTCTCTCTCTTCTCCCTCTATTCTTCCTCCTCCTCCTTCTCCCTATCTTTCCACTATTCCTCTTCGTCCTCCTCCTCCTATCTTTCACCCTCTGTTCTTCTTCCCTCTGTTCTCCCATTTTCCCCCCTACTCTTCTCTCCCCCTCTCCTCTACCCCTTAACAATATTTACACGGCCCTTTATCGTCCTTTGCGTCTTATCTCCCAAGGAGGTAGAAAATGAGTGTCTTTGGGCGCTAATCGGATGTCGCGAGCTCAGGATGTGTGTGTTTTTGTGAGGTGGTGAGCCTTCCTCTCGGGGTCGTCCTCTCGGTGAGTTGTCTTGTCGGCGAGTTATCCTGCCGGTGAGCCTTCATAGTCACACCGATACTGTAGTAAAATATTCAATTTGTTACTGAGGAAGGGGGAGGACTGAGGTGTTTTATCTTCGTCTCCCTCGGGTAACTCTCCTCCTTTGGTCGCGGATTTATAATGGCTCGTACGATAAATATTCGAAACACATGAATATTACCTTCCCTTTCCTGCTTATTGAAACAAATTATAAAACACCTTAACACTATCTGAGGGGGAGGGTCAGGTCAGGATAGGTTAAGACGGGCTAATCGTCACCTGATCCAAATATTACTCTTGTTTTAAGATATATAAAAGCACCTGTGTCAACTTTATTATCTAAGGTACAGAAATAACATTAACAAAATAGTAATAATCATGTTTTAGTATTAAGACTTTTATCTAACTCATTACGTTCACTAAACTCTATTGCTGTGGTTCTTCGGTCCAGTGTTATTCCGAGGCTTGGAAGTTCTTTCTTGAGAACTGTCTTAACTTGAGCACCAACACATCAATCAGGACATAGTTAACGGAAGTTGGAGTCACAATCATAAATCCATGAAAGTTGTTGTTGACACTGAAATAGCCAATCACAGCGGTGGAATTCTGTCATGTAAATCTTGTAGTGCATTGCTATTGGTCGTCTCAGTTAGGTGGTGGATTAAAGGGTGATATCAGTGTTTCAGATTCAGCAAGATACTGTTTTTGGGAACCATTGAATGAATGGTGGGTGAGGGGTGTGTGGTGGGTGAGGGGGTGTGTGGTGGGTGAGAGTGTATGGTGAGTGAGGGGATGGTGAGTGAGGGGGTGTGGTGGGGTGTATGGTGGGTGAGGGAGGTGGGTGGGGTTGTGTAGTGGGGAGTGGTGGGTGAGGGGTGGGTGAGGTGGGTGTATGGTGGGTGAGGGGTGTGTATGGTGGGTGAGGGGAGTGTATGGTGGGTGAGGGGGTGTATGGGTGGTGTGGTGGGTGAGGGGTATGGTGGGTGAGGTGTATGGTGGGTGAGGGGGTGTATGGTGGGTGAGGGGGTGTATGGTGGGTGAGGGGAGTGTATGGTGGGTGAGGGGAGTGTATGGTGGGTGAGGGGAGTGTATGGTGGGTGAGGGGAGTGTATGGTGGGTGAGGGGAGTGTATAGTATGTTTCTAGCCAACACAAACGAACTTTTTTTCACTGTAGTTTTATGTTGTAAGTTCAGGAGTTATATGTTGACATGGTATACACACACACACACACACACACACACACAGCCTTTGGTATTAATCATTAGCCTTAATTATATTTGACAACCCGACTGATTAATTTGAGCGAAAATGCAACTTGATCATTATAATTGTTTACAATATTTGAGCGTTTGGTAGGCAATGACCTAATATGGACAGAGGTGTATGTTGTGTGTGTTTATTTTGGTAATGTGTTTGGATGAGTGATTCTTTTTCGCCTACAGTAGCTGGCATAACACGCGTACCACCACCACCACCACTATCACCACCATCATTTCCGCCACCACCCTAGCCCCTAACACTCCTCACCTTCACCACCACCTTCACCACTACCACCACCACCCCAGCCCCTCCTAGCACCACTACTACCACTATCACCCCAGCCCCTACTAGCACCTCCACCACCCCACCCTCTCTAGCACAGTACCTGGCCATACACCTGACAACAACTACTCCAGGTTGGGCTCACCTTAAGTGCCTAGGCGAAGTGAGGCTCGCTAAGGTTATGAATATGGTAATAGGTCAAGTATCACCTGTATATTAAATTTTCCCGGCACTTTGATTTCACGGTGATAGAGAGAGTGGGTGTGTGGGTGTCTTTGATAAATATTGGAGGAGGCGCTGATGGTGCGGTGGTACGGTACACTGGCTCGCTGACGTGTACCATGGAGGCGCTGCTGGTGGTTTGGTGCTGACTTGTAGCTCTTCCCTCTGAGTTGATGATGTTTCTTGATTTGAAGTTATTATTCCCTTGACATAAAAGTTCCATACGCTCCAAATTTGATGATCGTTTTACTTTCGGACTTGAAGCTGGAGCCTTGAAACCCTGGAATCCTGGAACCTTGAACCCCTGGATTCCTGAAACTCTGTACCTCTAGAGCCCTGAACTCCTGACGTCATTAACACACTATTACCACGTCATCTTCCACTATAGAATAACTAGTTCCTCCCATTCATAAGGTTACAGCATCGCTCTCAAGGAATAGTATGTCACCGCACTCGAAAAGGGAGAATCATAACTAAGACCTTGCACTCAAAGGGGGTTAATCTGTCCTATTCACTGGGCTGATTATGTCGTGGTCTTAGGGCTGGTGGTATCGTATTCCAAAAGGATTCATATATATATATATATTCCTTACTGGACTAAATCATTATTATATGTGTTCATAGTGTAGAGCATCGTGTACTATTTTAAGGGGTAGTCGTGGTTTTGATATGTCGTATTCAAGGGGTTACGATATGTTTTTCCTTCCTTCCTTCCTTCCTTCCTTCCTTCCTTCCTTCCTTCCTTCCTTCCTTCCTTCCTTTTCTTTTTGTATGCCTGTCTGTATCTGTCTATCTGTTTTTCCCGTTGGTGGAATGAAAATTTGGCTTCGAAATTCATATATATTCTTTTACTAGTAAACTTTCCTTCTCCACTCTCCCCAAAAAAATAATCGGGAAAAAAAATGAATCGGTGTATATCTGTCAAAGCGAGTCGGTGAATCGTGAACCAAATAGCGTAAAATAATTTTCATCACTTCAGAGGTGTGTGTGTGTGCGTGCGTGTGCGTGCGTGCGTGCGTGTGCGTGCTTTAATAGTTCATAACGCGTTTTTATATTTTTTGTTTATGGGAATCGATTTGTTCATTATTTATCGACCTTGTATACTAAATTTTGTGTATTCCATCTTGTCGTTCTCAAGGCCCAACAGACGTAGATTTATCTTTTCAATAGATTACTGGAATTGGATTTTTTTATTATTTTTTTCCTCTTTTCTGCCTCTGGATGTTGATGGTTTAGTGTTGTGCGTGACTATTGTTAATCAAGGGGCGTTTGTTACGTGTGTCCAAGGCCGAGGGTGAGGGTGGGGGGAGGTGTGAGGGTGTGAGAGGGTCAGGGTGTAGGTTTGATTTGATTTGGTTAGGTGAGGTTAGTTAAATGGAACCAGTTAGACGGCATCTAACATCTCCAATATGTGAATAAAAACATTTAACCTGGGAATATCTGAGACATAGAGACACAGGGAGTACTTGAGCAATTAGGACCCTTTCTCCTTGATTGGATTTTTTCTCTCTCACTGTTGGTTAACTTACCGTCGTGAAGGCCAGACAAGAGCTCTTCTGATAACATCGTAATCGAGTTTGGTGGTCATTTTCAATTGCTATTTCTACTCTGGATTATTATAACCTCCTGCCTCTTGTTGTTCTTTCCTTCTACCGCCTTGTGTTGTTGTGCTGTGTGTGTTTTTGTTATTTGTTTAATTTATTTGTTTGGTTAGTATTTGCCGAGTGATTTTTTTTTATTTTTTTTTTATTAGGGGTTCATATCTTGGGGTAGGTGGTTTAAATTGTGATTTTTTTTATGTGAACAATCATATTGGGTACATCATCATCATCCTTTTCCTCATCCTCATCATCATCATCATCATCATCATCATCATCATCATCATCATCCTTTTCCTCATCATCATCACCGTCGTCACCACCACCCACCGATTTACAGCCATTGTCCACGCTTGCATGACTGATCTGTAATTAACCGATGGCTTAGCGTGTCCCAGTTGCTATCAGGTGAGGCAAGTATTACCCGCCTACCTGACTTACACTGAACCTAACCATAAACAAAGAAAACAGTCTAACTTAACCTAACCTAACTGTTTAACGTAACGACGCATTTCGAAGTAACTTTGACCTCACCTAACCTCATTCGCTCCATTTAACCTCGATGAATAAGTGACTGTCGAGCTTTTTTATTGAAATAGTTAAGTCGAGACGCCCATTAATATTCAAGGGGGCTTTCACTCCATATGACAGCTCATGTAAAGTGTATGGATAATTGATGTTCGGGCTATAGGCTGTTACTTGTACACTGTGATGACTCAGTTTGTCTTGACAGTCCACCCATTAGTGCCTGGTTATGTCACCCTTCCATATGACTGTTGTTTACTCACCTGGTTATAGTATTTTAGTGATATTGTTTTTCCCATCGAGAATCGTCATAAAAATACTTAATATTTACGGTAGTTTATTCCTAGCTCTTCATGTTACTCTATTCTCGCGTTTTAATTACCCCAGTGTCAGGTGGAGGTCCCTAAATTACTGTGCCTTGGGTTAATTAAAAACTTTGGGTGGTAGAAAGATGAAACGTAGAGGAACTTGGGCTCTTGTCGGCATTATTTTGAGTTTCGTCTCCAATTTTCTTGTTAGTGTCTCTAGGCTTGTGTGTGTGTGTTAACTTGACTACTTTGTGTTGTAGAAATTAACACCAAAGTTTTTGTCAACTTTTGAAGGAATCTTAACCTTTGACCTCCCTCCTGACTGCTTTGCCCGTCAATTGAGTTATTTCTGTTCTGTTCTGGTGCCATAGTGTATCAACCCATAGTCTAGTACAGTATAGGAGGGAATGGTTTATCAGGTTCAGTACAATATGGGAGTAACTTAACACAATAACACACAGAAATTAATGACCACTATAAGTACAATATAGAACAGCTATGTACCAGTGTATGAACTGTACAAGATGGTGGTGTGATATTGTAAACTAGTTCAGGTACATAGGGGTGTTATGTACCAAAAGTATTGTACATTATGGCACCAAACATAACTTTTGAACAAGATTAGAGAAGTACTGTCTAATCTTGAAGACTTAATTACTAATACCACTTAACAGTTGTGTGAACCAGAAAGAGGAGAGTAATGCAACAATGACCAGTTGAGGGGAAGAATCCAGCAGGGAGACTTACTGTAGAAGTTCATGGGACTTGTTAGTCTGACGCCAATTAAGAGTTAATGGCTCACGCTAATGGCTCTTACAGCGCCCAGTGGTTAAATAAGTGTTGGGTACTGGAGTTGGCATGGGGAGAGGGACGGTGGGGTAGGATAATTGGTAAAAAGGTGGACATTTAGACAAGTTAATAATACTAGAAATAATGATAATAATAGTAATGACGATGATGATGATGAACAAAACACACACCATGTTTCTCAGCTGGCAGAGGCGTGAATGATTGGTTTGTGGGTGTAGGTTGTGTCTCTTGGTAATATATTTAATTGACAAAGAGCAAGAGAGTTAGTGGGAATGGGAGGGAGACTTTGGGAAACTCTGATAGGGGTTTCCATTCAGAGAGATCCATTGGTGTTGGAAATTACAGAGGAGTGATGATTGTGTGTGTGTGTGTGTGTGTGTGTGTGTTTTGTCATGGGTTAGTGTGGGAGGTCTTAGGTTGAAATTTAGATGAGTTTTTTCTTTTCTGTTTTATTCTCTTCTTTCTCTGCTTTATCTCTTCTCTATCTCTCGGCATAAACACTCATTCACTCACACAGAAGGAAACTGTGACGTCAAATCTGAATCAACCCTATCTGTCTCTCTTTGTCTGTCTGTCTGTCTCAGTCTGGTTGCTGGCTCCTTAAAACGACTATGGTCAGAGGACGAAAATAGATGCAGGTGTAATGGAGGTCGATAAGGCGTGTCGTCTCAGAAGCCTGGCCGCCAATATCATTATGGTGTGTGTGTGTGTGTGCTAAAGTCGAAGGGTAGCTGCGAAACACAATTATCGAAGGCGGTTCACCAAAACACAGACACGGCACCATTATGCCATTAGACATAACAAGTCTCTGTTTTCCCCTGTCTCTCTTACCCTCGGCTATTCCCATTAATATTTCTGCTATTAAACGAAAGGAAGTGTTATTATAAAATTAAGGTTTGTACTTCCCGCTTTGCAATATGTCAGAAGGTATTAAGAACACCATGTGATACGTTTAAACCTTCAATAACACATACAATTAGACCATTAAGAATACCATTGAGCCATTAAGAATACCATTGAGCCATTAAGAATACCATTGAGCCATTACAATACCCTTAGAATGACACAATCTCCCAATCTCACCGGTGCTGTTCGCTTCGTTGACTGTTCCACCGATCGTGATAACCTAACCTAACCTAACCTAACCTAACCTCGCTTAAAAAAATAATCTTGCATCCTGGAATCTCTTAAAATAATCTAACCGAAACATTTTTTACTCTAAGTGGTTATGTGAGCACTTAAGTGAACCTCCGGCCTAACCAGATGGCGGATACAATGGTAAAGGTTTGTTTGCGTTTCGTTTAGATTACTTAGTGTAGTTTGGTTTTGTCCATAATCGTATTTCAGTATGGTTAGTTCTGATCTGCTTGTTACGTTAGTCTCTCCTTGTTACGTCCGTCCGTCTTTGGTAAATTCACTAGTTATTTATCTCAGGGGAATTTGTTACTGAACTAATATATCACCATGAACAACTATTATTAATATAATTTTTTTATATTAATGGAAATTTTTTCTCCATAGAGTACCGGATGAATGTCGTCATTTTTCGTGGGGGGAGAAGGGATCTTTTTTTTTTCTACGTAGAACTGTCCGGCAAAATAAATAAATAACTAAATAAATAAATAAATAAGTAGATAAATGATTGAGGTGGCAAGGCTGGATTTTACGTTGATATCGATAAATACTCTTAACGTCTTAATTATTAGAGTCGAGAGAAGTGTTAAAATCATTCTTTTAACGCGCGCGCGCACACCCCCCCCCCCTCTCTCTCTCTCTCTCTCGCTCGCTCGCTCGTGTAGAACTGAGAGACAACTTAGTTCATAGCCGATCTTCAATTATGACGTCATTAACATAAACAAAGCCTTGCCTCATTATGTCATCACGTGTAAATAAACTAATCGGAACTGCGTTGATGGTGGGAGGATATCTCTCTCTCTCTCTCTCTCTCTCTCTCTCTCTCTCTCACTTAATAGTCTCCTTGTGTATTGGTTTTCCATCTCAAGTTTTGAGTCATCTTCCAAATGACAGTTGCCAGGCAGTTTGCATATTGATTTGTAAGTGTCCAGATATAACAGGTTGTCATTATCACCACTACCGCACCCCCTATCGTCTTTACCACCCATACTGTACTCCCTCCCCCCAGTCACTACCCACCATCGCCTACTTCACACCACCCACCGCCCACTCTCCACCACACTTTTTGCCACACTGCCTCTCAACACCTGGCTCTAATGATCACCTAAGACGACAAGTAATGAGGTAAACACTGCCACGTACCTCAACACCTGTAAGCGTTGAACATTCTCGATAAGTTTGGCGGACGCTCCTGACGACTTTGTAAATCCCAGGTGGGAGTGAAGTCTTGTGTGTATCTTGACAGCTGTTGTGTTCCTGACAGCCGCTGACAACCATGTCTTCATATCTGATGTCATTCACAGCTGATGTCGACAGCTTTCGACTCTTACCAAAACATTTAGTGATAGCGTAATTCTTTCTGGCAACTCTGGTGTTTGCTTGTGGCCATCACTGGAGGCAGGCAGGAAGCGGGAAAACGTTCGCTTGGCGTAGTTTCCACAGTCGTGTCATTGTTCGGTGGAAAGTAATGCCAGGGTTGGTGGCTTGTGTTGGTGCAATCTTCATGTAAAGGTCTGGACCCTGATAACCATTGACAGCTACACACCTTCAACAGAGTCCGTAAGGTCGAAAACTTTGCCTGTGACGATGACACCTTTTGCTAACTCTAGTCTGTGTGTGTGGAAGACGCTCACTGCCTCTCAGATATTGTTGCCATAGTGCATATTTACCGAGTCAATACCGAGTCTCCTTAAACTAGTGGAGGCTTCATGTTATGGCAAGCGGCGAGGGAGGAAAAGGGTTTGTAGGAATTAACTGGAGGGAGGAGGAAAGGGAGAGATGACTGACCACGAACAGTCAAAAGAACATAATAATGTATATAAATTTAAATTGAAGTGATTAAGCCAGGTGGGGACTCAACGAGGGTGTCCCCGCCAAACACTTGAACGTAATTGGAAGTACAGTATACAGTTTGGAGCGTTACCAGCCTCGCCCGCATACTGTCCCTACACATAGAATGGTCTGCGAAATCCAATTGTAACCAACCCAACACTTATAAACCGCAGTATGATGCTCTCCAGAAAGGCTTAGTGTTGGCCCCGGGGTCGAGCGCCATTCACCGTCTTTAGAGTATCGAACCGCGGTGTTTGTTTACTTCGGCGGCAGCGAGAGTGATGGACACACGTCGCCTCATTAGTGAAGGTGTTGACAGGTAACAACATTAACGATATTATACGAGTATAATCTAATCGTGGTGTTGGTATTGGCTCTTTTATTTTTGTTATATATTTTTTTTTAATTTAATGTAGTTCATATTTTTTGTCATTTATACCAAAATCATTTGTAAGCAGATGAAGGAATTTTAAAACAGAGAACGAAAATAAAATCAATGTATTCGAGGGTTATTAATCTGTTCTTGTGAAAAATCAAATGGACGTAAACTGACGGACAGTATAGGAGTCATCGGGACGTGTGGCAAGCCTTGATGTGGGTGTTGGCAATCATGAGTATTTGTTTATATTCTGTATCTATACTAGTTGTAACTCTAGACTTATTGCTACTCTCTCTCTCTCTCTCTCTCTCTCTCTCTCTCTCTCTCTCCAGCTGGTTAGTTCACAGGCTCTGAGTTATCTTAGGTATATGAAATAGTGAAGAAAATGATGGGAAGTTGAATACAAAAATGCAAATAGATAATAAGTATTTGCCTATATCTTATCTATTGTGTTACTTAAAAATTTATTCTGTATTTTGGTTATTTTTGTTAGATTAGATAAGAGGTCTTGTTTAGCTGTATAGTTTTATATAGTAGAATAAAATAAGGGTTTGATGGTCATGGAAAGATGAGAACACTGTATATATTTTTTTTATTTTGGCTTAAGGGTTTTATAGCTAGTGGTGTGGGAGGTGGTGTGCGGCCAGCCTAGTGTGGAGGGATCAAGCCGCGACGGGGTATGAGTAATGTACGTACACACACACACACACACACACACATGGATCGTAAAGGATAAGTAACCACGAACTGAGCTTTTAGTAAGGTAATGGAAGCACACGTTTTATTTTTTTTTTGTTCACCATATTTGATCTGTTCCATCACTACCCTCACCGTTCTTCAGTTAGCTAGAGTTTCAATTTACGTTTTTTTTTTTTTAACTATTCCTGAATCAGATTATACTGGAAAGTGATCGAAGCTTAATGGAAATAAAATACCCTCAACCATCATCCACTTCACTTATATTCCTGATTGTTTGTGGTGTTGTTGAAATAAATGAGCGATAGTTTTGGGGATTGTGATTGTTGCACCGTGGATGTATGATGCTCCAAACATAACCATTTCACTAATATCCGTAATGTGTCTGTAAACATTGTATGATCTGCAGTGTTTGTAGGTCATTTGCAAATTGCCAGGTAAACAATGAACTGTTTGGGTGTCTTTGGAAATTCCATGGCTGAATAGTGGATAAACTTTTACCTGGTTTATAAAGTTCCTTGAAGTTTGTGCTGACGAATAACTTGAGGCACTTACCCGGCCATAACACCGACATGTACGCCATTATATTCTGGCCATAGCAGTATTGTTGGCCATGGCCACTGTGAGTTAAAACCTGCAAGTGGAGGAGTACAAAAAATCCCATCAGGTATTTACTAACTTCAGGACTCATAAACACGAACATCAAGGGACTTTGTAAACACACAGGTGAGTTAGAAATTATGGTAAGGAAATTTTGTCACCTGCGAGACTGATTAATCTCCATTTAAATCAGTTACCGAGACGGATTAATCTGTCTCCCTCCTCGAACATCAATAACAACGATCTGGCTATCTTCTTAACCCCGGGATAGTTCACCTGAGTGTTCATCATCATCCTCCTCCAGGTGTTTAGCCCCGCCTGCTCTGGTAGCTCCGTGGAACTATTCTATCTTGAGCGTGTTATTCTCTCTCCCCTTCCTTTTATTTATTTTTTCTGTCATTTCTTATTTAGTTGTGTGTGTGTGTGTGGGGGGTATGATGGAAACAGTCACGCTATGGCCACTACAACGTGATGAGGCACCTCGCCATATTATCAAAGGCTTAAGCTTGATTAACCTTGAACCACCTTGAATGTCATGAAACACACTCACACACTTAAACACACACACACACACACACACACTCACACACACACACACACACACACACACACTCACACACACACACACACACTCACACACACACACACTCACACACACACACACTCCACACACTCACACACACACACACACGCACAAACGGACCCATCACACGCATTTAATCACTCTCTTGTCGGTTTGTTCTCTCGTCTGTCGTTCCTGATCAACAAGCCTGCTGTTATGAGGTATCCACTTGTGGTTTTACCTTGTACCGTATGTATGTTGGGGATGAGACAAAGTCCATTTTACACGTCCAGTTCATCATCAAATTCTATCATTCATTTTTTTTTAAGTAATTCTAAAGTGATTCCATATTTACTGATGATACGGAAAAAAGTAGAAATGCTCAGTACACTCACTACACACGTATATATAAAACCTCATTGTATGGGCCGTGTATTCATGGTCAGGAGATTGTTATATATTGCTTCGATAACAACTTGATCACAATAGACCCCCGGCGTCCCTGAAGGAATGTGCTGTCTACCTCTTTTTTTAATATTCCTAGAACATCAATGGAATATCTCACACATTCCACCTGTGTGTATCTCTCGGAGGCTGACGTTGTCGTGTGTGTGTGTGTGTGTAGAGAGAGTCGTGTACACAGTGGATCAAGTAGAAAGGAATGGAGCGCGCGCACATACACAGTCAAATAAACACACACACACACACACACACACAAATAAAAGGTAATATTGCGAGTCCTTGAAATCTGACCTTTGTGACGTTAACAAAATGTAGATATATTTTACTTTATTTTTACATGTGTGAAAGAAAAATAAATAAAATAAAGAGAGGAGAGAAAGCGAATCATAAATAAATAAATTCTTTTTCAGGAGAGAGATGCAACTAAACTGAGAGAAAAATTTATACCATATATTTTATAATGTTTTCTAGAATATTTTTACTCCAAAAATGTTTCCTTCGTAATGTGAATGACAAAATACGCTTAAATCACTCTTATAGTTTATAATAGCTACATGAACTTCACAGCAAATAATTATAACGCCTATATTTGTTTTATAGTATCATTGCACAAACTGGGGATGAAGATGCAGTTATAGTCACCTTAAGAAGTATATCGAAGACAATGTTACAGTCAGATCATAAACATCGTCACTATCTTCACTACACTTGACGACACTCACCACTCACCCCAGATTCTGTTAATTTCCTCAATGGTGGCGCCAGGTTGGACTGATGGGTTAGGTATTAATACGATTTACATGTTGCAGAGGTTTGGCGAGGTCGTCTGGGGGGTGTTTTGCATATTAACTCAATTTGCGAAGCGTTGAAGACGGGGCCCCGTAGCTGAGTTGATGGGAATGAGGGTATGGTAACTGTAGTCTCTCTCTCTCTCTCTCTCTGTCTCTCTCTCTGTATATAGAAGGCAGTAATAGTGTATCGGAGACAAGAAAACTATACCTGCCAGGTGTGAACAATTCCCACTAGGTTCAAGGGGACAAGTAGCCAAATTTAAAGTATTTTCAGTGCCACATCGGGACTGCATTTAGGGCGTCACCTTGGTGTTGTAGCGAAAGTAAACCAGTCAGATACTTCCTCTTACCTTCATTTACGGGGAAATACAGTACGTATCTTGAGAACCCGACCTTATTGTAAACACGTGCATTCCATAATTAATGTGATCGTGGCAGGTGTGTGAGTGTGCACGCGCGCATCGAGGAATGTTGGTGTTCCAGGTGTGTCAAGCAACAAGGTCATGTTTACACTTCTGGCGGATGTAATTGGCCACCCACTGTGCCTTTACCACCCGGGACTATTGCAGAGATCACTGGCTCAGGTTTCATTCCAGGTTTGGTCTACTGAGAGCTGCTTGGGCCAACTAAGTAGACTGTTTATCTTACGGGGTGTATTTATTTGGTGTTGTGTTGTGATATGTTGCATCCAGGACGACACTTGAAGGTTATATAATTTTGTTTTGCTCGTATTATCTGAAGTTTACGGCTGAGTCTTATACGGTTCTTTATACAAACATTCACTTAAGGAACCTGTTCATTACTCTAGGCTGGACTCCTTTGATTATTGTGTATATGAATATTTTTGTGACATCTAGTACTTAAAGTTAGGGTTTCTGATGAAGTACAAAGTGTAAGTGGTTGAATAAATGTAAATTACACGTACGTTTATGTGTGTGTGTGTGTGTGTGTGTGTGTGTGTGTGTGTACAGACCCACATCAGCGTAGGTGTTATGTAGTGTAAGACAACTGACACAGGACTACACTTGTCGGTCAAAACAAGTTCATTAAAAGAGCGGAAATGATGACACGACCTGAAGCAGCAAATTTCCTGAAGGTGTTTACAGCGGGTTGAGTCTCTCCCAAGGTTTACCAGACTGAAGAGTGTGAGAAAGCTTCTGATTAACTCACAAAAGCCAAGACACGAAAAAGTGACTCTCTCTCTCTCTCAAGCCCATAGAAATAGTGAGAGTACAGAATGATTCCTATCGAGAAACTATATATTTGGTTCATTTGCCGTCACTGGAGCTGACACAGGGAGGAATAAAGTGACCTGCTGCGTAGTCGGAGCTCATAGGTGTTAAAAATGGTCCCCGTCTTGATTTATTCAGATATTGGTTTATTGATTTTCCCGTTACCCCTTTCTCACCCCTCCTCCTCTTCACCCCTTCTCCTCCTCCTCTCCTCACCCCTTCTCCCCTCCCTCACCTTCTCCTCCCTCTCCTCCCTCCCCTCACCCCTCCCTCCCCTCACCCTCTCCCTCCTCACCCCTTCTCCCTCCCCCTTCACCCTCCCCACCCCTTCCTCCCTCCCCTCTCCCCTCACCCCTCTCCCCTCCTCTCCCCTCACCCCTTCTCCCTCTCCTCACTCTTCCTCCCCACCCCCCACTAAAAAGAAAAATAAATTTATCATATAATTTTGCTGTTATTCTTGGCCACCCTCTCTGCGTTATGAGAGGTGATAATAGAAGCGTTTAGTCTTTCTCTTATCCCGGGCTTGAAGGGGAGTAATTATCACTATCTTGCCCGGCTGTTGATCAAGTCGTTGGTGTGTCCTGGGAGCTGTATAACTTAAATGATAAGAGCTAACACAAGAACGGATGAGGTGATGTAGGTCTATTACTTCGTTTCAAGGGATTAAGCTAATATTTTGACTGATCTATCCCAGGGAGAGGTAGTGCCGGGGGGTGTGTGAGGTGCCCCCCCCCCTCCCAGAGAGAGAGAGAGGGATGGGTGGTTGGATGATCGTGAAGAAGAGATTATCCCCCCCCCCCACACCACCACGAGAAAGGTGGGTGGTTGTGATTGATGTTGCCCCCAGAGAGAGGTGGGTGGTCGTGATTGTTGTTGCCCCCAGAGAGAGGTGGGTGGTCGTGATTGATGTTGCCCCCAGAGAGAGGTGGGTGGTTTGGTGGGATTAGTAAAGGTCCTCCCCCCTACCCGAGAGAGAATCAGATAGCCCCGCGCTTTCTCTGGGGGAATGTTAAGAGTCCATATTCCCCAAAGATTCGTTCATCAAAGACACTTCTTCCACATAGCCAGGTAGTAAAACAGTTCATTTAGGTTTGCTATAAAAAAAATCGGTGTTAATATGAATGATACTTAACCTACCATCTGTTCCTTGATAACCTAACCTAACCTAACCTGCCATCTGTTCCTTGATAACCTAACGTTTAAGAATCCGCTGCCCTGGTTGTTCGATAATTGTAATGGGTAACTCCCGCTGATCTGGGTATTAACGTGCTTATATGGGCGATGATCTGCGACGTTGTGGGAGGGATTATCGCCCCTACTGGTTACTGGCGCTGTGTAAGCTGTTGGGGCAAAACCGGGACACGAAGCATATAACCTAGGTTTAGTTTGATCCAGCAAAGGGCGTTTGTGTTGAGGATTAATGATGATAAGTTAACCGGGGGATGAGAGAGAGATTCAAGTCAAGCGCGCGCATGTGTGGGTGTGTGCTCATGTAAGCCAATGTGAAGGCATGTGTGTGTGTGCGTGCCTAAAGACCTTGTGGGGAGGGGGGGGGGAATGTGTGTGTGCGTGCGTAAAGACCTTGTGGGGAGGGGGGTGAAGGCTTGTGTGTGGATGTGTCTAGGTATATGTGGACAACTTGACGAGTGTGTATGTGTGTGTATTGAATTGAATAGACGACTGTGAATATACTGTAATGTGTACGTGTTTGAAGGTGTTTACAAATGTGTGAATGTAGGGGCGTGTGTATACTTGTGTGAATATACTCTCTTAGGCAGATAGGAGACGAACACGAAGAGACTAATAGCAGCAGTGCCTCACGAACAACCGGTGACTATAACCCAGGAGCCGTGTACTTCTCTCTGTTTACCTATAGCCCAGGCCGGCTCTTCTAAAGCTGTGGTAAATGTGGAGATGTATTCCTGTAATGTGAGACAGTTTGATGGGGGTGGGGGTGGATGTGATAGTGGTGGTGGTGGGGGTGATAGTGATGGTGGTAGTTGTGTAATAAAAGCCACCAGATATGCTTTGGAATTTATGTCGGGTGTTTGGTATACGACTGTTTTATTGTTGTGTTTAATGTGTTGAAATATTTCCAGTTTATATTTCATTGGCACTTTATGTGTGGGTGGGTGTGAGTATACGTGTGGGTCTGTGTATACGTGTGGGTCTGGGTCTGTGTCTGTAAAATAAACTTGGAAGAAATCTTGTACCAGGGGTCATCTTAAAGCCTCACAACTGACCTGCCATGTTATTTTGGGGTACCCGAGACACAACATTACCGTCTTTGTACACGCATGGGCAATATCACTCCCCCAGCCACTGCAGTGTGACCCCATCAACACGCAGAAGGAATTCATGGAACATCGTCTACTTATTATTTTTTACGACGAGACAGTGTGTGTGTGTGTGTGTGTGTGTGTGTGTGTGTGTGTGTGTGTGTGTGTGTGTGTGTGTGTGTGTGTGTGTGTGTGTGTGTGTGTGTGTGTGTGTGTGTGTGTGTGTGTGTGTGTGTGTGTGTGTGTGTGTGTGTGTGTGTGTGTGTGTGTGTGTGTGTGTGTGTGTGTGTGTGTGTGTGTGTGTGTGTGTGTGTCATCCTATACCTGCTGTGGTGTTGTCTAGGTATTCTGGCATGTGTGTATCAACAGGTAAGACTCAGGGCCAGCCAGTACAGTAACTATCTCGCTCAGGAAGCATCGCGGCGCTACCTTTTATCTCACCCGGTATTCTCTCTTTCTTCCAACACCACAAAAGTTGCTACCTCCCCCAAGAGGAAATTAACTTCAGAAGACGTGTATAAAAATGTTGCTATGGACACCGATTCCTCTCTCTCTCTCTCTCTCTCTCTCTCTCTCTCTCTCTCTCTCGTAGCAGTGGTATTGAAGGACTGTACAGCTACCAAAAACACTGAACCCGCAGACACACTACCTTCAACAGTGTGACTCAGATTCCTTTACGTGTGACCAGATCCTGTGGGACTAAGGTGAACTTCAAAGGTAATTGTGAATATTATAATTGTTACCTTAATTATTGCTGACCGCGACAAATGGGGCTATTTCTATACTAAACATTACATAGAAAGGATGACGCAAATGTTAAATACGGAGTTGATTACCCATGATAGTTTTACGTGAAAGTTTAGAAGAAAAATATATACCCATCACGGTGTTCAAAAGGAATATGAAAATAGTTAAATTTGGTGAGGCTCCCGCGCCAAAATCATCACTTAATGGATTGCTGGCCTGAGTAAACACGTCACTAAATTAATAGCCGGTGTTTTTATTTTTATTTTTTATGAAATTTTGGTTTGGATTAATACCGTATGTTAACACCAAATGAAACTTATATATACTGTATATGTAAGAAATTATTATTATTATTATTATTATTATTATCATCGATTCTTGAACGTCGTCTCTCATGTACGTCTGTTTACACTGTAGGGGCCTATGTGTACCTAGACGTGTGTGTGTGTGTGTGTTTAATGCTGAACATGGTGGTTGTTATTCTGGTATACTGTAGTGGTTGAGACTACTTCTGATGATATGGTTGACTCTAATGGCGCTGACGTTTGATACTGAATCATGACATTGAAGGATTTAAATCTCTCGCTCTTCCCTTCCCCTCTCTCTTCCCTTCCCCTCTCCCTTCCTCTCCCACCTTCCACCCCTCCTTCTCCACCCTTCCACCCCTTCTCTCCCACCCTTCCACCCCCCTCCCGCCTCACATTCATAATAATGTTACCAAAACACACTGACCTTTATTTCCATATTCCCCCTCAACCAAAACACATCATAGTGTTCTTATGCCCCACCAGCGTCAACAAAGGGGTCTTGGCTCTCAAAGACTCTCCCTCCTTTCTTTATAGTAGTCTTTGTGGCTGAGTTTCCGGGCTATTTAGAGATAGGCTTATATATATAGTCTACGTCTTTAAGGGTGAAATTTGGTTTATGGAGCTTTGGGAGGCTACCCATCATTTATTTAATCCACTTCATTTTATTTATCTTCACTATTCACTCAAGTGATCTATCAACTAAGCTTGGTAATATTTTTTAATGGCCTTGGGAGTGAGAAAGGAGAGTGGTTCGCGCTATAGCTGGTAGGTAAACAAAGTGTCCAAGAGACGTTTTCATTGGTCTAGACTCTTAAACGTTGAAGGAGGTAGTGAGTGAAATGAGTTGACTTTTATTTTGATCTCTTTGGAGTGAGCTGGGAAGGAGGGGTTAGGAGGCTGTCATAAGACGTGTGTGTGTGTGCGTGCGTGCGTGCGTGCGTGCTGGTTATGCTATCCTCTGGTATCTAAAAACAGAGAGGGAAGGTGGAAGTGAGAGAGGGGGAGGGGTAGGAAGGGTAGTTAAGAGTGGAGGGAGGGAAGATGTAGAGAGAGGTGGATGACTGAGAAAGTGAGGGGTGGAATGGAGAGTGAGTGAGTGAGAAAGGAGGTTGGAGAGAAGTAGGTGGGAGGGAGAGTGGGAGAGGAAAGTAAAAAGTGGGAAGGAGAAAGGGGAGGAAGAGAGAATCGCTAATGGAATGTTGTCTGCTCATTTCGGTAATTTTACCTTCGTGGACAAAGTGAACAAAAACGTGTCGTCATTAGCGGTGTGTTTTCTCTTAACTGTTGCTGCTCCCAATTTTACTGTATACAAACTCCATTACCAAAGTGACTCGTAATTCAATAACATACTCGTAAATACCTGTAATTCAGTAACACATTTGACTAGCTATAAATTAGTAACATACCTGTGACCACCTGTAGTTTAATAACACGCTAGTACATTAATATCACCTCTACGCTGCTTGCTTCTCATTCAATCGCCTAAACTCATTTACTCTGTGACTAATTTTCTTGTGTGTTGATCCATCACTACTCTTAACATGATTTTAACACAACAGCCCAGTATGTAGTAGTGTGTTAGGGTGCCGTGAGCCTCAGCCAGCGATCATTCGGATAGTAAGTCAGAACGTACGTCTTGCCAGGCTCTGTGTGTGTGTGATACCAAAGTACAGGTATAATCAAACGTGATGTAACTCCTCAGTACTGTAAACCCTGTTCAGTATTTACCTCCTCTTCATTTTATCTTACACAGAAGGCGTCGTCAGGGGGCCCCAGCATGGCGGTCAGGGGAACATGGGCGTGTGTGGGGGCGGCGTGTGGTATCCCGCCCTTCCTCCGCCTCCTTCTCCTGGTGCTGCTGACGGTGTCCTTACAGTGTCGTGTCGCCTGGGCCGCCCTTCTCCGGCCGGTCAACACTGATGGTGAGTACAGTACAGCCTTGCTTACTGTGTGTGTGTGTGTGAATTTTTTATTTTTTTTGGTCTGAAGATCTGTACAGAATTGGTTATTAGTTAGGTTTGATTATTATAGGTCCTAACCACCCTAACCACGTCTTACATTCGTGGTGTACAACTACATAGGTTGATGGTCGGGAAACGTAGCTGGAAGGAGGGAGGGAGGGAGGGAGGGAGGGAGGGAAAGGTCTCTAGGAAGAATAAAATGTGTAAGAGGACTCAAGTGCTTCTTGGGGGTCCAGTTTCACCAGAAGTTTGTCCATGTAAACACAGGTGAAGGATGGATAGAGGGGGAGGGAGAGAGCGACCGAGTGACTGATAGTTTCAACAAAGAACATTAAGGAATATGATACTCTTAAACACGGTTGGGTCGTTCACTATTACGTAAATTAGATTGCCAGGGCTTCTAATAACCAGATAAGATCATTAGTTACAGAAATCAAGTTTAAAGGACTTAGAATAATCATAAAATAAAAATATATAGAAATCGGATAAAAATATCTGCTTGTAATTCGAGATTCAATTAGATTCAGGTTTGGTTTAGTTTAAATGGATGGCAGATCTATACCACACCCTAAGTCAGTGTGGGAGAGAAAGCTTCATTGACTGGGGAATATATCGACTAAGAAAGATATTATTACTATATGGTTCTTGGCCAATACTGTACTGACAAGACGGTGGCGGGCGAAGGTGTGTTCTTGACCAACACTGCAGTTAATCAGGTTGATGCTTACTGGGATTACCTGCAGTGCTTATACACACACACACACGGATTTATTATTATCTGTGTGTGTGTGTCCCCGTATACACTTGTGGTAAAAACAATAATAAAACCTTCAAAAAATTTAAACCAGAGACATTAACTGATCACACAGAGAATGATTGAAGGCAGATTGTATAATAACTTGATACAAAACACACTTAACATATAGATCCCCAGTATTCACGTCTTCAAACTTAAATGAGGAAACTTTACCCCACAATCCCCCCTCCTCTCCCTCACCCCTCAAAACCCCTCTCCCCCCCCCCCTCACCCAGATATTTTAACCTGCGTGGCTTGAAGGTAAACTTACAGTGATCCCGTGAGATATCAACTTGGCTTCCCTATGTTGCACGCTCTTAATTTATCGAACTTAACTGCAAGTCCCCGATAGTTCCACCGCTTTTACACAACACGAAATAATTGAGCTGTTGAGAAGTTGTATTACAATGGTTATATTAACCCTGGTGAGCAGTGCAGGACGAAGACAAGACGCACACTGTTCTTTCAACTGAGGGCTTGTTTACAATAGCCGTATACGATGACTTATATATTGGAGTCTAATTGGCGATCGCTAACCCATTTCTGTACAGGGTCCGCCTCTCTGCTGAATAAAAATCATCTGTCGTTAGCTAAATAAAATATTAAATGCTGCGTCCACATAATGAAGAGGTGAGTATTCGTGGCAAAAGGTGTGCGGCGGCGTGGTAGATAGCTCCTCACGCCCTTGGTAGGATCGAGTGAGTGAGAGAGAGAGAGAGAGAGAGAGAGAGAGAGATATTTCTCCCCGGGATCACTTAAAATATACAGGTAACTTTTAATGGAAAACCCTAGTTTGAAAATATTCCTCTCGACTTAGTTTTAGTGCATTTCTGTATTTCCTGTACACGTATATGTTATAGTCTGGGGAAATATTTTACTAGTCTGTGTATATGTTGCAAACAGAAAAATGTGTACACTCAATTTTATGAAACACAGCTATTAATTCAAACAAAAGTAAATAAAAATATGACAAGATAATGACAGGTCTCTTGTTTGTTAATTTATTTATAAGAATACTATATTATGTCTTGGGGCGCGGATCAACACACACACACGCACACACACACACACACACACACACACACACACACACACACACACACCTACCTAATGAATAAATGTGAGGGAAGAGAACTTGATGAAGAGTTGTGTAAAACGAGTGTAGAAATTCATCTCTCTCTCTCTCAGTATTGTGAAGCCGTAGATGATATGTGATTGTTATTATTGTCACAAGTGAATGTTAGTCGTTTAGAGAGAGAGAGAGAGAGAGAGAGAGAGAGAGTTGTACACGACACAAACACGCCCCGACGCCCCCAGGTGTCGTGTGAGGGACGGACAGCTAATTAATCTTCCATCAGGTAATTAGATGGAATTAATGAGGGATATTAAAGGCACACATCTTAGGGATTATTTTCCTCTTGGCTTCAAAAGATTGAGTTAGTAATGAGGGATGATATTAGCGGGGAATTTAGCGTGTGTGTGCGAGAGAGAGAGAGAGAGAGAGATCATAACGACACACACACACACACACACACCACTATAGCTCCTTGACCATAACTGCACATAGAAGCTCTTGTGTTGACTCACGGGTTGTTATTGGTCCTGTTGTCCGGGTTTCTTATTGGTTGCAGCAGCTTTCGTCATCTCCTTGTTATTACCACTGCCTGGGGGCTATAGCAGTCTTCTTTTTAGGTTTGAGGTGGATTACTTCAGAGGGGGATGATTGTGTGTGTGCTTGTCTGTTTGTTTGCCCCTCTGTCTGTGTTCGTCTTCGTGTGCCACCTTTGAACCCCTGAAATGCACCCCCACCACCACCTCCACCTCCTCCTCCTTGAAGCCGTGTACACCCGTGTTAGAGGTGGTCGTACACGGTGGTCACATCAAGGGTAGTGGGTGGGTCTGTTAAGTCTCCCGTGTGATCCCTCGAGTTTATACGGTCTGTGAGGAAGGGTTGCGTGCATTACATTACTCGCTACCAAATAACTACCGGCCGGATAACATATAAATACCGACTTGAGTGTGTGTGAGAAAAAGGGGGGGGGGAGGAGAGAGAGGTAGAGAGAGTGGGATGACAGACAGAGAGAGTTGTAATAAAAGCTAATGTTTGCGGGGTAAAGTATGATACGTTTTAACAGGGTACAACATGTTAGAGCTAAACTCTCCCGTTTTTTAAGGCTCGTATTGTATCCCGTCAACAAAGGGGCATACGAGGAGCTTCAGGAAATTACCACAGTGCAGTGCTGTAAGTGAGTGAGGAGAGGCGTTCTGTTCTACCCCTAGTGCACTCGGTATGGACAGTCGTGTGTGTGTGTTTTATGTAGGTTAGTTTTTGTGTGTGCGGACTATGTAGTGGGTGTAAGAGTGTGTGTGCATGTACTCTTTTATGTAAACTTGTGTGTGTGTGTGTGTGTGTGTGTGTGTGTGTGTGTGTGTGTGATCTATGCCATCTATACCAAGAAGCTCCAGCTAACAGTATAATTAAACCCAAACGACATATAAACTTTCAGACAAAGACCAAAAAAAAAAAAAACCGTGTCTAGAAATTTGGTGAAAACATCTCGTGAATGACCGCTTCCTTACCGCACCAGTTGAATTCAGCCTCACCAACTGCACCATAAAGTAGTCATGACATGTGCTTTCCATTACGGCTCATGGCTTTCTAGTACGGTTCGTTAGTTGTATACCGTACGTGATCACCGGACAGACCGAAGAGAACGTACATAAAAGTTAAGGGAAAGTACGCTATATCCAGGTAGACTTGTGTGTATAATTTGTCACCTGTATAACATTAACACCTATAGGAAATGTTACCTTGATGATGATATTATATGGTCTGTTATACTTATAAATACATACTGAAGCATAATTAATATACTCCGCCATGTATACCTGGAACAATATATTGCCTACATGAAACGTGCTAGAGGATCACACACACACACACACACACACACACACACACTAGCCCTAGAGGAAGGAAATGACGTTCACAGTTGAGGCGAGACACTGCGGCAACTCACCTGGATTATCAAAGGAGGGTGGCAGCTTGTAGGCTCGTGGCATGCAGGCTTTGACCTCTCCCTCTCCATCACGATTCGGGAAGTGTTCACTATGTTTTTGTCACTAGTTATTAAATACATGTAAGAGTTAGCATGTATATTTTAATCTTGCTAGCATTTTCCCACAAGGCTCAAGGTAGCTACCCAGTGCCCTAGTCTTCTCTTAACTGCTGTAGTGGATGTGTTGTTCTGCCATGGTGTTCCCCCGTCCACAATATGTCCTCCCTAAGATACCAGTCTGTTCGATTCGTATGGACCCACAGCATCACTCGCCATCAGCAGTACGTCCATTTATTTATTCCTGTAGCTGAGTTTGGGTGTATGTGTGGGTTTACGTGGGTTTGTATGGCTTTGTACTGGGCTACGCTGCCTCCTGGTATCCAGAAGACTTTAAAAATTTCTCCGATTTCTATTTGTTATTAAGGTCAGGCTTCAGTGGTGTGAGGTGGAGCGGTCTTATTTACCCTCTGGGATGATGAACCTGGATTAGATATAGTATGTACCACAGCCTCGCCTCTCTAGTCAGCGCTGAGCCCAGGGTAATGGAGCTTGGAAATTACCTTCGTGTTATTACGCCGGGGAGGTGACTTATTAATCTTATTTTCTCCTTCAGGTTTTTCTACTGTGCTTCCTAATAACATCTCGAATCTCTCTCTCTCTCAGTGAAAAATCTACAGAAATTACTTACTCGTTCCAGTATGAATCTTAATCCTTGAAAAAAAAAATCACCTTCACAATGTTTCCTCTCCATTATCCCACCAGGAAATAACACGGCGTAGTGACAATACCCTCACCTCGGTATTTTCCCTCACTCTTTTACTTTACTAGGAAATGGTGTGTTATATTCAAAGATCCATCAGTGGTATATTTTTGCGCCAAGATTAGATGCACCAGTGGTATATTTTGCGTCAAGTTTTTCTGGAAAATTTGTACTAATGATATCTTGTCTCCTGCTGCTCAACGGGAAAAGATCGCCAAATGTTTCCTTGTTAGGTCGCCAAGTTCTGACATCAACATCATTAAGCTGGTCGGTCAGTCAGTCAGTTGGTCACAGAGGGAAGAAGGTTATAAAAGAGGAGATTTTCTTGGACGTGTAAACAAACCTGAAAAAAAAAAGTGGTGATTACAGTAACGTGAAGACTTTAAAGACAGGTTAGGTTGTGGAGACGAAAACATGTGTCGGAAATCGAAATGTGAATACAAGACCAGATGATTGATAACAGATAAGGAGAGGAGTATTAAAACACATGAAAGAATAAAAAGATAAGAACAGGTAGTAAAGAGAGAACACACGAGGTATTAAGAGCTGCAGAGTGAGGGGAGGGGCTCAGTGTTGTAGTGCCTCCCACCTCCCCTTCCCCCAGTCATAAAGAGGGGGCCTGAAAGCCTCACAACAACGAGGAACGTCCGTGTAACTTTTACCAAAAGGATGAAACCACAAATGAGATGATGTTTTTCTTCTAGTCTATCCATTATAAACAACATCAGGACTACTATTGATTATGGATATTTTAATAGGATTTTTATTTATTTTTGGTTACACTAGTTAATAATGTGATACTATATAACTCCTGTTGTAATGGATACCGTAATGTGGCTCCATTAGTCCCCGGTTCACTAAGGGGACGGGGGGTGGGTTAATTATGGCTACAGGTAATACTAGACATATACCTGGTGGTGATGGCGGTTGTTATTAAGAGAGTGAGAGAGAGATTTTAATAATACAATTCTAATGGGCATAAAAGAAGTAAATACTATTGTACTTTTCACTTCACACAGTTTAATTAGTCAGTTTCCTTCTCTTCCTGCTTCCCTTTACTCCTCCTCCTTCCATCTACTCCTCTTCCCATCTTCTCCTCTTCCCATCTTCTCCTCTTCCTCCTTCCATCTACTCCTACTCCACCACTTAGCTCCTCCTTCAGCTGATCTCCGGTGAGCCATTTCCTTTCCTCTCCTCTACACCTAATGGAATGGCTCTGTTTACCCTGGACTGAGAGCATATTGTGTTGCCCCCAGCCGTGCCGTCCACGCCCCCGTAGGATTGGATTTATATTCGAAACGCTAGAGTTTTTTTTTTTTTTTTCATCTGGCAATCATTTCTCCGTCGTCTTTAATTTATGGGATGGTTTCGAAACTTCTTCCCGTGTGTGTGTGTGTGTGTGTGTGTGTTAAATATACTAACACAGTCAACCAATATTATGTTAATCGCTTAGAATTGTTCACAGACATATACTATTTATTACCATGTGGGCAGTTATGGTAGTGGTTGTTGTACGAGTGAGTGAGTGAGTGGCTAGATTATAATATTCTTCCTTCTATTGAGGGGAGACGCTCTTGTAGGTTTTCCTATTGCCTCACATGATGGCATTACCCGTACTCCAGGACATTTCGTGTATAAAGAGATCCTTTTTACCCACGCCTTGCTCTTCACTCTCGTTTTTGTGTGTGTGTGTCAATCTAACAGTCTCCCGAACGAGTCTGGGAATCCATTAAAATTCATAGGAAATTCCCTGTAATATGGAATTTTTATCTTCGCCTCAAACTCATCCAAAACTTACCTGGGATTTACCTTTTTTTTTTCTTCACTTGTCTGAGATTCTCCTGTACACTCAGGTCAGGTTTCTCACTTAGATAGAGGCTAAAAACCCGTATTAAGGTGTGTAAAATAAGACTGAAAAGAGGGCCCGTGTCGAATGAACCTAACCTAACCTGTCAACTTAACTCCCCAACCAACGATCGATCACCACGACCCTCATTAACTATACACAATTGACCCCTCTCCTGACCTTTCAAACATTACCCTCTGACCTTGTATTCTAGAAACTTGAATCGAGTCAATATGGATCCTCTGACCTTTTGACTTCAAGAATTAGTAACTAGTTCCTCCCCCGCCCGGTTGACTCAAAGTTTAGTTAATATAACCTCCCCCCCCCCCATGGCCTGGCTGAGTCTGTTTGCCCAATCACTGGCGGGCGACGAGGAAACTAGATCTTGCCTGCAGGGTTTATGGCAGGAGTGAGAGAGGTGGGTGGGTGGGTGGGTGGGGTGGTGATTTGGCGACCTCCTCCTGACGTTGCTGCTGCGGCAAACTTGATGAATGTTTGAACGTTCGGAGGAGTCGTTTAATTAGGAAGCGAAAACCAATATACAAAGGGAAGAAGATTGTGTTGGGGTAATTGCAATAAATCTTGAGGTATTTAATTGTTGAATTTTGTGGTCTGTCTGTCTGTCTGTCTGTCTGTCTGTCTGTCTGTCTGTCTGTCTACCAGTTGCTGTACCCCGTAAGAAAAATACCAAGATATTATTTACCTTCTGGGACAAAGTTCATTCCAAATTTGTATGTGTTGTCGTGTAGCCACATTTTATAGTCGGCATACAGGTAGAGTACGTTGAGGTCAGGTCAGGTCAGGTCAGGTTAGGTTACTGTTAATTATCAAATTGTAAAGGATCAAGATCATTGTTTTTAGACACACAAAAGCCACTGGTTATATTCCCTCACACCATCTTAACACCTTTGCACCCCAACGCCACTAAGCTATGAATGGATAGTTAACTTATACCGTTTTCTTATGTCCCCCCTGTAAAGGTTTTAGTGTCAGAGTCCTGTATCCACACCACCCACTGTCACCCATATATGTGTCTTGTTACACTGGACACATGACACCTGTTTGATTTGTTGTGGATTTTTGTCTTCTTCTTTGGTTTATCAGTATGGTAAAGACTCCCATACGTGCCAGGGTGTCAGTAGTGCCAGGGTGACTGTGGTCTGGCGCTGAACCAAGTGATAGGATTTTTTTTTTTTTTTGTGGACGAGTTACTATTATCTGGAAGATCGTTATAGCTACAGTGAAGTCTTGAGAGAGAGAGAGGGAGAGAGAGAGAGACAGAGAGAGAGAGAGAGAGAGAGAGAGAGAGAGACTCGTGTAGCTCCTTTGATGAAATATAGATCCTTCCATAAGACAACCTCGGTGAAAAGCAGACAGCAGAGCGTGTTATGCATCTCGAAAATACCTACGTACAAAGATACATGAACATTACAGAAAATACAGACAGCGAAACACACTGCATAATTTACAGATTACTCGATCAATATTACATTTGAGTCATGCGATCTTGATATAAAACAAGACGGCATATTAGCATTCACCTCCATCCATTATGACTAAAGTGCCCTCAATTGTCTCCGCGTCGACCTGCATATTATGACCAGTTAAATTATTAGACGGGAAACATAATCGACTCTGAGAGAATGTTGCCTAATTGCATGAAGTGTTCAGCTTATACCCCAGGTAATTAAAGAGGGAAAGATGTGTTACAATTTGGGAGGTAATTTGAGATATGAAGTGAAAATATTGGGTGTAATTTTGAATGTGTTGTAGAATGTTGACTTATGTGAAGGCGGAGAGTTGTGCTGAAGAATGTAAATTAACGTATCGTTCTCGGGAAGTGTTGATATGAATTTAATTATATATATCAAGCCAGTGTGTTGTGCAAAAGTTAGAAAAATTGCCTGAAATTGAAAAATATCCAGTTATATTTTTTTTGGTAGATATTAAAAATGTTAAAGTAAAAAAAAAATCTACGAAAATACGAATCAATGTGGAACTAGTGTACGTGTGCGGTTGTGTAAATGATCGTCGTCAGTGTTGTAATTGAATGTACACCGACACACCGACACAGAAATACATTTAGAGTGGGTGTAGAGAAAATGTAGCCATTCCCATTGATAATCTAGTCTGAGTGCATTGACGTAAATACAATTACCTTTATATAATATTTCCCAAAGGACAAAGTAAATATAGTGTAGTTGATAAAATTGGAAGAAATTGAGTAAAATTGGCGGTGATGTTTAGGCAATTTGACGTCATTGTGGCTCCGGGAGGGGGTGTACAAGTAAATGTGTACGTGGTGTCGATGTATGTTTTTGTGTGTGTGTGAGGGGCACAAGTATGTATGTATATGTTCCGTGTATGGGTGATTTCCATATATGTGTGCATATATGTATGTTCCAAGTGTGTGTGTGTGTGGGGGGTTTCTATGTGTGTGTTTAACGACCGTGTCTGCATGTCATGTGCTTGAGGGTTTACGAGTGTACGAGGCCATATGTTTCATGTGGGTGTGTTAATATCTCACTATTTTCACGAAATGGCGCACACACACACACACACACACTCTCTCAAATTGGTTTAGAATAAAAAAAATGGTAAAATGTTTGTTGATTGGGAGAATGATTTTAAATATAGTCGCTAATTGGAGAGTCAGGATCATAGTGGCTGTATTAACGACATATTGGTGAGGGAGATAACCTTAGTCACATATTGGTGAGGGAGATAACCTTAGTCACATATTGGTGAGGGAGATAACTTTAGTCACATATTGGTGAGGGAGATAACATAACCTAACCTAATTAATTAAGGAAGTTTGTTGACTCATTATCTCGCCCATTACACAGAGTTGACATAAACTACGTTATTGTTTCACTATTCGTATTCATTTCGCTGTATGTATGTATGTGTGGATGTATGTATGTATGTATGTATGTATTTTGGAAAAGAATTGAAAGGTTTAATTGGCCAGTCTATCCTCGCAAGGTGTAGCCTCAATAATAATAATTGTTTTATTTGGTCACATCAGGACAGTCGAGAATAGTGTTGGTTAGGTCAATTACCGCTAATTACCTCTAACTACCATCGTCTCCCATTCATCACAATTGGTGTCCTACCCATCAAACTACCTGCACCGTGTTTAAGTGTGATTAGAATTCATGAGGAAATGAGGTTCCATCCTTAATGAATCTGCCCGACTGTATTCTGGTGACAGGGAAATGAAGAAATTTGAGGACCCATTTTCCCCGGTTTTAGTGACGCTAATTGGGTATTTTTTCTTAAATAAATTGGGTGTTTTTATATAATTGATTGGGTATTCTTTCTTTTCGTTTAATTGGGTTTTTTTTAACTAATTGGTCTTAATTGGGTATTTTTTCGTAACATGAACTTGGTATTTTTTTTAATGACTTTCTTTTTTCTCAAGCCATTATTTTTAGACATTTACTCACAACAGCCATGATTCCATCGTGTACCCCCCCCCCTTACGAGGATTCACTCGTGTTTGTCAATGTTATTAAGACCATATATCAATACATCTTATGGTAAATGAACACAATAACACCAACTATGGGGAAAATTGTCTGTTTTTCGGTTTTTTTTTTACATTTCACGATTATTTCTGGTATTTTATAATTTATTTTTTATTTGTGTTTTAGACGAGGTGAAATAATTCCGTCGTGTTCGTTCTGTACAAGTTTAAAATCTGGTGCAATTATTCCCCGCTTCGCCCAGAACACCTTTTGACAGTCGGTGGCCAAAGGATTGTTTACGTAAAGAACAAGAGTTTTATTATGTCCGTCGGCAGAAAGTATAAAACCGGGGGAGGAATTTTCTCCAGATTTGGAAAGATTGTTGATTAAAAATTCCTCTGGCAGAAAAATATATGTATGAGGGAATGAATTTATACGAATATATCCAGGAATAAAGTCCTTTGGGATAATATTGCTCTTCATTATTGGCGTATTTATATATTTTTATCCTGCAGTTGTAAGTAATAATAATAAAAGTTTGATCTAGATTGGTATCCAGAGTCGGGAAAGTGAAAAATTTGCATACGAAATATATTAAATAACGTAGATATGTTAACAGTGAAACGAAAACAAGAGAAAAAGATAGAAACGATTTGCGATGCTTACCAATACCACCACCACCCTCACCCCTCTCCCCACATCCCTCTCCCCACACCCCTCTCCTCACACCCCTCTCCTTCCCCTCACCCCTTTCCCCACACCCCTCTCCTTCCCCTCACCCCTCCCCCAGCACAAATTCACCCGGAGTAACTGAACCGTGCATGAGTTTCCTTTGATATTGGTCCAGCTGCAGGCTTGGGAGTGAACGGAGTATAGGCAACACTCACTTCGATATACAGGTTATTTAATTTATCTGTATGTCGTCTCTCACCAGCATAGTAAAAATGAAACTCTACCTACACGTATATGTAAGGACGTACATATGCATATTTACTAAAAAATAAAAAAAACAAAATTGGCCATGAATAACCAGCTTTAGATAGAGAAAATAGTAAGTTACCTGCTCCGTATAACGAGCTCTCAGGACACCATGTAATATTTGTTAGTGCCCGGTCAGAAAACTCGCCACTCCGTCATTATTGCTTTACCCCATGGTCAGACAAACACCAAGGGGGGACACCAAAACTAACCTAACCTAAGTAATTCTGTTTTAATACCTGAATTCACCCTTAACATTTCCATACGTTAGTCTTAACATAAACACCGTATATGGTTATTTAGTGGGGATGTCATTGTTTTTTCTTTTAAGTAATAATTTAGCGCAAAGTGGTAGTTTTAGAACACACACACACACACACGTATATTAGATACGATGAAGGGTCATTAATTATTCAGTTTGCAACATTGGAGAGTATCGGAACTCGACACAGCGCCTCAAGCAAATTCAATCTTAACTCTAACCCGAGATGTTCCGCAAGACCGAATCCGATACCGAATCCAAACCTTCAAATCGGGTTAACTTCTAATTGTGAATAAACAAGGAACTGTACAAGGGATTGGGTTCATGTAAAGTCGGGTTTGATTTGTCTTACCTGTAGTTTGAGGACATGCGTCTTTTGACTTACTGTTCAAGGTGGTGTGGTTGTGGGTGTGTTGGCGTAGTGTTGCATCACCGTGTGTCGTTCTTGTTACCTTTGCCACAGTGGCGTTTCATTTTTTACCTCGTTCCTGGCACACTATTTGAACTTGTGTAACTAAACTATATTTTTCTCTACCATTCTAACCTCGAAGTACGAGTCCCAGCTTTTGATTACCTGCACAGCAAATGTTTTCCTACGTCACAGTTCAATCATCAGTCACACTGGGTGAGGGGTTATCACGTCACTATGTCCGCCTGAAGTGCTCGTCACATACGGTCCACTATGGTAGGCTTTCAGGGAGGACAGGTGGCTCATATCAATACCTGTTTTATGTTTACGAAAGAGTGGACGTGAGTAAACGTGTGTGTCCGCCCCAACTATCCGTCACGCGCACAAGAATTCCCCTTTAATATTTCCAGAGGCTTTTAACCTGTCGACTAAGAAGGAAATCCCTGCTTACTGCCCGAAGGAAACACCAATCGATCAGTGTATAGGGACCTAGTCTTATGCCTCAATAGGTAGTTACATATATATTATTGTTTGTGCCCTGAAGGATGTATCGTTGTTCATCCGTCAACCCGCACACTGGAAGATGAGAGACAGACGGACCAGTACATATTCTGACATTATATAATATATATTTTTTTTAATTCTCAATATTATGTAAAACCACCATTGCCTCGTCACTGCAGCAACAAAAAGGAAGAGGAGGAGGAGGACAGGGAATCGGAAAAAGCGACAAAACCCATTTCACTTCCATCAGTTGTCAATAAAATGTCGAGGACAGACAGACTGTTGCCGCGGGGCTGAAGAATTGCCCGTGAAAGCCAACATCCTACACCCTCATCCCCCCGCCCGCCCGCCCACCCCGGGGAGAGAGAGACAGAAGGAGGGGGGGATGGGGGGGTAGAGGTAGACAGTTGCTTGAGTGCTCTGCTTTCGTTGTACTTCTGTCTGTGTGTGTTAGTTGTGGTTATTATTGGCCTTCGGAAACCAGAGGAACTCGGTAGGTGTTTTAGTAGGTTAGTTCATCTGCTTCTGTTGTACCTCCTGTGAAGCGACGCATTAGCAACTCTCTTCAAGGAACACTAAAGTAATTATTTCTAAAGAATGTTAAAGCTCGTTGACCAAACACGTGTTGACTTAAAGAGTATTAATGTCACCCGATACTCTGAGCTGACGATGATGAATTTGAGCCCCGACTAAGGTATTGTCTGTAGGGGGCATGAATACGAGGCCACTGTGGGAGATTCGGTCATAAATAAGAAACGACCTTTGAATGTTGCACGACCACCAGTGTCTTGTACAGAGTCCTGAAGGATTGGTTACTCTCTCTCTCGATGTTATAGAAAGATTTTTTTGGCCCAGGGTATCGGAGATGTTACTACCTGTATGTATATTATATAAACAAGAGGTAAAACAGCGTTATAGTTTCTCTTTCCAACTAGCATCTAAAGGATCTCGTTAGCCAAGTAGCAGTGAACGAAAAATACTGTAGGTCGGGGTGATCAGCGAGGTATTCCGGCAGCGGGGTAGGGGGAGGTCGGTGACGTGGGTTGTATGGGTAGGGGGAGGTCGGTGACGTGGGTTGTGTGTGGCCCGAGTGCTTGGTTCACACTACACCGAGGGGCTGTGTGTCAGACGAGGGATGGAGGGCCTTCACAGTGAGGGTATAATGTTTCACTTATTTGTGTGATATGTTGGTGAGGTGTTAAGGGTTATTTCAGGGCGTTTATATGTTATTTATTTAGTGTGAGGGTTTTGAAGTTCCACAAAAAGGTAGTTTGAGATTTTTTTTTCAATATATTTCTTTCAATAATATCTGTAAGGTAAGAACAAAAGATATAAGACCATCTGAGAGAGAGAGAGAGAGAGAGAGAGAGAGAGAGAGAGAGAGAGAGAGAGAGAGAGAGAGAGAGAGAGAGAGAGAGAGAGAGAGAGAGAGAGAGAGAGAGACTCATTGATATATTTGCCCCGAAGATTCTGTTTAAGTGCCGGTACTCAACATTTCACGGTATATTTTTTTCCAATTTAGAGAGAGAGAGAGAGAGAGAGAGAGAGAGAGAGAGAGAGAGAGAGAGAGAGAGAGTCTCTCTTCAGCTTATGATTCCGGTACAATAGGGTAGATCAAACACAACCACGCCAGTACCTTACGTCGGTAACAAAGCCGAATTTACTTCAGTGTCTGTTAAAGAAAGGAAGACTGTCATTCTTGTCGACGTCACCTCAACTTCGGGCAGTAGAGGCAGGTATAATAAGCAACAGAGACGTGTGTTTATCAGTCTGGGAGGAAGGGACTTGTATGTAAATTAATTATAGGGTGTGTGTGTGGGGGTACTGTAGTGGTTAAGTGTGCGAATGTATGCGTGTATTTGCTCGCACGGTCAGACTTGGTGGTTCCTCATTACCTCAAGTGGATTCTCGAGCAAATATCTTAATTCTTAATCACTAATCTGCATATTAATTAATGAGGAAAAACCCCAAACACCTCAACACACACACACACACACACACACACACACACACAATAGCTCCTTATTATGAATGAGATTAATTTTTTTCATCGTAGATTGTCACCAAGGCTTTCGACACTTATGACAGTCTGTGATCTATTTACATGTCACCGCGTCTACAGTTTCCTAGCCTGAAGGGAGTAATAATTCTATGTCGTCTGATGTACAACTATGATTTTTTTTAATTTATTCTCTGGTACAGCTTTGATGGAGAGGGAAAAAATGAATAGATTTATTGTGGTCGTTATGAGTCATAATTCTCACATTATAACTCTTGGAGCAATAAAAATTATGGTAATGTTTCATCAAGGAGCTATTAAGGGCCCGTCTCATGGCTTTATCCCAGTGATTTTCGTCCTTTCTTTAAACTTTTGTATACATTTTTGCGTTGAGTGACGTATTGGCTTGGTCTATTTATAACGTTATAATTATCCATTTGGTAATAATTTATTTACCTTTTACTATTTATTCATTCACTGTTACTTTTTTTTTACGAAATTTCATTAGTTAATTGCTTGGTATTATTTTTTTTATTTTTTTATTTTTTTTAAATAATTTTTCTCTGGGTTTTCACGCTGCTTCAATGTTCTTTTTCTTTCTGAGAGGTGTGTGTGTGTGTGTGTGTGTGTGTGTGTGTGTGTGTGTGTGTGTGTGTGTGTGTGTGTGTGTGTGTATATCAAAGTCTCGCGCCGTTTGATGCCGTCCACTCTCTTAGGAAGATCAGATGTTAAAGGTCAGAGCCTCAGTAGCCATTTTACCTTCACTAAAGACTATTCCTTACCCTGGATTACTGACGACCATCAATTATCCATCATTCGTTTGTTGTTGTGGTGTTATAGTTGGTGTTGTGGTTGGTGTTGTGGTGTTGGTGGCGTGGTGGTTGATGTAGTGGTGGATCTAAGCCTCCAATACCAAGCGATGTAGGAGACGTGTTGCCCCCGTACCTCAAGATTTGGTACCATGCCTCCCCTGTACCTATAACCTAACCTAACCACGCTATAACAAGGGATGATATGATAGAATTAAACACCAAAACACAATAATTCTACACCATTTCAGTTCCCTCCCCCCGGATCCGCTCAGGTCCACGGGAATGAAATTGTCTCCTTATCTCATGTCGAAATCTTGGATGTGTTTCGTGTTAGTTTCCTTCCTACGTTTCAGAAACTACGGTGCCAACACTCCTTGTTTCACTTAACTATCATTAGATGTTTATTTTGATGCTGGTGTTAAAAATAATGACTGTACTACTTGATATAATGATGATGATGATGTTAAGTGATGTGGATAATGACTGTAATTATGATAGATGAATATTGAGTAATGATGATGATAATGTAGAGGAGGGCGGTAATGGATAAAGCTGACGATAAAAGTGGGAATAGAGCCACAAGTAGGAGATGAGAGTGCCAAGAGAACAAAGGAGGGGGAGGATAACAATGGGAGAGGATGCCAACAATACTACAGGTGGCACCGTAAGAGACAGACAGACTGGTAGAAAGATAGACAGGTAGATAGATAAACAGATAGACAGGTAATGTCACACCAAACTGTAAAAAAAAAAAAAAAAATCCCAAAGCAACATGAAGGTAAATAACATCGACCTGAATGTAAATGAAATCGACTCGAATGTGAAACAAAAATCGACATTTAATACGAGTAAGATCGATCGAACGAAAAATATCCTCTGTTGATCCGATCGACCCCTTCAATATTACGTATGACGTCACAAAGGAGAGAGAGAGAAAGAGAGAGAGAGAGAGAGAGAGAGAGAGAGAGAGAGAGAGAGAGAGAGTTGCCATTAATTAGCAAACAAAAGGGAAGGTATAGCGGTTGGATGAATGGTTTAATGAAATAAATAAATGAAAGGAGAGGAACTGGATGAATAGGTAGGTGAATGAATGAAGGGAGGAAGAGAGAGGGAGAGAGAGGGAAACACGACAGCATAATATAATGTAGCTTAAAATAGAGACGAGGAGGAAAGTGAGAAGGGTTTGAGGGAGGGAAGGTGTGGAAAGAGACCAAGCTAACTCAGGGTTGTGGAGGGGCGGGTGTGCAATTAGTAGGGTTTCATATTAGATGTTATGATTCTTGGTGATTGGGGCCATTTATTCGTGCTGTTGGGGTGGTAAAGTCGGGCTTGAATCTATATTAGTTGGTTTATACTGGCGTTTATAGGTGTGTGTGTGTGTGTGTGTGTGTGTGTGTGTGTGTGTGTGTGTGTGTGTGTGTGTGTGTGTGTGTGTGTGTGTGTGTTTCTATAAATGCTATAATATCGGGGAGTATTTATAGTTTAGTATTGGCTTGTGTTGTATAAGAATAATAATAATAACAATCATGATGAATAAAATAAATATACTAATAATGACAAAGAAGGATAATTATAATGGCTAAGAGACTCATTATAGCTTTCATTTGGACGTCATGGAGAAAAAATTGGAACATTACCCATGACGTTGACCCCCCAACCACCAAAGTTCACCATTTACTGTTTATCCATCTTAGTTGACCCGTGACATACAGACAGACAGGGTCATTCAAATACCTTGCAAGTCCCCACTGCTAACCCACAACACCTCCATTATACTGTGACTCCTGGACAATATTGCGAGAGACTGGTCATGATAACCCCTTGACCAGTCCAATAAAGGCGGCGGTGGACACTTGCCCTGACGTACTGTACTGGGGTAGTGACTCTCTCTCTCTCTCTCTCTTCTGTCTCTCTCTCTTCTCTCTCCTATCTTTGAGGCTGTAGTGCAGATTACGTGGTGCTATCCCCACTTAAGCGAGGCAGGTAATTGTATTGGTCTCACTAATGTAAACATCAGATGCGGTCGGACACCTATCGAGTCGACAGTGAGGGCGGTTTACATACTACAACATACAATAAACGCCTTGAGTTTATTTTTTATATATTATTGCTGTGACTTTACCTCCAACACCAAACGTTTTCAATCTCAAGAATGAAGTGTTTTACGGCCTTCTCTTCTCTGGGTGACTCTGTAGGTAAAAACTGTTATTGTTTGCCGATATGAACACACACACTGGGTGGGCCGGGGGATGAAGTGTCTTGATTGTTGTGTTCCGTGAATCAATATGATGCACTTCAGTTATGTGAGCAAATTTGTTGATAATTCAAGTCAGAACTTAGAAACAAACATTAAATAAGAATAGTATTGTAGTTATAATAATGTTATAATTAAAAGAGCAATGATCGTGATAATAAAATGATTGATTGTCAGCACACACACACAAGGGTCGTCTCATTCATCTCCTTACAGGTCTTGATCCAGCTCAGCCTCATACCCAGAGTGCCTCTTAAGACTCTCACACTCGCCTGTCTCTAATTAGTGGTATGAGAGAGAGAGAGAGAGAGAGAGAGAGAGAGAGAGAGAGAGAGAGAGAGAGAGAGAGAGAGAGTATGTGAGCAAAATGAGGAGATAAAGACTGCGAGATATGAGGCCCTGACCTTAGAATTTATTATTGTTATTATTATAAACGAATATATGTTCGGTAATATTTACATAATTGTGAAAATAATTAAACTTTCATTATTTTTATCAGTTTCATTATTATTATTATTTTATTATTATTATATTGCCATATTAATTTAAATCTTGGTATTGTTTGTTTTTAGTTTTAATTATATTCTCTTAAAAGACGGAGATTTTCTCGTGGGTGTTTTGAGACCCCACATAAAAGCGTATCACCCAGGGAGGTTTTGTGTGTGTGTGTGTGATGCAAACTTATCTCATTGTCTATCATAGTTGGGTAAGTATGCTGTAATGAGCTTAGGTGGGGGGAGAGAGAAAGACCAACAACTTCACGTAATTATTGCATTTTTTCGACGATTTTGTTTCCCAAAGGTTAACAGGGGAAACTATGTATACCTATTAACGAATAGTTTGAAAGACATCATTCCGACAGCGAGTCATAGCCGACCTGCTTAGTGGGTTGATATTTTATGTTAGGAATATTTTATCACATTGTGCTTTAATACTGTTAGTGATTTAGTCTTGGTTATCTGGATGTTCGATTTGAGTTTTGAGAGAGAGAGAGAGAGAGAGAGAGAGAGAGAGAGAGAGAGAGAGAGAGAGAGCTTACAAGAAATGGTCAATGCTCGTGGATCCTTTGCTCTCTCTCCCTACGTCAGCATAGTCAGGAGGAGCAGAGGGTAGTGGAGGGAGGAGGCACGGCGTTGTAACAGTGCAGAGGACGTGACCATCTGGCCTCCGTGGTAATGGTCACGGTCAGCCACCCTGATACCTGTGGTGGTGAACAGGAGATGGGGAAGCCGACAATTATGGTTGAGATGATGACTCCTTGTTGTGGTGGTGGTGGTGGTCCGGGCTGGGTGCGTCAGCTGGTGTTGTTTTGGTCTGGCATGGAGGATGTCAGCAAGTTATGTTGATTTGGTCTGGGAGGGAGGAAGGGGGGCGTCAGTTATGGTAGTCATGGGGGCGAGTTGGCTATTGTTGTCATTTGCAGTCTCCATTCTCGTTACACTTTTCACTTCGTATTCTTTTTCTTCCTTCTTCTTCCTCCTCCCACTCCTCCTCTTGACCTTCATCCTACTCCTCCTCCAGCATCTTTGTCTCGTGTCGCCTTACCTCTGTTTACTTACTGGTGTTGTTACCATGGCAACCATCCACCTACCTCCATCCTTGAGATGAATCTGCTTATACCCACACGATCAAACACGACCAATGATTATTAAATGATACACGATTGCCAGCGAGTCTCTGTGCCAATCTTACATAACGTTCACACACACAAGATCTATTGCAGGTAAGTGTCTTTGAGAATTCTTTGTATTTATTTAACTTGATTGTATTCTTTTGAAGTATCATAAAGGGATTTCATCTCGGTACGACGAGCGTGCGTGTGTGTGTGTGTGTGTGTGTGTGTGTGTGTGTGTGTGTGTGTGCGCGTGTGCGTGTGCGTCCCTCCCATTAACCAGATAACTAACTTGGCTGATAGCTAATCTCCGATAATAAATAAATACAATCTAACTTGCCCAAGACTTGAAGAGAGCGAGAGAGAGTAAAAGTTGATAAAACATCTGTAAATTAAACCCAGCTCAACTTGGTTTGGTGATGGAGTTGAGGTGGTGGTTTATCTTGTGTTGAGGACTTTATTGCTTTTGTTGAAATGTTTAATAAAAGATCTTAAAGGATTTTATATTTTTAACTTGTCAGGTTTTATGTGAATCGATTCTATATATGTACGATTTTAAGCTGGAAAAGGAAATTTGTTGGGGGTTTGTATATACTTAAAGAATGCTACGGTGTTTTTTTTAACTCGTTTTCGTCATTGATGTTAAAATAATATATATGGTGAGTAAGAGGCGTAATAGTGTACAATTCAGCATTAATTTTAGCACCCCCAACCCCCCCTTACAATCTATCATGGCGATAGGTAGGTATTGAGACACTTGTGCCCAGCTTGACATTCTGAAGGGACTTGACAAGCAACAATCTGATGTTATAATGTGATACAATTTTTTCGTGGATTTTATATTTATTACGTAGACATGAAGACGAATTTGACATGTTACAACCCACCTCAATAGACACATCACAATACCAACCCACCACAAATGTTCGACCCACCATACTGACCTGCCCCACTATACTGACCCCTCACAATACTGACCCCCTCACAATACCGACCCACCACACTGACCCACCATACACACGTTGACCCACCACAATACCGACTTCTACAATACCGACTCTAATAATACCGACTTCCACACAATACTGACTCTACACACTGACCCCCACAATAATACCGACTTTAATAATACCGACCCCCACACACTGACCCCTGCTAACAATACTGACTTCTACAATACCGACCCCCCACAATACTGACTTCACAATACTGACCCCCCACAATAATACCGACTCACCACAATACAAATGGGTTAGCAACATACTTTATATTCCCAGGCAAAAGCGCCGTGATAACTTACTGCCATAGGACTCTGGAAGAAAAGTTATCAACGCTTCATCTAACTTGGCCTGAAAAAGGACGTAAACTTTACCCTCTGGAGATATAACCAATTCCACCAGACTGGGAACGACTTACTTGAGAGATAGGTCCCCCCCCCACCCCCTCCAAGGCACCTGAGAAATTACAAAAACAAATAAGGGACAGAGAACAGAAGAGATAAACTTCACATTGAGGAAGTTGAGTGAAAAAAAGTGAATAAAAAAACAGATGAAAGGATGAAGTCGGAGAGAATCGCCTCTGTTCTTTAATGCGACTTCCTCTTGAGTTCCTGGAGAAGTGTTAGTTATGTTCTTGTGTGATTTAGGTTGAAATTTTTATGTTGGTTGTACGTCGTCGTTATTACTTCTGGGAATGGCTTGGTTTTATGAGTGTTTTCCATGGTTGCTTTGGTTTTGGTTGGTAACATTGTCATTCATGTCCTTCCCTTTTTTTTTTACGGTTTGATCTTTCAGTATACTTTTAATACGTGAAGGACTTATACTTTAAACCAGGAGAGTTTTATAGAGTACTCTGGCAGTGTCCTGTTTACACATTCCAAATGGTGAAGTATAATGAGTTGTCTGCCTGTAACTCAATGCAATTCTTACTGTTGATCATACCTAACTTTTTCAGGTTCCCCCACACCCTCCCCCACCTTCGTCAGTAGTTCGTTAAAGATAAACTTTACGCCCTCCCTCGGCCTCATATGGCGTTATATTTTGTCCTCTATAAACTCCTGTTGCGGAAAGTTCCTAACGAGTTGACTTACGGTAACAGTCGTAGTGATGATGTTTGGGTAGTTGGGGCGTGGTCTCTCTCTCTCTCTCTCTCTCTCTCTCTCTCTCTCTCTCGTGAATATCTTTGCAATAGTGTTGCAGCTAATTGTGATAACAGAAACCTGCATCTGCAACCCACCACAATACCAACCCACCATAGTACAGAACCCACCACAATGTCTCTTACAGGAACACAACTTGTCAGTACACTGGCCAACTTGAGGTCTTCCTAGGGAGCTTCTTGTTAATTACACGTGCGTGGATAATTGAACAATCGTTGTTCCTGATGAGCCAATCACTTCCGAGGACCAGCAGTCGTTAAGCGTCATCGCCATCTCAGCTTAACGACCATCACCGGAAGAATTGGCCTCGTTTATCCTCTGCCAGTAGAAGATGATGGTGGTTTGGTTAATGATGATAATGGTCTTTGGGGACTCATTCTTGTCCTGTGTCTCTGTTCACTAGTCCCGCCCAATATGTCTCTCTCTCTCTCTTGACTTTCTCAGAATTCATCAAAACTTTCGATTCGTCTCTTTAACTTTCATCTCAAGTCATTCGTTTTCTCAACCTATAATTGGCCGAGGGTGAAACTTAACCTCAGTGTCAGGTAGAGATAAGAGGAAGTATTGACAGCTATAAGTGGTCTGTTTAACGTTCGGTTGGTGGAAGTTGATGTCTGGCTGTGTGTGTTGGGTCATGATCATCAACTTGTTATTGGTGTTTTTCTTGACCTGTTGAGCCTATTAAAATCCATCTTCTCGGGGGTGAATTTTATCGAGTTGCTCTTTGAGTGATCACCCGGATAACTGATATTGTATTCCTTCTTGTCCTGTCACCAAAGTCCTGACACTCGACGCAGGATGGTGTTTACATAGTCGTGGAACTTATCACGTCATAATTACGTTACTATATTAATTAGGTTACTGTATTAATTAGGTCACTGTATTAATTAGGTCACTATTATGATTTTGGGTACTTAATTGATCTTAGCTGTAACTCATTTGTATCTCCTACAGAACAGCTCATCATCAGCCACTTGATGCTGTACCAAACACTGCGTAATGTGTCATAGTGGTCAGAATCTGCCTAGTGCCCATGTAATACTCTTTATTTTTATTACACACATATACACAAACACACACACACACACACACACACACACACACACACACACACACACACACACACACACTCTCTTTTCCATCTATCCTCAACATATATACAGTATTTCATAACAATATGCTGTAGAAGGTGAGACTCGGGTTACATAACAGGTCACTGCTGCTGGTGGCGACAGCAGCAGCAGGTGGTGGTGGTGCCCTCAGGGGGGAGCCACAAGATCCGAGGTTCTCACGGGTCCTCTCATTTGTTTTTACCCGTAGATGAGAGGTCTAATCTAACCTAACCTAACCTAACCTAACCTAACCTGACCTGACTAACTTAAGAGTGTGACAGCCAAAATTGAGTAGAATTTGCACTGAGACTGTACCACGACACCCTGCCACCTTGTCTTACTGAGGGGTGACATTATCGTGCAGACCTGGAGGAACTTAGCCTAGAGGTGTGTTGCTCCCTCACTGCCTGGAGGAGGAGGAGGGGGGAGTTGTACACGTTTTATCTGCTCTCTCTCTCTCTCTCTCTCTCTCTGTTTATATTCTCATTTCTCCCCTTCCTCCTCTTCGTTCTTTTTTCCCTGACGCTAATTAATAGTTTCCCATTTACCTGACTTCCCTTCACCTGTGCCGTCCATTCTTCCTCCACACCTGGTTCTGACGTCACTCTTACCTGAAATGAAAAGAAAACTCGCTGTCAAATGAAAAAAAAAAGTTAGTTAAAAAAAAGATGACCATCTGTAAAATACGTGTTTTTTAATGTTTCTTTGTGAATTTACTTTTTTTTAATATACGCCCCGCGGGTTAGTGAAAGCAGTTTATATCCCGTGTGGTGACAGTTTACAGTACAGCGAAGACTTTAACACTTTGAATAATTTAAATCTTGATGGTATTATTTATTATTTTAACATTATTGAATTTAATAAAAATAAATCATAATACATTAAAATAAATAATGCAGTGAAAAATTATACGCTTGGCCCCTCTTCAGTGTAAAAGTGTATAATGAAAACACCTCCTTTGCCAGAACGGTTAGGTTAGGTAATTACAGTATTGAGTCTTGACGGTTTAACATGGATTTCCTAGTTATTTCCACACAGCCATAAAATATGTATAATATGCTTTGTTGTCATTACCTGTGTTGACATGAGAGATTTGTTGTGTACAGGTGTGTGGGTTTGGTCTTTCTTGTCAGTTTTCATATCAGCCTCCACCACTTTGAGTTAATATCACAGCTCGGTCGCCCTTGTTGATATTTCAGTACAGTACTGCGCTATTTTGGTCAACTTTGGACAAACATTATTGAAAAGTCGACGAAAAAGCCCCAAATTTTGAATCCGATTTTTTTTTGTATAGCTGGTCGGTGTTGAATAGGGGCGCTGTACAACACTGTCAGCCTCGTTAAATTAGTCAGGGTTATAGGTCATCAAAGGTCACCTGGTCAGATAAAGCCTCCAGTAAAGCCGTATTGTTCCACCTATTCCTCACCCCATTGTTACCCTCCCACCCATTTCTCGCCGAATTAACCCCCTCCCATTCCTCCCCCATTACCCCTTCCCCCTATTCCCCATCCTATTACCCATGAAAGGGGAAGGGATAGCATCTCTCGTCGCCGCCTTCACCACATCCAGTCTACAGTACTAGGCCTATCACCACTGCTACTATAGGTCTATCACCCACAAAGGGAATAGCCTACCACCCTCTCACACCACTACCACCCTTTCACACCACGACGACGACCACCAACATATTGCAGGTGGCGGTGAAGGAGGAGGAAAGATATTACAAACCACCAAAGAAAATTTATTCCACGAAATAAGTCTTTGTTGTTATTGTTTTCACCAAGCCGCTAACTACACAGTGAGTCGCTAAGGCAACCAACCACGTCTACCAGTGTCACTTCCGCAGATCACCACTACCACCCTCCACAACTGTCATTCACCACCCACCAACATACACTACTACCGCCATCAACAACCACCACCTCTGACTCAACCAACCACCATCACCATCAACCACCACCAGCAGGAGAATTGTGGTAGTGCCCCAGTCCGAGAACTGTAGCAGCAATGTACACGACGTATATGGCTGTCAAAGATAACGAAATAAATACAGGTTACGTACGTTGAGTTGGTGAGAGAGAGAGCCAATCAGGTATTGTGTTAGAGAGACAGCCAATCAGGTGTCAGCTTGACTACCTGTATATTAGTTACTAGGTAGGAGTTAAAGAGAGGGGTAAGGGAGGTTGAAGAGGGATGGGTGGGTGAATGGAAGGGAAGGGAGGATGAAGAGGGAGATGGGATAAAGAGGGAAGGGGAAGAGGGAAGGAAGAAAGGGAGGAGGAAGGGAAGGGAAGATAAACAAGGGTGAGGCGGGGAAAATAGTAATGGAGGAAGGAAGCAATGAGAGAGGAAAGAGGAAATAAAGGAGAGGAGAAAAATATTAAGAGGGTTAATGTGAGAGAGAGAGAGAGAGAGAGAGAGAGATATTATTATACTCATTACTGTATCTCTCACTGTCTCCACCTGTGTCATTATATATATGAGACGTTATCTCTCCAACTCTTCTCACCCATATAATATTGTCTGTCTTACCCTGTCTCTTTAATTACCTCACCCCTGTCTCATCTCACCTGTTCCATCTCTCTTTAATTAACTCAATACTTCTGTTCCATCTTTCAGGATCGTGTGAGCCCAGGTGGTTCCACTGTGGGGAGAACGGAACGATGTGTGTGGAGCAGAGGTTTGTGTGTGACAGAGACGAAGACTGTCCCTCTGGTGAAGACGAACTCAATTGCCGTAAGTATTTTGTGTGTGTGTGTGTGTGTGTGTGTGTGTGTGTGTGTGTGTGTGTTTTATTTGTCCTATTAACTTTATGTATATTGTAATTTATGTATAGAATCGTATGTTAGTCTGTATCAAATTAATCGTGATAAATGGCAGGTGTTTCGAAGATATATAATTAATTACATGGTTTAAAAGATGATTAATTATATTGCCGTAGTTTTACATAATATTAGTGGGGGTGTCAGTTACTTGTGTTGAGGGTTGATTAACTATAAACAAAAGGTTCTAGGATTAGTTTTAAGTGCTTTGTGTTAGGATTATATAGTGGTGTGGGAGATTGTGTACTCGACTTCAGGTTATATAAAGGAGGTTGACAAAGGTGCAGGTGTCTAAGAGTGGGAGGTGTGTGTGTGTGTGTGCGCGCGCGCCTTCATTATGTTCTTGACTTAATGATATTTTTCATCTAAACACATGACATTAAAAAAAAAAAACTGAACCAAAGTCAACACAGTGATAAGTAAACACACTGATTTATAGGACTGAACGATGACCTTTGCCTGTGGATCAAAGACATGGGTGTAACATGTTCACACACCAGTCAATAGTTATGATACTGTGAATACTGAAGAAGAGAGAGAGAGAGAGAGAGAGGGGATTGAATAAGACACAGAACAAGAAGAGATTGATGGAAGAAAGGCCAAGTGATCAGGAGTTGAGTGTGAGTAGACTGTAAAAGATCAAAAGAACGGAAATGGAAACTTGCCGATTGATCTTTCTGAGGGTAAAAAACAAAAACATAAAACACACAGATACAAAAGAACACAGTGATGAGGGTTACAAAAGAAAGATCCTGGGGTAAGAGACATCAAGTTTAGACAAATATATATAATAGGTAGATGACGAAGAGAAGGATCTGTCGCTTTGAAGGAGAGAGGATAGACGGCAATCAAGACTCAGGCAGATAACAAGAAACGTACGTGTGTGTGTGTGTGTGTGTGTGTGTGTGTGTGTGTGTGTGTGTGTGTGTGTGTTTCAGTTTATGCCAGGACACACACACACAAACATACATCAAACACCAGGAGAATAAAGGCAGATAGTAACAGTTTCAGTGAGATAATCAGCTTGGCTTTCGGGAAGAAGGGCGAGAGACAAGGGAAGCAAAGAGGGTGACCAAAATATGATGCTATATATCTACTGACTGAACTATGAGGCAAGTGAATGAAGGTGGTCAGGGAGAAGACTTATAGTGAGTTAATTAAGAAGTAAACAAGGGAAAGTGAAGCCATGATAAGTGGGTGAGAGGGCAGCAGTGAGAAAATTATATATAGTGTTAATTTGTGTTTATTGTATACAGGGAGACGCTCAAGATTATGGTCACCCTACTCTTCCAGTCTCCCCCTCCTCCCCGTCTCCTCTCCCTCCGTGGTGTTTCCTGAGCAGTTATCCCCGGCAGTGGTAAGAAGGCCACATACCCAAAAGTGGACTGATTCAGCAGTAGGTGGCGGCAGGTTTGGTGAGGGAGGATTTTTGTAATTAATATTTGGGGTGGAGGGGAAGTGGTTGCTCTGAGATGATATTCCAACCTACTCACCTCACCTCACCTTACCTCGCCTCACGTCCAGGCCAATTTGTGTCGATGATCTAAACATTCACGAATCTGTGCTGTGAAAAAAAAGGTAATACTGAAGATAATGAAACAAAGTCGGTACCTGTTTAGACTCTAACCCTCACCAACACGCCAGATAACCAACACATTACCATTACTACCATCCAAAGGCTCTGTGAGTGAAGTGTGAGAGAGAAAGAGGAGAGAGAGGGTGTAGGGGAGTTGTTGGAAATGAGTACGTTTATTAGTAAGAGAAGACACAAACAACACGCTTCCTGGACATTCTTTAAAACATTGTTCTCGACCTTCAAATCATCTTTAGTCAGGAACTGTACTGGTATGTGAAGATGGTTCAGCAAGAGGTCGTGTTTTCTTGAACGTTTCTGTGATAGTTAGTCAGTTAATTAGTTGATAGTGTGTGAATCAGCTCGTACACTGTTTTTATTAAGTATCGCTGAATCACTGTAAATTTACCAGATCTCGGATTTGTTGTGGTGAGTTGGCTAGTTTGAGTATTTCTTGCCAGGTTGTGGGACACAGGCCCTCTGAGGTGTTTGATTACATCGCTTTATGTTGGTGGTAATTATCAGATGGAGTTTTAAGGACAAAAAACTTCGACCACCCTCAAATTTTTATGCTTGACTCCGACTCGGCCTATTTGAACAACTGTTTCTACCATCCTAATGTAATTTGTATGTTGTTCTCGACAAAACCTTCGACTCGACTCCTCAAATTTTATGCTTCCGACTCCGACTCCTTGGCCTATTGCTAACAATATTTCTACCATCCTAATTGTAATTTGTATGTTGTAACCTGCATAGGTAAGTAAAACACCGTGGCTATACTGCTACAGCTTTATTAATGATCTGGACGATATTTAGAACTACAAAAAGATGATAGGCTTGACTTTCAAAGTTTCGTCAAAAGAAAATAAATTTATTAAGAATTCAAGATATTAACTAGAAAACACCATTTACATGTATATCTAAGTTCGATCTCAGCATATGAATTTTGTTTAAGCTCATAATCTGATGTGGATCTAAATGATGATCCTACAATTCCTTTTTAAAGTAAAAGTATATATTTATGTACATTAAAAAGAAATGAATATATTAAGGAAAATGGATAAACCTTACATGATTAAGTTATTAAATTAAATTTGCCTTAATCTCACAAAAAACAGAGTTGTGGCCAGCTAATTGTTTTTTGTAGCTGAGAGCCTCTGTGCAGTTTTCAACGAAACAAAATTTGATATAATTCAAAATTTCAAAATGGTAAAGAAGCGACTATCGTCAAAAATTATAGTGCTATACTGTGCCTGCTGATAAATTCATAATAATGTATAAAATGGAAATAAATTCTTTTAATAATTTAAGAAAATTAGTGGGATCAGTGGAATCACTGCAATGAATATACCTGAGTTCATATAT
>NW_024726235.1:607756-620256 GCF_018991925.1 Homarus americanus | reverse complement strand
ACTATTACTACCACTATAACCACCATACTATTCTTCCTTCACTCTCTTCCTTCGTCACTAGTATCTCCTTCAGTCAAGCTCCTTCACTAGTGCCTCTACATCTTCCTCGTTATCATCCACACCTCTCATCATTATCATCCTCATCATCCACCCATCCTATAAGTGTTTCCTTCACCCTCCTTCCCATCCCACTCCTTCCCACGATCGCCATCAACCTCCTGGCCTGAGTACCGGAAGCACAGCAGCAGCAGCAACAGTAACAGTAGGAGACAGTTAGCAGTAGTATCAGACAGTCAGCAACAGTAGCAGATAGTTAGCAGGAGCAGTAGCAGTAACAGGAACATAAGGACACAAGGTTCCTCTCCTCCTCCTCCTCCTCCTCCTCCTCCTCAGTCCCCAACATAACCAGTGGCAATTATCAGCGTCTTAAGTACCAGGTGACGAGACGGGGCAGGTCGGAGGCTCGCCCCGTCCACGGCCCGAACAAGGCAAACACCAGGGGGGCGTCCTTGTGTACACAGAACCCACAATTTTCTCCACTGCCTGCCCGTCATCTCACATTGTTACTGTCAGCAACCCGCACCCAACGACACCCAATTACTCCCGCCCTCCCTCCATTCACACCCAGCCCAGATCTGACACGAGGAGGAGGAAGAGGATGAGGTCCTCTTCTTTTTCGTCGTCGTTCGTTTTGTCACCTTTTTTTTTATCATGTATCCTTCCCTCCTTCCAGACACATCCTTCCCTCTCTCTGTTACTCCCTCCATCCTTCTGTCCCTCCCTCCCTTCCCCCTCCTTCCTTCCCTCCCCCAGACACACCCACACCAGATCTACCAAAAGGTGGAGGAGGTCTTTTGGCTGTTGGGAAACTTTTTGTTATAATAATTATTTGGGTGAAGGAGATTGGATTACACCTAATTACTCCCTCCCAATCTCTCTTCCTCCCTCCCTCCCTCCCTCCCTCCCTCCCTCCCTCCTCCCTCATTCTGGTCTTCGTCTCTGAGTGATTTTTATGTATCTATCGTTCGTAAAGATGTGTGTGTGTGTGTGTGTGTGTGTGTGTGTGTGTGTGTGTGTGTGTGTGTGTGTGTGTGTGTGTGTGTGTGGATTAGGTATAAATTGAATAGATGTGTTTATTCATAGGTAAGAGTGTGTTTGTGTGGTGTATGCGTATGTATGTATGTATATATATATGTATGTATGTATGTATGTATGTATGTATGTATGTATGTATGTATGTATGTATGTATGTGTGTATGTATGTACCTGTGACTTCTCCCCATCCTTCGTGAGAGAGAGAGAGAGAGAGAGGTGTGGACGGTCAGGTAGATGGACAGGTAGACAGGCAGGTATGTAGGTGGGCGTAGTGTGTGTATATATGTAAACGAATGTAAGTATTTCTGTTTGGTATTGTCAGTTGGAAACCTAACGTCCTCCTAACCTAACCTAACCTAACCAAACCTAACCTAACCAAACCTAACCTAACCTAACCTAACCTAACCTAACCTAACCAAACACTTGACCGACTTTTGTTTCTCCTCACACACGCACTTAAACCCACCATGAGAGTTAAGTGTGTCAGCAGTTCCTCACACTTAACACTCACTCACCTGCGTTTACCTAGTATAATCAGCACACCACCTGTGAGTCTATAAGGAATATATCCACCTCACTTATAAAATCATCAGGTGTTGTGAAGACGGTAACACACCCTATCCTTGTCTCACCTGGGTAGTTTATGGTGTATAATGATGACCTCAGGTAATTGGTATTCGTATTAATGATTGATATAGAGGGGTCATTATGTTCCACAATCCACGCTCCACATCCACGTTCTACACCTACACGTTCCACACACCCACGTTCCACAATACACCACACCCACTCCACCCCCACGTTCCACACCCACGTTCCACACTCACGTTCCACACACAAATATTCAGTAGCCGGGAAGCAGAAACTGGTTAAAACGTTCCTAATTTACGTTCCATTACCTGGTGCATATTTAGGGTGGTGGGCGGGTCCGTCTGTCGCTCAGTTTGTGCAGGTATTAACGCGGGGATTAATGGCCGCTTGTAAGATCCGCACCAAGATCATTTTAATTTGATGGAGAGATTTTCCCTTGATCCCTGGTGGTGGTAGTGGTGGTAGTTGTGGTTGGGGTGGTTGGAGAAGTGGTGGTGGTGATGGTGGTGGTGGTGGTGGTGGTAGTGGTTGGGGGTGGTTGGAGAAGTGGTGGTGGTGGTGATGGTGGTGGTGGTTGGAGAAGTGGTGGTGGTGGTGATGTTGGTGGTGGTAGTGGTGAAGGAAGTGGTGGTTGGAGGTATGATAGCAATGATAAAGAGTGATAAAGACAGAACCAGAGAGTGAAAAAAGGATAATAAAATGGAATAAAATAAGATGAGTGTTATTTTGGACCTCGAGAATAATGAAGGAAAGGGAGATGTATTAAGGTGATATTACTTACAGTATTTAGAAAGCCACAGATGGTTAACTCCCTCTTCACCCTCCTCCTCCCACCACTCCCCCAACTCCTCTTCACACCCTCCCCAACACCTAACCTTCACCTCCTGACCTTATTCCTCCCTCTCACCAACACCTTACACCACCCCCACACCCTCCTCAACATTTTACCCCCTCATTCCCCACTCCCCACTCCTCCCCCACACACACACACTCAGGAAGGCCGTGGTAACATAAACAACATGGCCACCACAAACAAGACATCAGATTCACACCACAACAATAACGGGCGAATGATGAACTAAACACGAAAGCTGAGACAAACAGGGAGGGACCCTAGCCTAGAGGGACAACAAAGTGTCTCAGAAAAATGTATACACACTACAATAGAGATTTAATACAAACATTCATACAAATACTATAGACATGTGTAGGCAGTGTGTATACATTTTTCTGAGACAATGTTTGATTGACACAGGAAGGCTCATGTTGTTTTCAGGTCATCTCTCTGACGATTGGTAGAGAGAGAGAGAGAGAGAGAGAGAGAGAGAGAGAGAGAGAGAGAGAGAGAGAGAGAGAGAGAGAGAGAGAGAGAGAGACCAGTGTTAACCCGCACCTAGGAAAGAAAAGAAAAAAATCCCCTCACACACGACCAACCTCCACCAGTCATATCAGAAAATATAGTTTTAAGTTCAGCTAAAACAACTCTAGCACGAGCAAATAAAAAACGCCAGGGTTTGTAAAAGCTGCGCCAGACGATAACTTAACCTGCTTCTGCCTGCACTGTCGCTCTTTCATGACTGGAACATGAAGCCCTCGGGTGCTCCCTCACAGTGCACGTGTGTGTGTGTGTGTGTGTGTGTGTGTGTGTGTGTGTGTGCGTATTTCTATGTCTATGTATAATTGCATATGTGTGTTTCTATATGTGTGTGTCTATATCTGTGTGTGCGTGTTTCTATGTATGTATGTGTTTTTCCACGCGTATATGTGTGTGTGTGTATTCGTTTGTACGTTTTAGTGTGTGAATGTCTGTCTGTACAACTGTGAACCTTCATTTCCTGGAGTCTTAGAACTGTGATAATGAAAGAAGACAATAGTGAGAGAAAAATGATGATAATGAATGAAGAATGATGACAACAATGAAAGAAAACGATGGGTAATGAAGGAAGAGGGGATGGTGGGGGGATGGTGGGGGGGGGATGGTGGGGGGGATGGTGGGGGGGGATGGTGGGGGGGGATGGGGGGATGGTGGGGGGATGGTGGGGGGATGGTGGGATGGTGGGGGTGGGATGGTGGGGGATGGTGGGGGATGGTGGGGGATGGTGGGGATGGTGGGGTGGGATGGTGGGGGATGGTGGGGGGTGTCAGGACCCTGTAATTAAGACTGTGGTCACGTGTCTCCAGGACAAACACGCTCCTGTGTCAATACCCAACACTACCTCACACACTCTCCATCATCTCCACACCACACCCACCTCCTCCTCCAACACTACCTCCACACCCTCACCCTCCAACACTACCTCCACACACTCTCCATCATCTCCACCACCACACCCACCTCCTCCTCCAACACCTACCTCTACACCCTCACCCTCCAACACTACCTCCACACCTCACCCTCCAACACTACCTCCACACACTCACCATCTCCCACCACCACACCCACCTCCTCCTCCAACACTACCCCCACACCCCTCACCCTCCAACACTACCTCCACACCCCTCACCATCATCTCCACCACCACACCCACCTCCTCCTCCAACACTACCCTACACCCCTCACCCTCCCACCTCCAACCCTCACCCCCACACCCCACCCTCCAACACCACCTCACCCTCACCCTCCCACTACCTCCACACCTCACCCCTCACTACCTCCACACCCTCACCCTACCTCCCACCCTCACCCTCCAACGCTACCTCCACACCCCTCACCCTCCAACACTACCTCCACACACCTCCCCTTCCACACCCTCACCCTCAACAACACCTCCACACCCTCACCCTCCAACACTACCTCCCACCCCTCACCTCCAACACTACCCCCCTCACCTCCACACTCTCCCCTCCTCCCCCTCACCCTCCAACACTACCTCCACACCCTCCTCCACCTCTACTTCTTCTCCAACTACTTCTCCCTCACCATGGGAGAGAAGGAGAGACAGTAACTACCATGATAGAGAGAGAGAGAGAGAGAGAGAGAGAGAGAGAGAGAGAGAATTTACCGTGGGAGAGGAGAAAAAGAAAAGAGAACGAGGGAAAGTATCCACCATGGGAAAGGATTGAGAACAGTGGGAGAGGGACAGAGAGGGGAGAGGGGAGAGGGCCGTCGTCTAAGCCACAGACTAAACACTCTCCCCTTCACCTCTCACACAGCCTGACAACAACACACTCTCACCACTCTCCTATTCTCCTCTCCTTTATTTCCTCCTCCTTCCTATCTTCTGTTCCACTAATAGTACATGAAGAGAATAAGAGGAATAGTAGTAGTAGTAGTGAAAATAATCTACTACTACTATTACTACGAATAATAATAATAATAATAATAATAATAATAATAATAATAATAATAATAATAATAATAATAATAATAATAATAATAATAATAATAATAATAATAATAATAATAATAATAATACAGGGGAAGTATACATACATCAATAGATCATACATAGAAGGAATACATGTATTACTCTGTGTAAAATTAATCTGCTTGCTTTCTCGTTTAGTACACAAAAATGTATCCACTCCTTAGTAATTCTATCATGTGTCATCGTATCTGAAAAACTACACACACACACAAAGGAGATTTATTAATATTGCTTAGTTAGTGAACTCTCTCTCTCTCTCTCTCTCTCTCTCTCTCTCTCTCTCTCTCTCTCTCTCTCTCTCTCTCGAACACCACGAAATGGATCACTTTTCCATAACAAAGGTGAAAGTACTATAACAGCAGCAAGTGTCTGTCAAGGTACCACATCAGGAGAAAGTGTCAGGCAAGGTACCACATCAGGATAAAGTGTCAATCAACTGAACAACGTCAGCAAAGAGTGTCAGTGAAGGTTCCCGTCAGCAGAGAATGTCAGGTCATGTTATTTGATCATTAGAATTGTATTTTATTTCTATCAGTACAATTATAATACATGTATAATATAACACAATTAATTATATTATAACAGTTGGATATCAGACCTTAGAGAGAGAGAGAGAGAGAGAGAGAGAGAGAGAGAGAGAGAGAGAGAGAGAGAGAGAGAGAGAGAGAGAGAGAGAGAGAGAGAGAGAGAGAGACAGACAGAGGAGAGAGAGAGAGAGAGAGAGAGAGAGAGAGAGAGAGGAGAGAGAGAGAGAGAGAGAGAGACAGAGAGAAACAGAAAAAGAAAGAGAGGGAGAAATAAAATATAAAAATCTCTCTTTCTCTCACCATTACCACCTCATCCTTCCTTCTTTTCCTCTTTCCCTCTTCGTCTCACCATCACCTTCTCACCTTCCTTCCTTCCTTCCTTCGTTCCTTCCTCATCTCTCACCACCACGTTTAATATCGCCCCAGAGAGACAATAGCTCTTCACCACGTCACTGGGACACAAATCCTTCTTTTGTCCTCACGTGAGAGATTTAGGGCCTATGAGGAAAGGATCAGAGGGAGAGAGAGAGAGGATCTGACCTCATTTTATCCCTCCCTCGTAACCTCCTCGATCGTGTTTCAGGACAGTGTATAGAGGTTTGAATCGTCCTTGTCTATACCAGAAGCTATATCGTAAAAGGGGAGAGGGGGAGGATTCAATTCTCTTAATTCCACAGTACGCTTGGGGTCTCGATCGCCTCTTCATGGTGTTGGTACCTTGCTAACGTAAACACAGTCCCGGGAGGGGAAGGAGGGGAGGTTATGTAAAAAGTGGAGGAAGACGGGGGGGGGACGGTTTTGAAAAAGTGTGGAAGTCAATAAGGAGTATTAAACCCGTGTTGGGCAGCGGTGACGGTGTCCTCAATCCTACGTTATTTGGTTCTGATCCTTGTCTTCGTGTGATGTTCATTTGTTTTAAGACCTATGGATTGTATTTGTTTTTGGGTTCTTTTATTTATTTTTTCCCTAGATACCTCCCCCATCACACCTCCCCCACCACACCTCTCCACCTCCCCACACCACACCTCCTCCAACCTACCCCACCACCCTCCCCCAACCTTCCCCACCACACTCCCCAACTCCTGCCTCCACCACCACACCTCCTCACCTCCACTCATGTCTCCTGGCCTCCCCCCACCACACCTCCCCACCCTCCCAGACCACACCTCCCCAACCTCCCCCACCACACCTCCCCAACCTCCCCCACCACACCTCCCCAACACCTCCTGATAATTTCGTTTGTATCTTCAGCTTTACAGTGATGGTCGCAGAGTCGGTGCCTCAATTTTGACTCTTGCGTGAGGCAATTTTGAGAAGAAAGGAGAGAGAGAGAGAGAGAGAGAGAGAGAGAGAGAGAGAGAGAGAGAGATGGTATCGGTGGGTTCTGTGGCGAAAAATCGTAGTTGGGTATGGATAGTGTAGGTGGGGTATGGATGGTGGTAGGTGGGTATGATGGTGGTAGGTGGGCAGTGGATAGTGGGCAGGTGGGTGCATGGATGGTGGTAGGTGGCAGGATGGTGGTAGGTGGGTATGGATAGTGGTAGGTGGGTATGGATAGTGGTAGGTGGGTATGGATAGTGGTAGGTGGGTATGGATAGTGGCTAGTAGAGGATATTAAAAGTGGTGGTTGAGAGTCTTGGAAAAGCATTTGGGAAGAGAAAGTGAGGGTGGTAGATCGTAGGTGGATAGATGAATGGGTGGATAGGTAGATGGGTGGATTATGGGTTAGGTGGGTAGGTAGATGGATAGGCAGGTAGGTGGGTGATTGGGTGGGTAGGTGGGAGGATGGGTAGATTGGTGGATGAGTTGGTGGGTGGATAGATGGGTGAGTGAGTGAGTGAGTGGATAGGTGGGTGGATAGGTGGGTGGATAGGTGGGTGGGTGAGTGGATGGATGAATGTTTTTTTAAGTTAATACGAATGAGGAGTGATTGATGTGTGTCGAATGAGTGCAAGCTGGTGATTGACAGCAGTGGGTAGTGATGGGGTGGGCGGGTGGGGGAGTCAGAGTGAGTGGAGGAGGAGGAGGAGGAGGAGGAGGAGGAAGAAGAAGAGGAAGAGGAGGAGGAGAAGAAGAGGGTGTTTGCGGGACGGCTTACAGAAGATCGCCATTGTACAGCCTGACGATCGTGTGGTATTGTATTGGTCGCCACAGCACGTATAGAAGTAGTACAGATTACGGTCACCACCACGGGCGTGTAGGATGGTGGCGACACGGCTTACGAAGTGTCCTGGGAGGCGTAGGATGGTGGGAGATATCCTATGTGTGTGTGTGTGTGTGTGTGTGTGTGTGTGTGTGTGTGTGTGTGTGTGTGTGTGTGTGTGTTGTATTAGAAGCGATGGTTTTTTTTATGTTTATTACGAAATGATTTATGTTAATTTACTTTGATTCTTTCCCCCCAAAAATTATATATTGGATTACAAGGATTAGAAAATATAACGCGTTACTTTTACAGGTAACACTTCTAAAATGCTTGACGAGTGTACAGTAATAACAATGTGAGGAGCGAGTGTGAGGACTGTCTCTAACACCATTATCACCATCATGACAACAATTACTACCACCATCAGTCACCATAATCATCACCAACACCACAACAACTATTACTGTTATTACTTCCACCTATCATGACAACTACCACTATCATCACCACCATCTTCATCATCACACCGCCTACCACTATTACCAACGCTGCCACCACCACTAACAACGCCATCACTACCACCGCCACTATAACCACCAACCATCTGTCGTGAACCAGTCCTCCCCCATTTACCACAACCAGCACCACCTGCAGCTGGTAACCGTTCAACAACACTACCGCCACCACCTCTTGCAGCTGGTCACCCACGTCTCCGCCCCCTACATACGCCAGCCCGGGAACATGTGTGTGTGTGTGTGTGTGTTCAGTTCTAGTGGTGTTGCTCGCCTTGTACTTTGTGGTCGAGGTGTGTGAGTCTAACCTGGCTGGTCCTCACTCACTCATTTACACTGTTGGCCTCCCTCACTCACAGTGTTGGCCTCACTCCCTCTCTCACACTGCGGGCCTCCCTCCCTCACACTGCTGGCCTCCCTCCCTCACACTGTTGGCCTCCCTCACTCACAGTGTTGGCCTCACTCCCTCTCTCACACTGCGGGCCTCCCTCCCTCACACTGCTGGCCTCCCTCCCTCACACTGTTGGCCTCCCTCACTCACAGTGTTGGCCTCACTCCCTCCCTCACACTGCTGGCCCCCCTCACTCACACTGTTGGTCTCCCTCACGATAGGTCTGCCAAGGTCATAGTGCTGGCCAGGCGAAAGACGTATTATTCATGTACTCGTTTGAGTCTTCCCTGAAACGGTCGGTTATTATAATCGTGTTCCCATTCCGTGCCAGTGATGCATAATGCAGACCCCACAGCCGGCCAATATGCGCCCCGAAAATCATGGGCCAGATGACTAATAAAGAACACGACACAATAGTTTTAAATTGGTGTTTGGTGTCTTGCAACTAACGATCTTTGGGTGTTGTGTTATAAGATAAATTGTTCCGTGGCAGGGAAAGTTTCCAGTGCTGGTCCCTGTTGTACACATCCATAGCGGCCACATCGACTGCGTTAAATTCGTGGCTTCGACCCTTTGCACTCCAAGTGCCACGGCGAGGCCAGGAGGCCTTTGAGTCTCATCCAGCAAGTTCATCATCGTGCAATTATAAACCTTATTCTCGGTATCAGTAAGTCCTGTAGCCCACACCGCCCCCACACGTCGTCCAAAATAAACCTTGTGGTAGGGTGCAGTAAGGTGAGGGCAGGAGCGGGTTGGGTGCGGGTTGTGGCGGGAGGGCGGCGAGATGCTGAAGTGCTCTTGAAGACTGGGCCCGAGCCAGGGGGGACAAAGCCTCCACCGCCAGCCACCAGGACCTGGGATGGGAACCTCCGCTGCCCGCCAGACCCACCACCAGCCAACACAACTTCACACACCACTAAATTTACTACAGGAATGCTAGCTTTTAAATGGATTAAGACATTGCAAATGCCAGCCAGGTGCCAGAGAGGTGCGCGCGTGGCACTGCCCGGCACACTAGTGGTGCCTAACGAAGAGTAAACATGCGGTGTTGTAGTAGCCTCCACGTCCAGGCTTTCAGCGGCCTGTGTGAAGTTTAAATTAAATGGTAATATTGGTATTGACTGCAGAATTATTTTTTGAAATATTTGGAACATAACAAAAGATTCCATGAATTGTTGATTTTTTTCCCCATTGTATTACGGTCGTATATAATTTTTAGCGATTTACAGCGGCTGGTCACAGAATACATGTGGAGTGGTGGTGGGCGCCCGGTATTCAGCGTCATATTTTGTCAACTCACATCATTAATACAATTTTAATAATTTAGTTAATTTTGGTGTCAAAACTCATTTCCAGTAGAGCTGGTAATATAGTATTGCAGCTCCATCCAAACGCATAATTAAATAACTATTGTTATCCTTTTTCCTCCATAAAAAACAAATATATACCTAATAATTTGTCTGTTTAACTAAATTTCCTTTTAATTATGAACAGCAATAATACTTATTCATTTATTAACACACTCTCGCAACATTATATATATATACACACACATATATATATATATATATATATATATATATATATATATATATATATATATATATATATATATATATATATATATATATATATATATATATATATATATATATATATACCACAATACTTAGATATAAAGACAAGAATACATCATTGATGTCATGGTGAATTTTGAACAAAAGACTGATACACTGTCAACAATGAAAGTTGAGAAACGCAGCTAACACTACACCATCAACCAGCCACCACCACACAGGCAGGCTGTATAGGGTCTTGTAACACATAACGAACCAACCTAACCTAACCTACATTAACCTAACCTAACCTAACAATGTTGACTTTGTTGCAGTTAACTAGTGTAACTTTGGGTAGATTAAGTCATTTCTTTATCAGAGGCCTTCACGGTAAAATAGTTTTGTGTTAACGATCACCAGTCTGAAGGCACCGAGGTTATATCAGTACTGGTCCACCACAATACTCACGCGGTAGAAAAAGTTTACCAAATGAAACTTTAACGTAGAAAAATATATATAATATCACTCTAGAAAGTATGAATAGAGAAAAGTGATGGTAATAATAATAGTTTTACTACTAGTTATATTAAATATCAATATAATACTTAAGTTAATAATAATAATAATAAATAATAATAATAACAAAAATAATAATAATAACAACAATAATGATAACATAATAATAATAATAACAATAATAATAACAACAATAATAATAACAATAATAATAATAATAATAACGATAATAGTAACAAAAATAATATTAATAACAATAATACTAATAATAATAACAAAATAATAATAACAAAAATAATAATAATAACACAAATAACAATAATAATAACAAAAATACGAATAACAACAAAAATAACAACAATAATAATAATAATAAAAATAATAATAATAATAATAATAATAATAATAATAATAATAATAATAATAATAATAATAATAATAACAAGAGTCTTGTGGTCGATAATATTACTCAAGTATCGATCACCAGAAGGTCGACACAACGACTACTCCAACACTCCCTGCAGCGAGAGGCGTCGACACTACCACCACCACCACTACCATTATTATTATTATTATTATTATTATTATTATTATTATTATTATTATTATAACCCGGAATATGTACTCGTATATATTCTTTCAACTAAGTTCTTGAGTCTACTGTCATAACTTAACAATTTAATTATGTGGTTAGGTCAGGTTTAGGTCCGTATATATGAGCGAGTTTAAAATTTTGACTAGTTATATTTTTCTCAGGATTTTGTAAGTTTTATCAAATATATTAATTGAATTTGTTTATTTGTTTGTTTATTATTATTATTATTATTATTATTATTATTATTATTATTATTATTATTATATATATATACACCTCTCACAATACCGTGTTTCTCTTTATAATAATCATATATCAACATTTAAATAATTATACAAAAAATCTAATCAATAAAATTTTGTCATAATTGCCATATAATCGAGGATAAATTTATATTCCTGTGTAGACTATACCAGGACCCGTATATATAATAGTTTGTTATATACTATGAATATATTTACAACTTTTATATAATAGAATCCAATTTTTTTTTACCAATTTTGAAAGAATCCTGATTTTTTTTTATTGTAGAAATTTAATATTCACTCGAGATGAATAAAAAGATTAAATACATCTCATTACTTTTTATAAGTCGATGTAGCTATTTTTACTATTTTACTTTATTACTTTTATTACTTTATTACCTTTATACTATACTTAAAATATTATACTGGAGTGAACTTATCTAATAAAACCCGTATTATCATCTATGTAACCTGGACGTGTTGAGAAATACCAATTTATACATTTATTTACCTGTTGATTAATGAATAGAAAATATTACTTAACACACTTAACTAATTCTAATATATTTTACACTAATTAATAATGATCAACTTTTACGAATTAAATTATTGTCCCGGGGTTATTTGTTAAACACGATTTTTATGTTGAGGTGACTAGTTGTACATGATGAACAACCAGGCACTAGTTATTGTACATTTACGAGATGTTAAGGAGTCTAAGTGTATTCTATTGGGTGTCTGTCTGTACCTCTCTGTCTCACCGCCCACCGCCCACCGCTCTTATCATCAGCCGTGTTATCTTCTCTTATCTATGGAACAACGATCACCACAGGAACTAAACACTCCAGTATATATTCCTGGATAATCTATTCGTGTAAACTGGCTCCATGTTTTTTTTTATACATATATGCTGACCAATTTGTCATTGATAAGTATTTATGATCAATAACACATTCATTTA
>NW_024726235.1:557756-602756 GCF_018991925.1 Homarus americanus | reverse complement strand
TTCCTCCGGCATAATTAATATGTCTGTCTGTTCAGCTGTCTGTCTGACTGTCTGTCTGTCCTGACTGTCTGTCTGTCTGTCTGTCTGTCTGTCTGTCACTTGGTTTTCCTCGGCAGTATTAATATGTCTGTCTGTCTCTGTCTGTCTGTCTGTCGCAGTTTTTCCTCCGGCTTAGCATTAATATGTCTGTCTGTCTGTCTGTCTGTCTAATAAGTTCTTCCTCCATTAGTATTAATATATATCTGTCTGTCTGTCTGTCTATCTGTCGCAGTTTTTCCTCGGTAGTGTTAATGTCTGTCTGTCTGTCTGTCGCAGTTTTCCTCCGGCAGTATTAATATGTCTGTCTGTCTGTCTATCTGTCTGTGTCGCAGTTCTTCCTCCAGTAGTATTAATGTCTGCCTGTCTGCTATGTCTGTCTGTCTGTCTGTCTGTCTGTCTGTCTGTCTATCTGTGTCTGTCTGTCTGTCTATCTGTCTATCTGTCTGTCTGTCTGTCGCAGTTCTTCCTCCGGTAGTATTAATGTCTGTCTGTCTGTCTGTCTGTCTGTCTATCTGTCTGTTTATCGCACCTCTTCCTCCGGCAGTATTAATATGTCTGTCTGATTTGTCTGTCTGTCTGTTCATCGCACCTCTTCCTCCGGCAGTATTAATATGTCTGTCTGATTTGTCTGTCTGTCTGTTCATCGCACCTCTTCCTCCGGCAGTATTAATATGTTTGTCTGTCTGTCTGTCTGTCTGTCTGTCTGTCGCAGTTTTTCCTCCGGCAGTATTAATATGTCTGTCTGTCTGCCTGTCTGCCTGTCTGTCTGTCCGTCAGGCTGTCAACTTTGCCCAGTTTTAAGAATGTTATAACAGAGACACCAGAAAATTATGATACACCTCAAATAATTATTATATTTTATCTTAGAAGCGAATGTGAGTGTATTCCCCTCTCATCCACGCACTCATCCATACTAACATCCTCTTCATCCACACACTCATCCATACTAACATCCATCTCATCCACACACTCATCCATACTAACATCCATCTCATCCACACTCATCCCCATCACACACCTCATCCATACTAACATCCTCTACCCCACACTCATCCATACTAACATCCATCTCACCCACACCCTCATCCATACTAACATCCATCTCATCCACACACTCATCCATACTAACATCCCTCTCACCTACACACTCATCCATACTAACATCCATCTCATCCACACACTCATCCATACTAACATCCCTCTCATCCACACACTCATCCATATTAACATCCATCTCACCCACACACTCATCCATACTAACATCCCTCTCACCCACACACTCATCCATACTAACATCCCTCTCACCCACACACTCATCCATATTAACATCCATCTCATCCACACCCTCCCTTCTCTATCCTTCCATCTTCTCTCTCTCGCTGTTTTCATTCGTTCATTCCTTCATTCTTTACCAAATAGGGAGAGAGACAGACAGAGAGAGACAGAGAACAGAAACCAGAAGATAAGAGAAGAAAGTAAGAGGAAGAAAAAAACAGATTAAAAGAGAGAGGAAGGGGAATCAGAAGAAGGAAGGGAGAATGAGAAGAAAAGAAGGAGAGAAATAAATACAAGAGACGAAGGAGAAGAACACACACAGGACCTCCCAAACTGCTACTGCTGCCACTGTTTGCTGAGGGAAGTAGGGGAGAGAGTGATGGAAAGGGCAGAGCGACGGGCCGAGGGGAGATGGCCGAGAGGAGATGGCCGAGGGGAGCTGGCCGAGAGAAGTGACTAATGGGAAATGGCCGAAGGGAAGTGGCTGATGGGAGGTGGCCGAGGGAAGTGGCTGATGGGAGATGTCCAAGAGGAAGAGCCGCCAAGGAGGAGGAAACGACGGAAGAGGCAGAGCGACGGGCCGAGGGGAGGAACCGAGGGGCGGGACCGAGGAGCCGAGGGGAATAGTGGTCAACAAACAGTAAAATCGGTTAAGTTATGAGAGTTTGATCTGCGAGTCGCTAAGGCGAACCATTATTGATCCCGGCAAATCTATTAGCTAAATTCTATTGAGGGCCGTGAGGGGTGGGCAGGGGGTGAGTGGAGTGTTGGCAGGGAGTGGGGTGGTGTAAGTGGAGTTATAAGTGGAATTAGATTCAAAATGAGGTTAGGGGGGTAGGTGTGGTGTAGTTATGATAGGTGGGAGGTGGAGGTTGGCGGGGGTGGGGTGAAGTGGAGACCAGGGTGAGGTGGAATTGAGGTGGGGTCAGGGGTAGAATTGGGGATGAGTGGTGGGGGGGTGATGGGAGGGAGGAGTAGTTATTTGAGAGGAGTGAGAAAACAGCTACTCGGGGGAGGGGGGGGAGGGGAGGGGAGAATTTAGGGGGTGAGGGAGGAGAAGGGGTTGAGAAGAGAGAGATATGAAAAATATAATAATTAAGAAAGAAAGAAATAAACAGAAAGAAGACAATAATAAGGTATAATAATAATAATAATAATAATAATAATAATAATAATAATAATAATAATAATAATAATAATAATAATAATAATAATAATGATAATAATAATAATAATAATAATAATAATAATAATAATAATAATAATGATAACACCATAATAACAATAACATCAATATCAACAAAGACCAGACAGCAGGAACATAATTAACTCAGGTGAAAGGCGCTGGAAGACAGACAGGTAAGTCAAAATGAAAAATAAAAATCCCTCATACCTATTGGAAAATTCAAGAACACGCAGGTATTCACTAATTATTGTTTGTCATATATGTCAGCTATGTCATGTGTGTGTATGCGTGTGTGTGTTGTGTGTGTGTGTGTGTGTGTGTGTGTGTGCGTGTGTGTGTGTGTGTGTGTGTGTGTGTGTATGTGTGTGTGTGTGTCCTGCAGCGTTACATCTTAGCGTTCCTCCCTAAACATCATCGCACTCCCCTATCTATGTGTAACGTCAGAGTGCCACACCTACAGGATGCCACACCTGTAAGATGCCACACTTGTAGAATGCCACACCTACAGGATGCCACACTTCAGGACACCACACCACACCCCCTTAGTGTTTCACCCACCAGTGCCACACCACACAGTGCCACCTCAACCATCATCTCACTTAGTGCCATATACCATAATCCTCACACCTCCACTACCAGACCCCTCATTAAGAGGACTGGAAGGACCTGGGTCTTATCGCTGTACCAGAGACAACTCGAGGACATCAAAGGTTGCCTGCCTGCCTGCCTGCCTGTCCGTGAAAATCTTAAGCGTCATACGAGAGACAGATTCTATAGGATGGTTCATGGTAGGAAATATGGTTGGAAGATGTTCTGACGGTACACATCAAGAGGTCTATAGTGGGAAGAACTGAATGTATAGGCTGGCAACTTAACAAGAAAGACTAAATCAGAACTAGACATCACTACGTCGTCTGAATCTTACAAAACAATACTCATATGTTAACAACTGTAAAACTATCAAAGCACAACGAGATAGTTTAACTGATAAAAAAAAATATATTCGTTAAGGAAATAGTTGAATAGTTCATAGGTTATAATCTGAACCACACCTTAACGGCTTAACCCTTCGTTTATCACCTCAAGAAACACCTATGGAGAGTAGTGGCCACAAACCTTCCAAGTGTAGTGTAGTGTAGTGTAGTGTAGTGTAGTGTAGTGTAGTGTAGCTGTAAGTGTTTGAAGCACCATAAAGTGATGTTTCTCTCTCTCTTCAAGTCTTTAGGTTAGATCACCACGCCGCGTATTTTCAGGTACAGTCAAGAGCCAGTGTATACCCAGAACCTGTCAGTAGTGTGCAACAGTTGAAGTGACTGACTGTCTCGCTGGCCAGATGATGAAGAGGGTGAGTAAGTCAGTACAGGTAAGTACAGCAAGAGGGGTGAGGAGAGAGAAGGGGGGAGGGGGATAAGGTGGGAGGGGGAGACAAAGGTGGGGGAGGGGGAACAATGTGAAGCGAGGGTTACAGGAGCGAAGGTTCATTGATGCTGGGAGGTAATTTGGGGAGGTAATACTGAGAGGTAACACTGGGAGGTTATTTAAGAGAGGCAAAATGAGACCAAACCTCTAAAAATATCCAAAGTGAAATTACAGATGGAACGAATCATGTTTTCCTCTTGTGGTGAAAATGTCTAAACAACTATACAGAGGGGGGGAAGGGGGGGAAGGGGTGGCACCAGGTAGACGTGTGAGGTGACTATATACTTCACCAGCCGCTGTGTTGGTGCGGGCAGGAGGCTGAGTCCCTTAGCCTCTAGTTGGCACCATTCGTGTTGATTAATTTTTGTTATCTCTTATCGGGCGTGTGTTAAGGTGTCAGAGGCGCTTTAGTTTTTTTTTTTAGTTCATGATTTTGTATATTTTTTTTTCTTTTATGGTACTTAATCTGTTCTTTCATGACGGATGGAGTTCTCTGGCTTTGGTGTTCGCCTCTAGCTTCTTTTCTCACCTCCCTGCCTTCCCTCACCTCCCCTCATTACTTATCTCACCTCCCCTCTTTGCTTCTCTCACCTCCTTGCATGCCTTCCCTCATCTCCCCTCTTTGCTTCCCTCACCTCCCCTCATCTTACCCCTCCCTCTTCCTTCCTCTGGTTGGGTGGCGGCGGCGCGTGTCACAGTGTGGCTGGCCGGGTCATCCTCACTCCTCTCCCTCTCCTCCGGCATCGTTAAATCTGAAGGAGGACCTCGTTAGCTCACCCTCAGAGTGCTTCACTCTCGCCCTCGCTCAGCTGGACACTGAGGCCCACCACACCGCCTCCAAAACTTTCACTCACTTCATTTTTGGAGTGTGTGGAAACTTTTTGTGGGTGTATTTTTGTGCGCGTATGGAAGGATTAAATATTTTTTTGTCTATTTTTTGGTCATTTTTCCCCGTGTATGTGTTTTGCTGCCATGTTTATACTGCATTTCAAAGGTTTTATAATTCTGTGAAGCATTTCTACACACACACACACACACACTTCTGCTGCGCCTCTCCGTTTGTCTTCTGAATACCTCTAGGGCTAATCCTCCAAAGTTTTTAATTTTCCCTAGTCTCGATAAAACGTTGCTTGAACTGTGGGTCTTGTCCAGAATATTTTGATATCGTAAAAAATATTTGAACGTTGTAAAGAAAACCTTTCCTGCGTCCAGAGTGGCGGCAAAGGACCCCATCGCCTCCGTGTTGGTCCAGGACTTCATCACCGACGGCGTCAGTGAACCGACCAGCGTGGTGCCTTTTGTCTTTCACTGTCTGAAATTTTCTATGACGTGTGTGTGCTTCTTCCCTGAGGTAGAAAATGCAAAGGAAACCAGATTCAGACAGTGTGAGTCCTCCTACAGCTCACCCGAGAGCCATCGTCTGCAAGCTGTAGAATTTTAGTCTTAGAATCGTCTTGTCGTTGTCTGCCAGATGCCAAGGAGGAGTTGGAACATGGTCTTACACCCACCAGCAACTATCTCATCCTCTTACCAACTAACCGATACGATCATCCCCGTAAACGTGAAGGCCATCGAAGCTTAATAAAACCTATAACAGTTGTGTTGTTTGATTAACTGTCGTATAATGCCTCGTCTTCTGTATCCTGTGTCTCCAAAAACTTTAATTCAAACGGCGTTCGCTTCCACGTCCTGCCGTCTCCTGTTGAACGACCACCTCTTATCCTTCACTCTAAAGCTTAGTTATATCAGAGTACTCGAGGGTGGAGTTATTCCTGGGGAATCTTTATCCTCTGTGATGGGTTTCCTTGAGTCGCTCTATCTCAGTCAAACAACATAAGAAGTGCATTAAGGCTTCTCGTTTGAGAGACGCCCGGCAGTGCAGGTCACCCTGACGACGACAATGAAGGCCCTGGAGAGCCCTGGCAGCAAGGAAGACGGTGTAGGGGCCCGGTAGTGCAGGTCACCCCGACTATGACGGTGGGAGCCCTGGAAAGACCTAGCAGCGAGGGGTACGGTGTAAGGGCCCGGTAGTGTAGGTCACCCCGACTATGACGGTGAGGGCCCTGGAAATCCCGGGCAGCGAGTAGGCACGTACACCCGGTCATCCACTCTAGGGCCACCTCGTCCTGCTGGGGCCTTCGCGGTAAATACTTCAATGAGGAACAATACCGTCCCTTCTGCAACACAAACTCCGCTTTGATGTCTAGGTCAGCTCACAGAGAAGAGTAAGGGAGGAGTAAGAGTAAGAGTAAAGCTGCCTGGAGGGCACCAACACACACGCCGCCTCTCCCCAGTAAATACTCAGCAAGGAATGGTTCTCTCCCGCGGCCCCTTCTTGAGCACGTTCACATTTCGGCTGGCCACGTAAACAAGAGGCGCTCTTTCTCAACTTCCAGGGGCATTAAGGCTCTTGGGTAGAATACAGGGGGAATCCACCTCGAGGACTTGTCTGAGCCGTCCACACTCCCTCCGTAGAGTCGACTTCAGCTAACAAACACACCGCCAGGGTACAAGAAATATCTCACTGTGTGAGGTAAAACGAATGCAATGCAGGTTTTATATTAAAATATTTCTTGCTTGTAGTTGGTGTGTCTCTCCCCTGAGTAACAAGTTGTCAGCTGCACCTGTCGCAAGGATTTGATACAAGCATATTGATTACTTTGTCCTGTGACTCTCGTGGCGTGAAATGTATGAATGAAGCGACAAATAGTGCTCTTAAGTGTGCTTCGGTCGCAGCTCCTCCAGCGTGCTTCGTCTCTCAAAGTAAGGGCCCTGGTTGACCCTCCATTAGCACTCCATTCAGAGGATCACGGAATCTCCTTGTTGGAGATGCTCAAGTAATCACTCACTTCTCCCAAATAGAGGGTAGTTAATTACTTTTTTTAGGGCATCATCTTGAGGTAAGAGTACGAGTCACTTGACCTCAAGTTACCATGGCGGCAGGCGCGGGGCGTCCTCACCTGCACGGCCACCTTCGGCATTAGTCTTTTGTCTTGGCCCAGAGGACGCTGTGCACCGCCATGAAGTCTAGTTTTGTGGAAAGATTATTTGCACTGACGCACTGCAAACACCAAAGCCCAGGACTTACTTGTACTGCGGAAAATTTCACTTTTTTCTATATCGGTGTGGCAAGGAGTGCGTGGGATACCTGGGAGTAAGGAGTGTGTGTGTTTGGGGGGAGGGAGTGCGTGGGATAGCTAGGAGTAAGGACCCCGCCGCGCCAGCCTGAGCCGAGATTCTCAAACATTAATACTTTAGACTCTTCCTACCTGAGGGTGGGGGGAGGGGGGTTGAGCAAAGGAACCGTGCAGTCACAGTGCTACTTCGACGCCATTTTGACCGTCATTCCTTGTGCCGTGGCTGAAGTGAGCCAGTTAGAAGCACACTTACATCACCAGTTAGGGGCCAAAAAATGAACGTAAGCACCTTTTAAGAACTCAGAGCCTGGCTAGCTGGTCCACCCTCAAGGAGAACCTTTAGTTTCTGCCCACCGCTATATATGGCTGACTGGCTGGCTGGCTGACTGGCTGACTGGCTGACTGGCGGGCTTTCTTATAGCTTTGGATATAAAAAAAAAATGCCGCCCTCGACTGGAAAAAAGAATCCAAGAGAAATAGAGAACACCCACAGCCTGAAGAAGACGACGATGACGACTATCCTCAACACGCAGAAGACCTCTCTCTCTCTCTCTCTCTCTCTCTCTCTTATACCTGGGTCTTAACTCACACTGGGTATCACTGCCGCCGACACCCGAGGTACGTATAACTCTTCCCGACGGAGCAGTAATCTAAACCACCTTCTTCCCTACCACCACTACTACTACTACTACCAGCACCACTATCATCACTACTACCACTACTACTACCACCACTACCACAACTACTACCACCACTACCACACCACCACTACTACAACCACCACCACCACTACCACAACTACCACTACCCACAACCACCACCACTACTACCACAACCACCACCACTACTACCGCAACCACCACCACTACTACCACCACTATCACAGCCACCACCAGGATATTGGAATTATGAGCGCTGTTGAGGATATAAATAAGGGAGTGAACCATCCCCCTCCCTCCCTCCCGCCCTACCTCCTCCTCCTCCCGCCCTACCTCCTCCTCCTCCCGCCACGGCTTCACCAGATGGCCTCTTCACGTCTCTCTTTTATATCTCCATTATTGCTCTATGATCCAGGTCGTCACGTTCGGCCTCAATATTTCTGATCATCTCAACATTAACCTAACCTAACCTAACCTAACCTAACCTAATCTAACCACACCATAACCTAACCAAACCTAACTTAATCTAACTCTACCATAACTTAACCTAACCTAACAAGCTAACCTAACCTGACCTAGCCGAGTTTCCTGATCTGACCTCCGCCCCCTCCCCCGCACACCATGACCTGGGGACCGGTTAAAAGACCTGATTTCGCTAAGCTTTCGGTGGACCTGATTGAATGTAAGTTTTGGTCGAGTCTCAGTGCAATTTTGACTCCATTTTGGTTTTCCTGGTTTTTGAACCAATTAGATGTGTTCTTATATTTTCCTTTGGTTTAATTATTCTCAAACGATTATTATTATTATTATTATTATTATTATTATCATTATTAATAATAATATTATTATTATTATTATTATTATTATTATTATTATTATTATTATTATTATTATTATTATTATCATTATTATTATTATTATTATTATTATTATTATTATTATTATTATCATTATTATTATGATTATTATTATTATTATTATTATTATTATTATTATTATTATTATTATTATTATTATTATTATTATTATTATTATTATTATCATTATCATTATTATTATTATTATTATTATTATTATTATTATTATTATTATTATTATTACTACTACTATTATTATTATTATTATTATTATTATTATTATTATTATTATTATTATTATTATTACTATTATCTTGGTCATTACTATAGACAATTATATAAATAGAAAAGATTAATTACAGAAGACAAATTAATTAATAGAGGATTTAATAAAGGGATTTAATTATGGAAAGGATTATATACATGGAATTGATTAAGGGAATTAATTGGGAGAGTGGATTACATACAAGAATAATTAAGAGAACAGATTACAGTAAAGGAACATAGATAAATAATTAAGACGACTATGTTAAAATCGCAAATAAAGAGAAATTATTGAATATATAACATTATTATTATAAATAAAAGGAAATAGGCAATAATTAAGTAGGGCTGAATAAAAGTGTATAATAAATTTAGCGGAATATCAGAAAGAAGGCAATTATTAGGGGGGATTAAATAGAAATAGATAATAATTTGGGAGGATTATATAGAACGGTAATAATTAAATAGTTAAATAATAGCTGCGGTTATATTACACAATATAATTGATAGGAGAGAATAACATAAAATAATTGATGATGGTTAAACAGATACGTGTAAAGATAAATAATAAATACAGGAAATAATACAAAACTAAAGATTAAATAGTTACATAGAAAATATAAATGAATTACAGATGAATATATGAAATAGGTTACGAATAAAGATAATTAAATAAAAACGGATAATTTAGTAGAATTACAGAGAATACGTAATAAATGAGTAATTAATTAGATATGATGGTAATATATAAAAATTAATTACTGTGATATTTATATATAATAGAAAATTAATTGGATATTATTTTATATGTTATATAATTAACTTGTGAAGATATAATAAAAAAATAATAATTATTAATAACTGAAGGAAAATATAAGACAACGGTAAATTATAATTAATCCATTACGTCAATAAATTAATTAAACACTGACCAATAACCACCACGTCCTCATTACCGCCAGCACGAGCGATCAGCAACGTCTGGTGTTCTCCTCACATCTAGGAATGACATAAGAACTCTTCCACGGACGCACGTTCGCCAGACTTGTGGTGGCGCTCTGACTCTTAGGTGAATATATACGTTATAAATGTATGGTTTTAACCAATGCTTCACCTCCATATTATAACAAACATCGACAGTACGGGCATTCAAGATCGCCCGACGTTTCTCTCCATTCCGAAATGATGTGATTATGATATTTTCGCCAGACGGATGATCGCCAGATGTTTAATGACATTTTGAGATGAACTTGTTGCTTTTGCGAAATTTTTAATTTAGTGCATTAAAATATTTCAGGTGTCCAGATGTGTGTACTGCTTAGAGACTTTTATTATTATTATTATTATTATTAACAGGAACAACAACAACAACAACAACAACAACAACAACAACAACAATAACAACAATAACAACAACAACAACAACAATAAATATATTAATAAACATCGCATCATCTGTATATAATTCTGTCCATAATTTAACATATTCCTTAATCATTCCTCCGTATTATCATCCATTTATCTTAACAAAATATAAACTACAAATTACCGTATGATTAACTAATATTCATCACCAATAACAATTAACATCCTTACACAAATATATTTTAAAATAATCTACCAAATCTAACTAATTTAACCCCTAATATAAGAACGTAATAATAACTCAAATACAATGATTATATTATATAAAAACAAACACATAACTCAATAATAATAATTAAATATAAAAATTACTAATCAAAAACAATATAAATTCGATACATAAAGGTAACATTATATACATTACCATGACTTCACCTGTTCATACACATTCACACACCTGGTGCTAATTAAACTATATAAATTCAGTGCTTATATGAACAGCGTACGGGTAGGACAGCGGCGGGCCAATGGGTGAGCTGCGCCATAGTTACCGGTTGTCTTAAAACAAACTCTAAAAAAAACAAATCCAACGTAGAGATGAATCTAATTAATGAGTGAATTATGACTGACACATTGTGATGCTACAGTAACAGTGATCTGTTGATTATCTGTGTCTGTATCGTTAACTGTATATTGTTGGATATAGTTTATATAACGTACACAGTATAAACCCTACCATAACTACTGGTCCACTGAGTAGTTTGAACCTCGTTGTTTGACTTAACTAAAAACTTAACTACACGATGCATCAATACCCTTTAACCACGTGGTCACGTGGACCATCACCACCAGTGTGTGGCCACCTGGGCCATTATCACCTGGGTCTGTGTCCACTTGAACCATCATCATTTGTGTGTGGTCACCTGGATCATCAGTGCTTTGGTGTGGCCACCTGGATCATCAGTACCTCGGTGTGGCCACCTTGATCATCAGTATCTTGGTGTGGCCACCTGGATCATCAATACCTCGGTGTGGCCACCTGGATCATCAATACCTCGGTGTGGCCACCTTGATCATCAGTATCTTGGTGTGGCCACCTGGATCATCAATACCTCGGTGTGGCCACCTGGATCATCAATACCTCGGTGTGGCCACCTTGATCATCAGTGCCTTGGTGTGGCCACAGGGGAGATGGGCCAGCAGGGTGGCGCAGCGGAGGTCGCTGGTGGGCGCCCCCCCAGGTGGCTGGAGTGGACAAGTAGGGCGGGCGTTCCCAGGGTTGAGGGCGCTTGTGGTGGCCCTCCAGGTCGTGGTACCTTTATCCCGGCGGGCCACCACCACCAGCGCCGTCAGTGAGGGACAGGGACTGTGGGGGGCGGAGGCTCGAGGAGGGATTGTCCGTTTTGTTTCCCTGATGAATGGCCGGGGAGAAAAGTGGCGAAGAGACGCCGCATGATTTGGCACCAATGGATTCCGCAACTCTCGAAGCCTCTTGGTGGAGGAGAGCCAGATACTGAAGGTGCGTTTAGCGACCTTTGGTGGTCCTCACAACCATGCCTGGGGGGCCTGACTTTTTTATTTGAATTATTATTGCTCGATTGGGATCCTAAGTGATTACAGGTCACCTGAGGTGCTTTCTCTTGTCCATTCTGGTTTGCAGTCGACGGTTGGAACTTCTTTGAACGTAAAGGAAAATGTGTAGGTTCTTGATGTGCTGTTTATTGTTGTGTGTTGTGTGGGCTGGGTTGTGTGGGCTGGGTTGTGTGGGCTGTGTTGTGTGGGTTGAGTTATGTGGGCTGAGTTATGTGGGCTATGTTATGTGTGTTGTAGACTGTGTTATGCCTCACCCATCATCAGGCTCACACTGGGATCGTGTCTGGTCATTTACAGCCTCAATAATCTTGGCCAAGTAAACGCGAGAGTTGTGGGCGGTAAAGAACATCACAGGGCACATTTTTCCATCATCTGGAATACCTTCACTAATTATTGACGGCCAGAAATCCTCCCAATGCCGAGTTGACATAACAAGAAAAATACACTGCTTTCATGTGCGTGGCATTTGAAGATAAGACCGAAAACTTTATATATTTTTATGTACAATACTTTTTCCGGGGTTTTGAAAGACTAATGTAGCCTCGTATTATATAGCGACGTTAATAAACCCGATCTTTAAAAGCGGCAAGTGCGTCATTACACGTGCGACCCGTACTGAGGATCCTGTGTCAGAATCTAAAGGGGCAAAAATAATTCAACCTTTTGATACACATTTTAAATAAATATTTTTACAGTCCTTTATACAAGAGGCTGCGTCGACCACTGTAGTTATGTAGATTACACGGGGATGAATGTCTACTTGACATGTGGACTACACTCGTACCTTTGGCTCTCAGTTGATGGATCAAACGCAGGACCTTTCAGCTCTGGAGGGCCCCTCTTGTGACAGCTCGTCTGAACAATTACTCCACTCGAGATTCTTAGAACCTATGTAAACGTCAATCTCGAAGCATCTCCAACTCTTTCTTGGGCAAACAATCGACGCGGCCGGTGGTTCTGCGGAGTGGTCTTGTAGCCGACTCGAGCCTACTCGCCCTAACGCTAATGGTTCTCAGGGTCCTTCACGCAGGCTCTAGCCAGGCCACACCAAAACCTCCCAACCAATTAAGGAACAAAACATCCCTTCGTATGAATAGATAATATGCGGCAACATTGTAAATAACTGTATCAACTCGAGGGTATTTCATAACTTAAAAGAGTCCTGGAATGCAAATGAAAGCGGGGAGACGACAGCCCTCACCCGCCACGAGCACCTCCACTCGGCTCCCTCACAAGTACGGTTCAGCCCACCCGATTGGTTGTTATCTCCTTTGTCCCACCAATCATCGAGATCCAGTCAATCACATGGCAAACTCTCGACTTGCCACGATAAACGCTGCAAGCGGTGTCACGGAAACTCAAAAGCCTTCATAGCGGTGATCTGTCCTGGATTACTGACGCCTCGGGAGGGGAGGACTGGCGATGATGACCATAGACAAGACGCTTTTCTCTTCCTGTAGGTCTAGTGAGAGACGTTCGGGAGACTACATAACACAGTGATATAACTTAAAGTCTACATTTACGTTATAAGTATAAAATATATTTCTTTTATTTACTGGGGTAAGGCTGGTAGTCATCTTATCCAAAGGAACATTTAAAACAATGCTTTGGGAAGGATAAATGTTCATTATTCATATTCCATTCCCAGGTACACGTCGACGGCTCCAAGTGCGGCGCAGCCAAGACAAACAGACTCCTCGTCCACATCAACAGCCGGGGCCCCTGGTCGTGTCTGCAGCAGTCATCAACAGCACCTCAGACACTCACCCTCTCCAAACACTGGCCAGTCATCCTCATCATCAACAACAACAACAGGTGTCTCGATGATGACACCACTATCCGCTTATCAAATCAAATCAACTCGGTCTCAGTAAATTCGAGCAAAACACGCCCTCAGTCGCGCCATCGAGTCCTCTTGGCGGCCTCTTGCGTACCCGTCATCAAATACTTGGCATGCCCTCGACGTGGAGGAGGTGGGCCGCGCCGGGGTGGCGGCCGACCACCCCAAGTGGGCTTACTGGGGGGGTAGGAGGGTGGGGAGGGGGTGAGACCTCAGATCTGGGCAGGGGAAGAACAGGGACAACTGAGAAGGGATGCTGCAAGAACAGCTGGAAGGGGGAGTACAGGGACAACTGGGGAGCAAACCACAAGAACAGCTGGAAGAAGAGAAGAAGACCGCAATGACAGCTGGAAGAGGAGAAGAAGACCACAAGAACAGCTGGAAGAAGAGAAAAAGACTACAAGAACAGCTGGAAAAGGAGAAAAACCACAAGGACAGCTGGAAGAAGAGAAGACCACCACACGAGCAGCTGAAAGACAAGAAAAGACCACCACAAGAACAGCTGCAAGAAAAGAGAGAAACAGCTGATAAGGGTGACAATAAACGCCGCTTCAGTCATCAAGGAGAAGAATATAGACAAACTCAACACTCATGAATGGAAATGAAACTCGTCTCTTGAAACTTGTTGACTTACTGATGACTGGATGGCGAACTTTAGCCAAACAAAACCTACTAAGAAACTTTTATATGGCGACTTTTGTAACTCAAGTTAGATTGGTTAAATATGGTGATTAGTTTAAGTTTTACCGAATCTATGTTATTGTGAGATTATTTTAGTGAAATGATTAGAAGATTGATGATTAAACGTTATATTTCAGGCAAGATTGGTATCCATTTTGGTAGGATTAGGGATAGGGATTGTAAAGTCATTCCCTGGGATGTTGAGGAATGATTGGAAGGACTGGATTGTTACTCTGGATAAGATTGGCAGATTTTTCGACGGATTGTACACACATTCAGTATAAGATTGGCAGATACTGGACGGATTCGACAATCACTCCAGCGCGAAGAACGTGTACAAGGCGCTGGTTGACGGGGATTGTATGGGCGTACGACTTAACATGTTTGCTTGGAACTCTTGACGTGGGGAAGAGGGAGGGAGGGAGAGGGAGGGAAAGAGGGGGGAGAGAGGGAGGGGAGAGGGAGGAGAGAGAGGAGGTAGAAGGGTTGAGGAAACGTGGATGGGGAGCCTAGAATGGAAGGGGGGGGGGGGGGAGGCAGCTGAAGGAGAAGGGGGGGTAAAGTGGTCAGGGGTATGAGAGAAGGAATAAGAGAGGTAGGAAGGAGAGGGATAAGTGGAAAAGGGAAGAGGTAATGGGAAAGAAGGAAGAAAGGGAGAAGGAGGAGGGAAAGTGAGGAGGTGAGAAAAGTTTTTGAGGGGCTCAGGGTGAGCCAGAAGACAGACAGACAGACAGACAGACAGACAGACAGAGACAGACAGACAGATATTAAGGTGGGGGTTAAGGGAGGAATCATGAAGGACTGTTATATTAGGGGAGAGGGGGGTTAGGTGGAAGAGGGGGGAGGAGGGGAGGGAGGAGGAATCATACAAGAGGTGAGGTAATATTTAGGGGGAGTAAGATTAATTAATAGATCGAGGATATTAGGGGAAGGCAAGGAGAGGAAGGGGGGTGTTGAAGGGAAGGGGCAATATAGGAAGGGGGAAGATGGGAAGGATGTAAGGGGGAAAGGGGATTGAGAATGTGAGGGTGATAAGGGGAGAAAGGGACAATTAAGGGGAAAAGGGGTAGTATCAGAAGGGGAAAAGGAGTAGTATTGGGGAGGTTTCAGGGGGAGGGGGTTTCTTCAGGGGATGGGGATTGGGTAGTATTAACGGGGGCGGCGGGAGGTGCGGAGGGGCGGGAGGGGCGGGAAGGCCACATGGCGGATGGAATGGTGCTGGAGGTGGCGTCAAGCGGTTTTTGTGAGGGCGGGACGGTAGGGGGGGGTGGTGGTCCTTAAGAGGGGGGAGGTAGGATTGTAAAAGGAGGGGTGAGAGGGGGGAAGGAGGAGAGGGGGGAGGGGGAAAAGATGCGGGGGAAGGGGAAGTTTTTCAGCAGGTCGGGGTGGTGGGATGTTAGGGAACTGGGGAAAGTGGGGGAGAAAAGAGGGACAGAAGAGAGAGAGGGAAATGAGGAGAGCAGGTAAGGAGGAGGGAAGGATGGAGGAGGGAAGGAGGGAGGGAAGGAGGGGAGGGAGGGAGGGGGAGGAGGAGGGAAGGAGGAGGAGAAGGAGGGAAGGAGGGAGGGAGATGAAAAGCGGGGAGGGGAGGGGGGGGGCGAGTGAGGGAAGAGAAAAAAATATAAGAGGGAGCAGGGAAAAGAGGAGAGGGAGGGAGTGACGGAGAGGAGGAATGAAGGATGGGAAGGAGAAAGGGTAAGAGAATATAAGGAAGTGGGGAGGAGGGTAAGGAGAGAAAGTGAGAGAGAGAGAAAGAGAAAGCAAGAAAAACAGAAAGACGGAGACAGAGACAGACAGACAGAGAGAGACAGACAGACAGACAGAGAGAATATATGAACATTTCTCAGCCCATCCCTGATTGGCTTACCAGTTCCCACGAGTTGGTTTTTATCACTTTATCCTGAATTCATTAATCCCAAATATTAAAAATGAATTGGGGAGTCGTGCGGGGCTGCCCTTATGACTGGCCGGGTGACTGGTTAATATGATGACTGGTTGACTGGTTGACTGGCTTGATGACTGATTAATATAATGATTGGTTGACTGGTTGGTTATCTGACTGGTTGACTGGTTGGCTGCTTGACTGGTTGATGTAATGATTGGTTGACTGGTTGGTTGTCTGACTGGTTGGTTGTCTGACTGGTTGACTGGTTGGCTGCTTGACTGGTTGATATAATGATTGGTTGACTGGTTGGTTAACTGGTTAATTAACTGATTACCCGATTGACTGATTGACTGACTGACTGATTGGTCATATGTATGTCTGAATTACTGGCGACTTGACAGATAAACTAGGAAGGAAGGAAGGAAGGAAGGAAGGAAGGAAGGAAGGAAGGAAGGAAGGAAGGAAGGAAGGAAGGAAGGAAGGAAGGAAGGAAGGAAGGAAGAAGGAAGGAAGGAAGAAAGGAAGGAAGGAAGGAAGGAAGCGAAGGAAGGAAGGAAGGAAACCAGCACGTCCATAGTTGATCTTGAAGCAAAAAAAAAACTTAAGATTTAATTATAGCAAAAAAAAAATTAATTAACAGACAGATAATTACTCAACAATAAAATATTCCCCCACTCCCCTAAAACTGACTGAGCGGTAACTGTGAGAGGCAACAGGAGGGAGAGAGAGAAGGAGAGGAGGAAGACGGAGAAGAAGAAGACGGAGAAGAAGAAGAAGAAGAAGAAGAAGAAGAAGAAGAAGAAGAAGAAGAAGAAGAAGAAGGAGAAGAGGAAGAATGAAGAATAAGAAGAAGAAGGAAAGAAGAAGAGAGGGAAGGAGGGGGGGAGGAAGAAGGAAGAGGCAAGCCGTCCGTACTTGGTGTTGGAAGTATAAAATGTTATCACAGTCATGCCGTTTTAACTCTGCCTTTGTTTTTGTGTTTGAAGCCGAGTGTTGGTGCGTCAGCCCATCACGGTCCTCGCTCCACTTACACCGCATGTTGGCAGAAGCTGAGGGATGTGTTGAGCTGGGATGTGTTGAGAGTGTGTTAGGGGTGCGTTGAGGGGTGTGTTTGGGGGTTGAGGGGTGTGTTTGGGGGGTTGAGAGGGGTGGTGGGGGTTTGTTGTGGTGTGTTGAGGGGTGTGTTTGGGGGTTGAGGGGTGGTGGGGGTGTGTTGAGGGGTGTGTTGGGAGGTGGGGGGTGTGCTGGGATGTGATGGGGGTGTTGACGGGTGGTAAGAGGTGCTGAGGGGGTGGTGAGAGGTGTTGAGGGTGTGTTGAAGGTGTGTTGAGGGGTGTTGAGAGGTATTGGGGTGTGTTGAGAGTGTGTTGAGGGTGTGTTGAAGGGGTATTGGGGGTACTGGGAGGTGCTGAGGTATGCTGAGAGATGGAAGGTTGTCGATGTTGACGGACCCTCGATATAACGGACCCTCGATATAACGGACCCTCGATATAATGGACCCTCGATATAGCGGACGTTCCTCTCCATATAGTCCGTTAAACAGAGGTATCACTGTACACCAATATGACCATCCAAGTACATTGTAATCCATCAACGAATTACAGCTGTTTTCACATTATAGCTACATTAGTACATTATTACACAGGTATAATTACCGTACCTGATTATAAATTACTAAATGGGTTAAAGCCGACAGGTACAGGTGGGAGGAGACAAGCTGGATTATCCTTCGTAACAACATAACAAACACTAAGCTTTATCACGAATAATTACACCATAACACAACAAACCACAAGCTTATGCCATTAATAATTTCACCATAACAACACAACAAACTTCAAGCTTTCACCATAACACAACAAACACCAATTCAGTCATGTTTTTTTTTCCCCCAAACGCTGTGAAATTAAGCAGAAATATACAGTGTTAAAATGTTTCCATCGTTGATCAAGAGAGAGTTTACTGATTCAGGGGGATTTACTGAACATGGAGCCCTGAGTCAAACTACTGTACGGGTCACGACTGCCAACGGAGACTTAAAACTTAGGTGTCTAGGTTTTTTTTGGGGGGGTGTAATGAGTTTTGTGTTTTAAGTTTTATGTTGATTATTTTTTGGGGGGGGGGAGTTTAATTGGTTTGGTTTATGTTAATTATTGGTTTATTTGGTTTGGTTTATGTTAATTATTGGTTTATTTGGTTTGGTTTATGTTAATTATTGGTTTATTTGGTTTGGTTTATGTTAATTATTGGTTTATTTGGGTGATTTGATGATGGTTAGATAAGTAAATTTATTTCAGTTAATGATTAAATCCCCTAACGTTAGCCTAGCCTAACTTAACCTAACCTAACCTAACCTAACCTAACCTAACCTAACCTAACCTAACCTAACCTAACCTAACCTAACCTAACCTAACCTAACCTAACCCAACCCTCCAGGTATGGTTGTTAGGCTGTTTATAATCATCAGGTGATCCGTACTCAAAAGGTAATTGTATACCTGTAGGAAGAGATAATTATAGTTGAGACATCCTTAAAGTTACCTTGAGTGAGGCAAGACGTTCTATGATTCCCTTTGATGTTTCCCTTTCATGAACAGCCATCTTGACCGTCCTCGTCTGCCCACTTATGTACAATATAGACCAGTGTACCGTCGTCAGGGTAGGTAACTGTATGGTAGATCGTCTTACATGATGTTCCCTTATCGTCACTGTGTAGAGTATAGGTACAGTATGCCATCTACAGTCATCCTCTCATATCACCCTCCTGTAGCCCGAGGTCCTCTATATACAGTACATAACGGGGTAACAAGGTGCGTGGTGGCCAGGTGTGGATACAGTACTCGCCTCTTATCCCCAGGGTTCCTAGTTCGCACACAGGGGACCGACGCTTCACCCAGCTGTGATTGGGGACCTAACTTTACAGATGGGGGAAGTAAAAGCAATCGAGTGCAGTGTCAGCCAATGTCATATTGTGTACCGCAGAAATGCCTTAGTCTACAAATTGTTCTATCCACACCTCCTCCACTTACCCCTTAACTCTTAACCCCTTGCCCCTTAACCCTTACCCCTTACCTCACACTATTGGATATTTCGTCAGGATACAACACTTAACAGCGACGCCATTATCATTCCTTTCTACAAAGATCGTTACCTCTCATGTACCTGCAGTGAGACACACAACCTCTTACAGCACCTTCCCTCTTCACCCTCCCCCTTCCATTTCCCCTTCCGGTGGGAGGGGTACGTCACGTCCTGGAACTCTCCCTCCCTTAATAGGTAGCAGGGCAGGGGAAGGAAGAGGGCATGAGAGAGAGAGAGAGACAGAGAGAGACAGACAGAGAGACAGACAGAGAGAGAGAGACAGAGAGACAGAGAGAGAGAGGGGGGAGAGAGACACAGGTGACCGTCTCATCCTAAAAGTCTTCCGAGATCTTCCTCTCTCTCCGTCTCTCTTCGTTTCCCTCGCTCTTTTCCATCCCCCTCCTTCTCTTCCTTCCCCTCCCTCTCTTCCTCCCTTCCCTCTCTTCCTTCCCCCCTCTCTTCCTCCTCCTCCCTTGTCCTCTCTTATCTTTTTTCCCCTTCACCTCTCTATCAATCTATATACCTAATTATCTCTTTCTCTACCTATCTACATCTCTCCTCCTCCTCCTCCCCTCCCCCTCCCCTCCCCTCCCCCCTGATGCTCCTCCCCCTCCACTGTTATCTCACCACCTCCTCAGGCCGTTTGGTTTCATAGTATTTTTTACTCTCAAGTGAGGAATGAGATTTTCTTGTGGTGGTGTCGACTTGTTACTTTCTCGAGTGGTCATTTGCCTGTGGGTCAATATTTTCCGGTGACACCACGAGAGCTGGTTCGTGGTTCAGTGTTTTCAGAGGATATCGTTGCCTTGGGGTGTGTGAAAGGGGGGAGGGGGGGGGAGAGGGATGGAGGAGAGGAGGGTGAGAGGGAGGGAGGTAGGGAGGTAAAGGAGAGTGTTGTAACATCTTCTCCCGCTCCACTAAATGATGTTAATACGTGATAAATTTAACATTATTTCTTGTCATAGTGAACATTAACATATGAGAAATATAATATGGCTATGAGGATCACCTGAATATTAGACACCCTAACTTATTTCACGGGATTAATTAACACCCTAACCTAGACTAACCTAACCTAACCTAACCTAACTTAACCTAACCTAACCTAACCTAACTTAAACCCTTGTGTACGGGAGTCTCGCTGTGCTCAATACAACTACCGGTCTCAGCGTAAGGGGTTCCAAGACATATTTTAACCAAGGTAACAATTGACTTTGATATTTACGAGTAATTTGACGGGAAAGACCACACCAAACGTGACAAAGGTGACAGTTAGGACCAATTAAGATTTGTTTTTATAATTTTCGTCTGGTAATAAAGGAAATTCGTGAATGTAGAGCTGTAGAGATAATCTAAACTCTCATATGATAGTTAGATACAAAAAAATACATTATACGGTACATTAATTTCAGAGCAATTACTAATTATGTATTTTTATGTATTCGTTTTACATACCGTTTACATGTAATAATAATAATAATAATAATAATAATAATAATAATAATAATAATAATAATAATAATAATAATAATAATAATAATAACAATAATAATAATAATAAAAATAATAATTAACTCATATTAACCCACATCATAACTACATATATATATACACCTATCACCACTAACCAATTACCTCAAAATACCTTAATTAATCATATACCACCAACTCATCCCAAACTATATCACTCCATCACAAAACAACAAACTAACTACAATAAACGGCACAGGAGATAACTAACTACACTAAACAAAACAAAAAAATAATTAAAATATAACCCTAATCTCTCATTTAATTCTCTTAATATATTTTTTTTTTATATATACGGATCCAAAATAAATGTTTAATAACGAAGTGAAAATAATGTCTTGGAGTATCGTCTGTGTACACATTAACGAGCGCCAACACACACGGTTAAAATAATGTGGTGGTCTTAAACCTTGTACACATAACGTTGGTGCAGTATATCGGGGTTGGGGTTGGTGGGGGGTGGGTGTATTAGACGGTGTGGGTATATCGGATCTGGTGTATATCGGACTCACTGGTATATCGGAATTCACCCTTGTCAATCTCAGCTCAAACTCAGCTCAAACTCAGTTCAACCTCAGCTCAACCTCGTCAGTCTTAGGTCACCCTCAGCTCAACCTCGTCAGTCTTAGGTCACCCTCGTCAGGCTCATCTCACCCTCAGCTTAGACTACTTAACTCCATCTCCTTTCCTTCCTTCCTTCCTCCTCACCACCTCCTTATCTCCCTCACTAATGCTACAGTATTAAGTCTATACTCCCTATGTCTCTCTCACACTGGCTCTTCACTTCCCCTTAATGTGTGGAAATGAATATGCGTCTATCGTCTCCCTTCCCTCCCTCCCTTCCTTTCTCCCTCCCTCCCTTTCATTTTCTTTAAGGTGTTGCTGTTTTTCTTTATTTTCTTCTGTGATTTCTGTGTTTTTTTCTTTAATTTCTTAGCATTTTTTTTATTTTTTTATCCATTTTCTTCATTTTTTATCCATTTTCTTCATTTTTTATCCATTTTCTTCATTTTTTATCCATTTTCTTTGAGGTGTTATTGTTTCTCTCCCCCATTTCCTTCAATTTCTCTCCATTAGCTCATTTCTATACATTTATCTCTCATTTTCTACTTACTTATATACCGCTTTTCCTATATCTCCACTCCTTTATCAAGTAGACACAAATAACACCAAAATAAAGGAAGGAATAATAAGAAACAGTGATAAAATGAATACAAAGAACAATATGAGAAAGGACCATAACCACAAAGAGACGAATATAACGGATGTAATTAACTCTTAATAACTCTTCTATGTGTTAATAACTCTCATAAACTGTGCTTATTAACCAAGAGACAATTACTGTAATCTTCAATAATAATATAATCCAAGTATAACCTTCAAAAAATTATAATCTAATTACTGTAATCTTCAAAGTTATCTAATTACTGTAACTTTCAAAATTAATGAAATCCACGTATAGTATTTATCAAAGACAATATAATTACCATAATCTTCAAACATAATTAAGGTAACTACAACAATATTACCATTACAGACTCCTTATATCTAACTCAACGTTGTACAGAACAGAAGTGTATTAATTTGTCTGTCTGTCTGTCTGTCCTGTCCTGTCCTCTCCTGTTTTGGTCTGGTCTGTCTGTCTGTATGTCTGTCTAATCATCATCATTAGACCCCCCCCCCCCGACACGCAAATGAATCAAACCTCCCTGAACAGAATAATTCCCCCTAACCAACCCAATTTAACCTAAAATGACGGATTAATTTTTTTTTTTTTAATTACAACTAACACGTAAATCACCAACACTGATACTGGTGCTCATTGCTATATCATCAATTTATACCAGTATTATACGTGATAACTGATTTATTATGTTTTAACGATCTGTGATGACCTGAACGTGTCATCACCGGGTACCGTTTGTATTGTCATAAAAGTAATAATAATAATAACACGGTAATGTATTCATTTTAATAACATCTCATCTATCCGAAATGTAATATGGAACGTGTGTTTTTTTTTTAGTTAGTATTAGTTTTTTTTTTTTATTAGATTTGTTATATAATTAATTGTATATATATATATTTTTATATCTATGTCCTGATTCTATAATACCAATCTAATTATTTTCGTTTATTATTATACTTGCTATAGGATATATTACTGCTATGTATTTATAAGACTGCTATGATATTACTACACTGTTGATATGTATAGCAGGAAGACCAGGCTATACCGCTATATCACTCAACACCATCGCTAAAAGCAAGCTATACTGACAATGATATATTATACTGTATAGCACCACACGTCATATGTACTGTATAGCAAAACAAACTAAGAACTCCACCACACACACACACACACACACCTGCCTTACCTAACCTAACCTAACCAAGAGAGAGAGAGTGAGTGAGAGACAGAGAGAGACAGTCTACCATCTCTCTCTCTCTACCTGGCCAAGTCTTCATAATATTGCCACCCGCCCTTCACCTGTTTACCCTGCCGCTACTTCAGGGGTTATATCATGTTGATCGTTCCGTAAAACCGGATTATATTATGTTGATTAAAACAGAAAACGTGCGTAATAAAAGGCTACCGTATTTTTTCCTGCAGCGGGAGACGAAATTATTAGATCAAATTTTCATGCCGGGATTTTTTTTTTTTATTATAGAAATTTATTATTATTTTTATTGTTTGTTTATTTATGTATGTATGTGTGTGTGTGTCTGTGTTTTGTCTGTGGCACAGGTATGGTCTTTTATTTTCCAAAACAATAAAAACCTTTGATTAAAACAGCAATAACAACAACAAACAACAACAACAACAACAACAACAACAACAACAACAACAACAACAATAATAATAATAATAATAATAATAATAATAATAATAATAATAATAATAATAATAATAATAATAATAATAATAAACCAAGACTCCTATTAGGTCGAGTCTTTGGGTTTAATTCTTAAAGTATCAGTTTGTGTTTTAGTTCACGAAGGAATAGAGAGAGAGAGAGAGAGAGAGAGAGAGAGAGAGAGAGAGAGAGAGAGAGAGAGAGACCGAAAAAAACGAATAAACAGACAAAAACAGACACAAAAACAGATAGATAAACAGAAAACAACAGGATGAGCTCCACTAACAGAGCCACGCGCCGAAGGACTAACGGTAAACAGGAACTCAACGCCTCTAATCTACCCCCCCCCCCCCCCCCCCCCCCCCCCCCCCCCCCCCCCCCCCCCCCCCCCCCCCCCCCCCCCCCCCCCCCCCCCCCCCCCCCCCCCCCCCCCCCCCCCCCCCCCCCCCCCCCCCCCCCCCCCCCCCCCCCCCAAAAAAAATACTATAATGTCATGATTCGTAAATTCTGTTAAGTCATTTTGTTTACCTTTACCTGAAGCTTACGAGAAAATATCTAATTAACCTGAGAGAGAGAAAAAAAAACCCAGGTAATTGGCAACGGATTCAAAATAGCGACCAAATTATACTATGACTTGAGGGAAAATATCATATAGAATTAGTTAAGATAAATAACCAAATTAATCAACTTACATCATTATTTATACTAAGGTAGTCAAAATGGCGTCGATAGTACACTAAGACTCGACCCTAAGATATCCGGATTCTCAAACTATCGTAAATAAGTGAGTTTCAAAAAGGGTTGTAATTGGCCCATTCTAAGTTACGATATTAAGAAAAGGTAATTAAACATGGCGTCAAAATTACTCTGAGACTGTAGTGAGAATGAGAGCGTCTCTGTATACACTCATTAATGGGATTTGAGACACACGACAGGAAATACCCTTAAAGGTGTTGATGGGAGAGATGACAGATAGGAGATGATGGAGAGATAGAGAGTGAGACAGTAAATCCCGGAGAGACAGAGGGAGAGATAGAGAGAGAGAGAGACAGAGAGACAGCAGGTATATGAGAAACAGAGAGAGAAGATTTAGGAGGGAGAGAGAGAGAGAGAGAGGAGACGACTAAATAGCTCAAAGGAGAGAGAGATATAAACTCAAGAGAATTAAAAAACTCCAAGTGAGAGATAAGAGTGATAAAACGAATGACTAGAAGAGAGTAAGAGACAAAGAACGAGAAAGGAGGAAGAAATAAAAGATAATAAGATAAAATAGAGATAATAACAGAGAGGAAGGAGGAGAGAAGGAGAACAAGAGAAGGAAAGTAAAAGAGAAAAAATAATAAAAGGAGAGAAAGGGAAGTTATAAGAGAGAGAAATAATAAGAGAAGAGAAGTAGAACAGGAAGGAATTGGTGATAAAGATTAATAAAAGAAAGAAGAGGATGAAGAGGAGGAGACAACGACCATAAGAGGAAAGGTAAGAAAAGGAGGAGGAAAGAGTAGTAGTAGGAGGAGAAAGAGGAAGAGGAGGAAGAGGGAGAAGAGGAAGAGTAAGAAATAGAGTAAGAGGAGGAAGAGAAAAAGAGGAAGAGGAAGGTAGAGAGAGAGATAGAGGTCTGGGGTGCAGATGTGGAGGCGGCGGCCATATTGATTGAACCCCTATGCTAGCTTCCTGTCCCGTCCCTCTCCCACTTCCGTCCCGTCTTTATTACATTTGTTTTGTCAGTGTTGCTCCTCTTGCTGGGAAGGGAGGGGGTGGGAGAGGGTGGGAGAGAGGGTAAAACATATATATATAGAGTGGGAGGGAGGGAGGAAGGAGGAGGGGGGTAAGGAAGGAAGGGAGGAGGGGATGAGGAGGATGGGATAGGTGAAGATAAAACGCTAAGATATATAAATAAGAGAGAGAGAGAGAGAGAGAGAGAGAGAGAGAGAGAGAGAGAGAGAGAGAGAGGAGAGAAAGAGAGAGAGAGAGAGAGAGAGAGAGAGAGAGAAAGAGAGAGAGAGGGAGGAGAGGTAGAGAGAGAGAGGATCTTTGATGGAAGAGGAAATATGAAGGTATGGAAGAAGAGGGGAGGAGAGAGAGAAAAGAGATAAGGTGAAAACAGAGGAGAGGAATAGATAGAAATAGAGATATAGGAAGAGGAAGAAAGATAAGAAGAAATTACAGAAAAGAAATGAAGTCAAGAGATTATTCTATTTAGAGAGATAGAGAGAGAGAGAGAGAGAGAGAGAGAGAGAGAGAGAGAGAGAGCGGGAGGGGGGAGGGGGCGGACATTACACTTTCCTCTATACAAACTCACATCTCAAATACCCAGCAGATTAACATCCCTCGTTGCATTACCACACACACACACACACGCACACACACACACACTCAGGACTACCGCGCCAAACCATCTGCGGGGAGTCGGGCACGCGTCCTTGGAATCCGATCTCGCCGGCGTGACCCGAGCCGCGTCGGATCCTCTTTACCGGGCGATCCAACACCAGACAATGGCTGGTTATTGATTCTCCTTTATTGGTTTTAGTGAGGGATCGTGTTATCGATGAAAATGGCTTTGATACGGCATGTTCAGGAGGAGGGGGAGGAGCTGGGGGAGGGGAGGGGGAAGGGGAGGGGGAAGGAGAGGGGAGGGGAGGTCCATGAAGATGTATCCTAAGGTCGATGCTATTCTCGTCTTCATGTGTGGACTTGAAATAAATGACTAAATTAACAAGGTTTATTTTGACTTACGATAAATAATGAAATGGATTGAAATAGTGTTGGTTTATTCCTAAGATTTTTTTTTATATTTATTTATTTTGAGGAAGAAACTAATAGTGACTTTTTTTTTTTTTCTAAATTTCACCTGTGATTAATAGGTGGTAATTACAGGTGAGTAGTTGAAGGTGTTGATGGCAATTTATTTATGTTGTTTTTAGAGGATTTATTGCTACTGATAATAATTAGTAGTAGTTGATAGTGTGGTGGTGGTGGTGGTGGTGGTGGTGGTGGTGGTGGTGGTGGCTGGGTATAGCCATGGTTGGGGTATGGTCGTGGTTAGTTGTCGTTGTTATTGGGGGAATGACCGACCGTGGTTATTGATGGTCGTAGTTAGGAATGATCGTGATTGTGTGGTTGGTCGTGGTTGGTGGGGCATAACTTTGTGTGTGTCTGTCTGTCTGTCTGTCTGTCTGTCTGTCTGTACGCTACCAAATAATAAAATAACTATTCAAAACACACACACACACACATACACACACACACACGCACACACACACACACACACACACACACTCTCTCTCTATCCACCTGTCGTCGTGAAAATACTCCCCCAATAATGATACAAAATGAGTTGTTATAAATATCAGGTTACATCACGGTGGAAATAATTAATTCTTAACAAGAGAGAGAGAGAGAGAGAGAGAGAGAGAGAGAGAGAGAGAGAGAGAGACGTAGGATCAAAGGTTGGTCGCGTATGTGGCTACACTTTGATATCTGGTAGTAATGCAGCCACGGCACACTCATTTATTCCTATCAATATTATCTGACTAAAACAACAGCAGCATCGTCGAGTGATAATGAATTACCATTTTGTACATGACTGACAGGCGGGTGACTTGTACATAGTATTATATTTAGTTAACTGAATGTCATGTGTAGTTGGGTAGTTTGGAGTGGTTATCCGGGTGGTTTATTATTGATAGATATATTTAATTATATTTAATCTGTTTGTTTATCTATTCACCTATAATTGGTTTAAGTGAAATATATATAATTACTATGAATTTAAATCGTTTATAAAAAAATAATAATCTAATAATCGAGTGAAATAATAATATGTAGAACAAATTAATTAACCAGGTTAAAAAAATAATTAAAAGAATAATTAATCTACATGAAAGTATCCATTTATCATATTACCAAAACTAATTAATCAAGTTAAAATATAATCCATTTATTTCAAATTAAATTCACGAAAAAAATTAACATTAAATAGTTAAATGTACACCTGACCTGACTGATGGATGAGTCTTTGAGCTCTTATATAAATTATACTCATATAAATTTTGTCCAATTATATACAAAAGTGAGTAAACATTATTGAATTTATTAATGTAAGGAGATTAAAGAATTTATATTGGAATGTATAAATTAATATATATATATGTATCTATAATATAAACTCATATACATTACAGGTTATACATTGAAAGGTTATCGTTATTCATCGTCCGTGGTGGTCATGGGGGGGACTGATGTGTGTCACTGCGTTGACAACAGTGATACCAATAACCATTACCCAATTAATCCTCAACTCCCCCAGTCTGTTGTTCCTTCACCCACCTCCCCCCTGCCTCCTCCTCCTCACCGCCTCCTCCTCCCCACTGCCCTCCTCCTCTACCCCTCACTGCCTCCTCCCTCACTGCCTCTCCTCCCCTTCACCTCCTCCTCACTGCCTCCGCATACCTCTCCTCACTGAGTGCCCCTCCCCCACCCAGCCCCTCTCCTCACTCCTGCTTCATCCAGCCTCCTCCTCTTCCTCTAACTGACCCTCACTCACTCATCTCCCCTCACTGACTCTCCCTCACCCACTTCTCCTATATAACATCATAAACAACAACAACAACAACAACAACAACAACAATAATAATAATAATAATAATAATAATAATAATAATAATAATAATAATAATAATAATAATAATAATAATAATAATAATAATAATAATAATAATAATAAAAATAAAATTAAACCTCTTCTTAACCTAGATCTTATGGACCTTGACCTGACCTGACCTGACCTGACCTGAGCAGAACAAGCTATACTTCACCTTTGTTTCCCCTCACCGCATGAATGTAATCCCCATCTCGTAGGTCTTATCTTTCCCATCTTTTCCCTCGATTTGCCCTAAACACGACTCCCTATTTCCCCTAAATTTAAGTGACACAGACGTAATTTTTTCCCCTTTTACCATCATCCCCTCGTTTCCCCTTGTCTGATGATGTGTAATTAATTTCATACTTACTTATTACTCCCCTTTCCCCTCACCACCGGGCTTAAATCTGTGACACATACCTTCATTTTCCCCTCACTAGATATAAAACCACCTATTTCCCCCTACTTCGGATTCTTCATTTTCCCCTCACTAAATATAGCTTAAATCATTGACCTTAATCACATGTACTTACCCTCATTTCCCCCCTCACTAGCTAGTATAAATTTCCCTACTTCTCTAGTTAATTTCCCCTCATGGGATGGCATAAAACCTCATACCTGTCCCCTCAATTTTTCCCCTCAACAGCTGTGTGAAGGGGGTGTAAGGTGACCCACCTCTCCACCTCCCTTGGATTAAATCACAACCCCTCACCCCCCTCACCCCTCACCCCTACCCCTCCCCCACCCCCCTTTCCCCTTCTTTCCCCTCTACCCTCGATTGATAGTCAGTGATGCCAGAACAGAATTTTAACTTAGAGTATATATTTTTTTCCCTCACTCGACCTTCCAATTACGAGAGTTCTGACTGGTTGTATGGAGGGGGGGAGGGGGAGGGGGGAGGGAGGGAGGGATGCAAGAGGAAAAAGAGGGGGAAAAAAGTATAGAAATATCGTCTATATATCGCTATATATATTATTATTATTATTATTATTTTTATAGTGTGGATATATGGTGGTGTAGGTCTGCTGTAGGTTAGATAGGTGTAGGTAGGTAGGTAGGTAGGTAGGTAGGTAGGTAAGTAGGTAGGTAGGTAGGTAGGTAGGTAGGTAGGTTGGTAGGTAGGTAGGTAGGTAGGTATGGAAGGAAGATGGTAACACTGCCGAAAATGATGACTCCAAGATGGTGAGTAATGGTGAGGGAAGATGATGAAGGAGCAGTTGAAGGAGATGGTGAGGGAGGGAGTGAGGGAGAGAGGTGTGTGTATGTGATCATAATCTCCCTGAATCACGGTCAAACAACACCATCATCTAACCTAACCCAACCTAACCTAACCAGTCCACACACACACACACACACACACACACACACATACACACACACACACACATTATACCCATCCTCAATAATCGATCAATCTAATGCTCTATAATCTGTCAATTAAACGTTTTATATAACACGCTAAATATAATTCACCTGTGTGTATATGAAGCACAAGAGAGGTAATGTTTATTAGTTTATATATACCATAATGTTTATGACAAAAAATTATATAAAGCCAAATATAAAATAAATAATCTTTGAAAGTTTAATTGAATGTATAACAACTTTGCACTGAAATGGGTAGCTAATGACGTTACAAGGTATACACTAGATAAGTCAGCTAAAATCACCTTCGTATAGCGACAGAAACGATAAAGGACGACATCTGGTGGTTCCTATATGTACTAAAACACCAAATTAGTGCCACTGAAACAGAGCAAAAATAGTAAATATAACATAGTAAAAACTCCATATAACGTACTTTCATCTTTAATGTACCCTCGATATACCGGACCCTCGATATACCGGACCCTCGATATACCGGACTTTCCTCTCCATATGAGTCCGTTAAATAGAGGTTTTCACTGCAATCTAAAAGTGACCAAAATAAGACACAGGTTATATGACGCCACATACCTGTAGGAGGCGGTGTAGCCATAGGAGGGAGGGGGAAACTCTTCAGCAGGAACCACATCACTTGGACCTGCCCACATACCATCTGAAACAGGTAAAAAGAATAATAATCACGGAGAAACTAAAACAAGGTTACATCCCAATGGAAAACAAGAAAAATATTGTCATTGGATGAAAGAAAAGTATAGAAGATAGAAAGAAATAAGAAAGAAAGAAATATGAATGAACAATGAATGAAAAAAGAAATAATGATTCGAGTTGGACCATACTGAAGAAATTGTCGAAGAGCAGTGAAAATTTTATGACCAAAAAAAAAAAAATTAAATCTCTCACGGGGGAAAAAGTAACTTTCTAACCCAACGGGGGGAAGTAACAAACTCATATGGGAAAAAAGTAACAAACCGACAGGGAAAAAAGTAACTTACTAACCCAACGGGGAAAAGTAACAAACTCATATGGAAAAAAAAAATAACAAACCGACAGGGAAAAAAAGTAACACACCCACAGGGAAAAAACTCCATCAGAGGGAGGAAAAAAGTTACAAACCCTCAACATTAGAAGAGAAAAAAAAAACAAGAGGAAAAAGAATCAATAATGAAGAGAACATAAATCCATCATCGCTTAAAGAAACAAAAACAAAACACAGACAAAATACAAAACAAATGAAAAAAAAAAAAAAAACACCGAAATTCAAAAACCCAGAAATTATACCTGAATACAAAACAAAACCACAAACAATTAAAAAGCAAAAAAAAAAAAAAATCCCTCAAACGCCAGCAGGTATAACGGAACACAAACAAAAACAAAACAAACACAAAAACATCACAAAAACATGAATAAAGATGGATTATACACACTAACAAGAGCGAGTAAATACAACAACGAACGAGAAGAAATAAAAAAAAATCCAATGAATGTGAAAAAAGGAAACTGACAAAAGCTTCATTAAAGGAACTGCAAGAAATGGAAAAACAAATACAGAAAAAGTTATCCCTGGGAAAGTAAATAAAAAAAAAACAAGTAAAAAAACTCCCCGAACGAACTCAGCAACGAGATCATAGAGAGGGAAAATGCATTAGACCTGAGAGAGAGAGAGAGAGAGAGAGAGAGAGAGTGTGTGTGTGTGTGTGTGTGTGTGTGTGTGTGTGTTAGTCTTCTTCGTCGTCTGATTCTCCTCATTTTCTTCATCTATGTATACCAGTTCGTCCCCTATTCTTCTTATCGCTATTATCTATTTATCTTTCTCTTCCTCCTTCTTCCTCCTCCTCCTCCTCTTCTCTCCCTGTTCCTTCACCTCTTTTCCATTTTCTTCTTCTTTACTTCCTCTTAATTCCTGCCCTTAACACCCCCTTCCTTTCCTTCCATTCCATTCACCCTCTCCCACCCTCTCCTTTCGTCCTACCCTCACTACTCACCACTCCATCTCTCTCTCCCTCACCTCTCCCCACCTCTCCCTCACCCCCCACTCCACCCATCCTCACCCCCTCTCCCCACCCCCTCACCATCTCACCTCCCCACCTCTCTCCTCCTCCCCCTCCCCCACACCCATCTTCACCCTCTCCCCACTCCATCACCTCACTACCTCCCCACTCTCACAGGGGTCGGGGTGTCTGCTAGCTCCCTTTATGTTGCTTTATGTTACCCACACAGCGGCCAACCACTGTAAAATTTGAGAACCGTTCAAGGAGAATTAATGCTGAATGCTTCCTTTGTCAGTGGATTCTTTAGCTGGACTCTGGCCTCGCGGAACACCGGACCCAGATTTTAGAAATAGGTGGTGGTGGTGGTGGTGGTGGTGGTGGTGGTGGTGGTGGTGGTGGTGGTGGTGGTGGTGGTGGTCCTGTCTCATGATGTGTTGTGTGAAAAGAAAAAAAGAAGAAATGTATTTATAGTTTGATCCAATTTCTTTAATCGGTGGTTCTCTTATCTTTCTACTACGTTAAGCCAAGTTGAGCTAACCTAACCTAACCTAACCTAAGCTAACCTAACCTAACCTAACTTAACCTAACCTCACTTTACTCTCTCTCTCTCAGTAGGAAAGTCTAAACAAAATCAGTGGTATGACCCCAAATGCCGAAACGCAAAGTAATTAGGTCAGGCATAATTATTACGTCAAACTCCTTTTTAATTTTTTTATTTTTATTTTCGTGGAAAGTAAAAACTAACGTGATAACATGTTGAAATAGATTATATTCTTGAGAACGTGTATATAAGAGTGATTTAAAACTTATGAGCACAACGAAATTAACTTTTAAAATCTTCTTAATTTCTTTCATTATTTCAAACGTCATTATTAACACTAACGACTCGAACTTTTATATATTGTGAACACCAGATCCTTAATTAGCATGTAAAGTAGTACAAACAATACGTGTTTCTTATTTTCATCGCCTATTAGGAAACGGGGCGGGGTGCGACGGGAACGGGGCGAGACGGAGCGGGACAGGGCGCGACGGGATGGGGGGGGGGACGGGACGGGGCAGAACAGGACAGGGAGGGGCGGAGCAAGACGGGGCGGGGAAGGGCGGTGTGTGTTAGTGATTCCTTTACCTCAGCATCTTGATCCAGCTTAAGTAGATCAGATCACAGAGGGAAATAAGATTGAACAATAATCCCGGTAACAGTTCCTAGACCAACACCTACCAGGGAAAGGTTAGGCCTCAACTTATAGGAATTAATAAGAGAGGGGGGAGAGGAGGAGGAGGGGGAGAGGAGGGGGGGGAGATGGAGGAGGATGGGGGAGAAGGATGGGGGAGGGGGGATGGAGGATGAGGAGAAGAACAGTTTAGGTGCAGGAAGAGGAGGGAGGGGAGGAGGAACAGGAATAGGAGAGGGGGATGGGGGAGGAGAATAACGGTATGGGCGTAGGATGGGAGGAAGGGGAGGAAGAGGAGACATACGGTAGGCAATATCCGAATGTGACTTTCCAGAGGCGATAAATAATAAGGAAACACTGTACACTCTCCCATCTTATACCTCCCCATAATTTTTCCCAACACCTCATTCCCCCATAATTACCCATCAATTTATCCCCATTCAGCCCATTTCCCTCCATCTACCCATAATTCCCCATCACCTTATCACGCAGCTCGTTGGCATAACTGTAACCTCCCCATCTCCCCCATGATTCCACAACAGGTTCCCATTCTCTATCAATCTCCACCTACCCCCTCCTCCCCCCCACCTCTCCCACCTCCTACCTCATAATTCTGTAATGCCACCATCCTTCATACCCAAGATTGGTTCCTCATCACCCCATGAACTCCACAATCTCCCCATCCCATGACCCTGAGATGTTCCTCCATCACCCCATAATTCCACTAACCTTACCTCCCCCCCCCTCCCGCGGCCCTGAGACTTAACAGTAGCTAGCCCAGTAATTGCTACAAATCGTGCGTGAAATCGCAAGTGAAACCGCCCCGTCCAAGCGTGTCCAAATCCTCACCTCGAATAATGTCGTCGCCTCCCGCTCTCTATGGCTCTATTGAGACAGTAATTCCGCATTCACTGTCCACCGCCTACATCATTTCTTTCCTTGATCATCTCTCCGGACGCGGATTTATCACAGACAAGTTGGCGCTGTGGATTAATGTTGGCGCAGTGTCGTAAGACTGTGTGTGATCGTCACCGCCACAGCCACAGTACGGGATCCCTCAGTTATGATTTTTTTTGTTTACATTTTTAGGCTCTGAAATATTTTCGAGCGTTTGTGAATATTGTGATGGCATTCATACGTGAGTTAATGGTAATACAGTCTTTCTTTATTAATTTGTCTTCGTGTTAGCGGTATAAAACAAAAGGTAATAATATAAACATGATTAATGATTTACAAAGTTTTCTTAGTAGTTATTTTAAAGTTTTTGTTAACTGTGAAGAGGAAGAAGATTGTTAATGGTGGAACATAACTGAGAGTCGTAATCTATTAGTGAGGATTATCATTATGTTAATTATGAGATGTAAATAGCGAGTTAAATAATACACAAGTAACCGCTCTCACACACACACGCACACACACACACACACACACACACACACACACACACACACACACGAATATTCAATCATACTCACATACACAAACTAATATTATTATCCTGTCCTTTTCATGTATTCCTTCCTTCATTCTCTCACCTTCCCTCACTCCCTCCCTCCCTCACCTCCCCTCACTCCCTCCCTCCCTCACCTTCCCTCCCTTACTCCCTCCCTCACCTTCCCTTCCTTTAATCCTCTCTCCGACACACACACACACATAAGGTGTTGATACCCGCGCCACTAAACATTTCACTTTGATACGTGTCACGCCCATACGCCCTGGCTTAGTGGCGGTGATGGCGGCGGCGTCTGTCCGTGTGTCGACCAACACAACCAGTAATTGTATTTAGATTAAGATTATTTGGGGGGGAGGGGGAGATGGGGGAAGGGGGTCGTTGTAGCCATCTAAGGGTAGTGGTGGTAGTGAGGTGGTGGTAGTGGTAGTGAGGTGGTGGTAGTGGTAGGGTGGTGGGGTGGTAGTAGTAGTAGTAGTAGTAGTAGTAGTAGTAGTAGTAGTAGTAGTAGTGAAGAGGAGAAACCGTGGGAGAAACCAACCAACCAACCAGAGGCTTCCCCCCCCCCTTCCTTATATATACCACAGGGACCCCAAGACTAAAGCTTTAAGAGGGACTACGAGGTTAAAAGATCAAACGAAACTAAATAAAAAAATAAAAAAGTTCCCGATTAAATACTTTACAAATTAAACCTCCCTAAAAAAAATAAACCAAACCCCACGATATTAATGTTACTTAAATAATTATAAATTAAACCATAAATAAATAAATTATTAAACCACACGATAATAATGTTACTTAAAAAGGTTTGGGAAGAGTATTTTATTTTATTTATTTATTTTTTCGCTTAATGGTGAATCGATGCGAGAGATTCTGATATATAACAATAGATCGAGAAAGATGGGCAGCCTAAAAAAAATAATAATAATAATAAAATATAAAAGAGAAGAAGAAGAATGAAAAAAAAAATGGGTGGTTGGCAAGTCCCCAATATTCCACGTTTTACTGCACTTGAATGGGTGGATTACTGCCACCCCTCCCCCCACCCACCACCCAGCCCCCACCCACTCACCACCCCACCCAGCTCTCTCTCTCTCTCTCTCTCTCTCTCTCTCTCTCTCTCCTGAACCTAACCTGCTGTAACTTAGCCTAATCCAACCTGTTAATTACCATTGCAACTATCGTACAATTACCACCATCACAACACTCGCCACCCTCACTACCACACCCATCCTACCACCACCACCACCACATCACCCTCACCACCACCCCTCCTACCACCACTACCACCAACCACAATAGCCACCAAAGGACAAGGTCTCTTATTTTCGGCTGGTCTTGACACCCGGCTCAGTACCCATTATCCCGTGAGTGCAACCTCCCCCCCCCCTGTGACACCCCACAACCACCCTTACCACCCTTACCCATAAACCCTAAAACCCCATCCCCACCACCAACCTCCAAGGATCACGGACTCTCAACCTTATCCCCCCACGAGATAAGGGCGATCACGTCTCTTTTTCTCCCCATCCCCGGGTGATTCAGATGCATTTGGGTTTGTTAATGGAATATTGTTTCTAGTGCGTGGTTGAGGCGCCGTGGTTGTGTGGGGAGGATTCTTGAAACACGAGTATGGTAATGACGTAAGAATTAGAGGAGTATTGGTGGTGCGTGAGACACATAGTAATAATGCACTTTGTTTGGCCAGGCTGTTGGCTGGGGTCTTGTGTGTCTTTACCTGGGTGCTGGGCGAGTGTTGTGGAGGTACTGACGAGTGTTGCAGAGGTACTGACTAGTGTTGCAAGGGTTCTGAAGAGTAATGCAAGGGTTCTGACTGATGAGTGTTGTGGAGGTATTGACGAGTGTTGCAGAGGTACTGACTAGTGTTGCAAGGGTTCTAAAGAGTATTGCAAGGGTTCTGACTGATGAGTGTTGTGGAGGTATTGGACGAGTGTTGCAGAGGTACTGACTAGTGTTGCAAGAGTTCTGAAAGTATTTAAGGGTTCTGACTTGTGGAGGTACTGACGAGTGTTGCGAGGGTTCGAAGAGTATTGCAAGGGTTCTGACTGACGAGTGTTGCAGAGGTACTGACGAGTGTTGCAGAGGTACTGACGAGTGTCGCAAGGGTTCTGACTAACGAGTGTTGCAGAGGTACTGACGAGTGTTGCAAGGGTTCTGACTAACGAGTGTTGCAGAGGTACTGACGAGTGTTGCAAGGGTTCTGACCAACGAGTGTTGCAGAGGTACTGACAAGTGTTGCAAGGGTTCTGACTGACGAGTGTTGCAGAAGTCCTCGCGTACATAAACTTGAGTGGATGGATCACCTGGTGGTTGAAAGATACAAGACGTTTTATTCCTATCAGAAAATATATTGCAGGTTCATTGCAAAAGATTTATTCCTTCAAAATAAATCCAATAAAAAATGTTGCAGACGATATATTCCTTTAAAATATATCCAAAAATGTTGCAACAAATTTATTCCTCCGACAAATAACGAAAAAAATGTTGCAGGTGCATTTGAAAGGATTTATCCCACTAAAAAAATAAAAAAAATAACATGTTGGATAAGGTTTAGCCGACTTACCGAAGACTAATTACTGTCAGAAGGTACGGATAATAAATATGTGGTTTTACGGATATTGTCGGTTAACACAGGTCACCAGCAGGGTATCAGTATTGGGTTTAGTGGTAAAAAGATGTGGATTAAGTTTCTGAGTTAATTCGGGTGATGCTTTGACGACACGGATGCCTAACTTAGTCTAACCTAATCTAATCTAACCTAACTTAACCTAACTTAAGAATATAACATAACATCACACACACACACACACAAGAGGAACGACACGAACCAACCAGACAGATAGATATGTATACACAGTATGTAAGTATGTGTATATATCCGTACCTATACTTATATGTATGTATCTATGTACGTAAGTAAGTACATACCTCTGTGTCTGTATGTGTACGTGTATGCATCTATGTACGTAAGTAAGTACATACCTCTGTGTCTGTATGTGTACGTGTATGCATCTATGTACGTAAGTAAGTAAGTACACACGACTCATAATTTTTTGGGGCAAACATTGTTACTGTGAGCATTTTGAGCTGAGAGGATCAAGGTAGGATGAGTTGAGATCGGTTCATTAAATACAACACATTGATTCAGTGAGTTGTTAAGCCTTCCCGACTACCTTTCCCATCCAATGTTATTTATCTTGCTGTATTTTTCACCTTACCTGCTCACCGTGGTAATGGCTCTCTCTCTCTCTCTCTCTCTCTCTCTCTCTCTCTCTCTCTCTCTCTCTCTCTCTCTCCTCGGTGTCTATTTTCTCCTAGTTTCTCTCGACGTCAAGGTAAGGGTGTTGAGGAGGTGATGATGATGACGAGACAATACCGTAATAATAATAATAATAATAATAATAATAATAATAATAACAATAATAATAATAATAATAATAATAATAATAATAATAATAATAATAATAATAATAATAATAATAATAATAATAATAATAATTCTTTAGCTATTAATATTATAGCCTTTCCATCTACACATCTGTCTGTCTGTCTGTCTGTCTGTCTGTCTAACTTCCGAATCTCTAAGAATCCAAAACTGTGTCACCGCTTCAGTCCAAACTCCTGAATATTTGTGGGTTATTTTTATATATATAATTCCTTTGAGAATCGATGGTGTTGGGGGCGGGTGTCTCTACCCCTACCCCTCTCCCTCCCTCACCCCCACCCTCTCCCCCTCCCTCACCCCCACCCTCTCCCCTCTCTTCCCCACAGGCTATGGTGGTGACAGGAGGCCAGGATAAGGTGGGAGAAGAGGAGGAGGAGGAGGAGGAGGAGGAGGAGGAGGAGGAGGAGAAAGAGGAAGGAGGAACTTTATCATTAGTTTATTTTTTCGCGGATGATTTTGGAGTTGGGTTAGGTTAGGTTAGGTTAGGTTAGGTTAGTGACACACTGTGGAGTAGTGAAGATGAGCGTGGACTTGGGCGTGGGTGTGGTGAGGAAAAAGGAAGAGGGGCAGAGGAAGAAGGGGAGGATGGTGGGGAGGGTGGGAGAATGATTGGGAGGTGGGAAGAATGCTGGGGAGTTTAGGGAGGATGGTGGGGGAGATGGGGAGGTGGGGGAGATGGTGGGGAGAGATGGGGAGGTGGGGAGATGGTGGGGAAGATGGAGAGGTGGAGAGGATGGTGGGGGAGATGGGTGGTGGCATAAAAACATAATGACTGGAACGGGTGTCTGCAATTGCTCTCAGCCGTGAATATTGAATAAGAAGAGTCATTAGTTATGATAATCACCTGGTACTCTTCTGCCTCCTCTCCCCACTTCACCCCTTCTCCTCCTCCCTTCTCCCATTCCACCACCTTCCTGCCCCTCCTCCTCTCCCCACTTCACCCTTCTCCCTCCTCCCTTCTCCCCCATTCCACCCCTTCCTGCCCCTCCTCCTCTCCCCACTTCACCTTCTCCTCCTCCCTTCTCCCCATTCCACCCTTTTTTTCTCCTCCCCTCTCCCCACTTCACCCCATTCTGTAACACAACAACAGGAGTACAACAGTAGCAACACAACAGTAACAACACAACAGTAACAACACAACAGTAACAACACAACAGTAACAACACAACAGTAACAACACAACAGTAACAACACAACAGTAACAACGCAACAGTAACAACACAACAGTAACAACACAACATTAACAACACAACAGTAACAACACAACAGTAACAACACAACAGTAACAACACAACAGTAACAACACAACAGTAACAACACAACACTAACAACACAACACTAACAACACAACAGTAACAACACAACAGTAACAACACAGCAGTAACAACACAACAGTAACAACACAACAGTAACAACACAACAGTAACAACACAACAGTAACAACACAACAGTAACAACACAACAGTAGCAAATACAAATAGTAGCAACAACAGTAACAACACAACAGTAGCAACACAACAGTAAAAACAGTGAAGACTAACAGTAAAAACAGTGGCAACATAACAGTAAAAACAGGGCAACACAACTAGTAATAACACAATAAAGTAGCAACACAACAGTAGCAACACAACAGTAACAACACAACAGTATAACAACAGTAATAAATACAACAGTAACAACTACAACAGTGGAAAGTAACAACAACAACAGTAGCAAATAACAACAGTAACAAATAATAACAGTAACAAATAACAACAGTAACAACACAACAGTAATAACACAACAGTAACAAATACAACAGTAAATAACAGTAAATAACACAATAACAGTAACAAATAACAACAGTAGCAACAACAGTAACAACACAACAGTGGCAACACAACAGTAACAAAACACAACAGTAGCACACAACAGTAGCAACACAACAGTAACAAACACAACAGTAGCAACACAACAGTAAATAACACAACAGTAATAACACAACAGTAGCAACACAACAGTAACAACTACAAACAGTAGAACAAAAACAGTAGCAACACAACAGTAACAAAAAAACAGTAGCAACACAACAGTAAAAACATAGCAAATACAACAGTAAAAAAACACAGTGGCAACACAACAGTAACAACACAACAGTAGCAACACAACAGTAGCAACACAACAGTAGCAACACAACAGTAACAACACAACAGTAGCAACACACAACAGTAAAACAGTGGCAACAACAGTGAAAAACAGTGGCAAACAAACAGTAAAAAACAAAGGGCACAACAGTAACAACACAACAGTAGCAACACAACAGTAGCAACACAACAGTAACAACACAACAGTGTAAACAACAGGTAAAAACAGTGGCAACACAACAGTAAAAAACAGTGGCAACACAACAGTAAAAACAGTGGCAACACAACAGTAGCAACACAACAGTAACAACACAAATAGCAAAACAACAGTGAATAACAGTGCAACACAAACAGTAAAAAACAGTAGCAACACAACAGTAACAACACAACAGTAACAACACAACAGTAGCAAACACAACAGTAACTAAATTGGGCAACACAACAGTAAAAACAGGGCAACACAACAGTAACAACTACAACAGTAACAACACAACAGTAGCAACACAACAGTATAAACACAACAGTAACAAATATAACAGTAACAACTACAACAGTACAACACAACAGTAGCAACACAACAGTAACAACACAACAGTAATAAATACAACAGTAATAACAAAAACAGTAGTAAATAACAAACAGTAGCAACACACAACAGTAGCAACAATAATAACAGTAAAAACACAAACAGTAGTAGCAAATACAACAGTAACAACACACACCAGTAGCAACACAACAGTCAACACAACAGTAACAACACAACAGTAACAAATACAAACAGTAACAAACTAACAGAGCAACACAACAGGCAAATACTAACAGTAGCAACACAACAGTAAAAAACACAACAGTAGCAACACAACAGTAAAAACAGTGGCAACACAACAGTAAAACAGTGGCAACACAACAGTAACAACACAACAGTAGCAAATAACAAAGGTAGCAACACAAAATAGGAAGCAACACAACAGTAACAACACAACATAGCAACATAACAGTAAAAACAGTGGCAACGACAACAGTAAAAACACAGTGGCAACACAACAGTAAAAAAAGTGGCAAAACAACAGTAAAAACACAACAGTAAGCAACACAACAGTAGCAACACAACAGTAACAACACAACAGTAGCAACACAACAGAGAAAAACAGTGGCAACACAACAAAAACAGTGGCAACTACAACAGTAACAACAACAACAGTAACAACAGTCAGTATAAATACAACAGTAGCAACAACAGTAACAACACAAAAGTATAACACAACAGTAATAACAGTGGCAAATACAAACAGTAAAACAGTAGCAACACAACAGTAATAACACAACAGTAAATAAACAATGTAAACAGTAGCAAATGCTAAATAGAAAAGTAAATAACAGTAAAAACAGTGGCAACACAACAGTAAAAACAGTGGCAACACAATAACAGTAACAATACAACAGTAACAACACAACAGTAGCAACACAACAGAGTAGCAACAAACAGTAACAACACAACAGTAACAACACAACAGTAGAAATAGCAACACAACAGTAAAATAAATAGAAAGAAACACAACAGCAGGAACACAACAGAAACAAATACAACAGTAACAAATACAACAACATTAACAACACAACAGTAACAACACAACAGTAACAAATAGAAACAAATGTCAACAAAATAACAACAGTAACAACACAACAGTAAATACAACAGTAACAACACAACAGTTAACAACACAACAGTAACAAACAGTAACAACACAACAGTAACAAATGTTAAACAGTAACAACAGTAATAAAAATAACAGCAACAACAGTAAATAACACAACGTAATAAAGCAATAACACAACAGTAACAACACAACAGTAACAACACAATCAGTAACAACACAACAGTAACAAATATAACAGTAACAACACAAAAGTAACAACACAACAGTAATAAATACAACAGTAACAACACAACAGTAACAACACAACAGTAACAACACTAAATAGTACAAATACAACAGTAACAACAGAACAACACAAATAACAAAACACAGCAGTAACAACACAGCAGTAACAACACAACAGTAACAACAATACAGTAAAACACAACAGTAACAACACAAAAATAACACAAATAACAACAGTAAATTATAGTAACAACAACAGTAACAACACAACAGTAACAACACAACAGTAACAACAGTAACAACACAACAGTAACAACACAGCAGTAACAACACAGCAGTAACAACACAACAGTAACAACACAACAGTAACAACACAACAGTAACAACACAACAGTAACAACACAACAGTAACAACACAACAGCAGAGACAGCGTCGTTAAACAGCTGATGCGCGAGAGAGTAAACAAAGAACTCAACCACGTGATTTAATGATTAACAATTTTTACGGTAATAATCCTCTTCCGTCTATCCCTCTTTCTTTCCCTCTTTCCTCCTCCTCCCTTCCCTCACTTCCTCCTCTACCATCCCTCCCCTCTTTCAATTCCTTCCTCTCTTCTCTTCCTTCACCTTCATTTCCTCTTTTCTCCTTCCCTTCCTCCTCTCTCCATCATTTTTGGGGAATAAATGATGGGAGAGATACAGACATACACAAGGGGAGAGGAGACGTGGAGATACACGGGAAGGCGTGGAGGTACCGGCGTGTGGGCGTGGAGGTACTGGCGTGTGTGGGCGTGGAGGTACTGGCGTGTGGGCGTGGAGGTACCGGCGTGTGGGCGTGGAGGTACCGGCGTGTGGGCGTGGAGATACAGGCGTGGGGGGCGTGCGTGCCTGGTGGGTGGTGATCAGGCCAGGACAGTGAACGTAAGTCAGTGTCGCGGTGGCCCACACACTCGTCCAGGGGGTGATGACGACGCAGTTTTAAAATATTAACGCCTTAACGGAGGAGCCGATGTGTCTGAGGGCGTGTGGGCGGCTCTTGTGTGTGTGTGTGTGTGTGTGTGTGTGTGTGTGTGTGTGTGTGTGTGTGTGTGTGGCCTCATCCTCCTTCATTCACACTATTCATCCTTCCCTCACCATTACCCCTACCCTCACCATCACTTTCTCCTCACCACTGCCACTTTCCCACCCTCACCCACTGCCATTTCCCTACTCTCACCACCACCACTTTCCGTCCCTCACTGCCATTCTCTCCCCGTCCTCTGGCACTTTCCTCCCTGTGTTAAATGGTATTGTTAGAGTCAAGGGCCTCGCTCAGGGCACTTCCTTGACGAGACAATGACACGATGTACGCTTTTATACGCCTGTGTGCATGGATACGCTCTGTGTGTGTGTGTGTGTGTGTGCGTGTGTGTGTGTGTGTGTGTGTGTGTGTGTGTGTGTGTGTGTGTGTGTGTACAATAATAATAATAATAATAATAACAATAATAATAATAATAATAATAATAATAATAATAATAATAATAATAAATAATAATAATAATAATAATATACACACAATATTTCTCCCTCAAAACAAACAACAACAACAACAACACTCTTCTCTCTTCTTCTCTCTCTCTTCTCTCTAGCTCTGTAATCATCGCCTCTATCTGCTCCTCAAAGCGCGCCATGAGTGTAAATTTACTCAGGCTGGAGGACTACGGGAGGAGCCTTGGAAACGTTTATTCTGGCCTCAATTCTAGGTTGGTGGGGGGTTGGAGAGGAGGAGGAGGAGGAGGAGGAGGAGGAGAAGGAGGAGGAGGAGGTGAGGTGAGAGGGGAGGAGGTGAGAGAGGAGGAGGAGGAGGAGGGGTGGGGAGAGAGGAGGGGAGAGGGAGGAGGAGGGGTGGGAGAGAAGAGGTAGAGGAAAGAGGAAGGGGTGGGAGAGGAGGAGGAGGAGGATGGGTGGGAGAGAGAGGGAGGAGGGGTGGGAGAGAGGGAGAGGAGGGGAGGGGTGGGGAGAGAAGAAGGTAGGAGGGAAAGAGGAAGGGGTGGGGAGAGGAGGGGAGGAGGGAGAGAAGGGTGTGGAAGGTGGAAGAAGAGGAGGAGGGGTGAGAGATGGAGTTAAAGGAGAGGAGAGGTAGGAGGGGAAGGGGTAGAGAGAAGGAGGAGGGGTGAAGAGGAAGAGGGAGGAGGGAAGGGAAGGGGTGGGAGGAGAGGGAAGAAGAGAAGGTGTGAAGAGCAAAAAGGAGGAGGAAGGGAAGAAGAGAAAGAGGGAAGAGGGGAAGGAAGTATAGCAGTAAGAGGGGGAGGAGGAAGAGGAGGAAGGGAGTTAGTGAAGGAGAAGAGGAAAGGTAGGGGTAAGAGGCAGGAAGGGGGGAGAGAGGAAAGAAGTAGGAAATGGAAGGGGAGAAATGTGAAGGAGAGAGGAAGGAGGAAGTGAGTGAGGGGTGGAAGGTGAAAGGGGAGGAGGGAGGAAAGGAAGGAGGGAGAGAGAGGGGAGATAGCGAGAGATAGAGGGGAGGGAAGGAGAGAGGAGAGGGAAGGAGAGAGGGAGGAAGGAGAGGGAGAGGGAAGGAGAGAGAGGGAGGAAGGGAGGGAGAGGGAGAGGGGAAGGGAGAGGGGAGAGGGAAGGAGAGAGAGGGAGGGAAGGAGAGAGGAGAGGGAAGGAGAGAGGGGAGAGGGAAGGAGAGAGGAGGAAGGAGAGAGGGGAGAGGGGGAGGAGAGAGAGGGAGGGAAGGAGGGAGGGGGATAGAGGGGAGGGAAGGGGAGAGAGGGGAGAGGGAAGGAGAGAGTGGAGAGGGAAGGAGAGAGGAGAGAAGGAGAGAGGGAGGGAAGGAGAGAGAGGGAGGAAGGAGAGAGGGGAGGAAAGGAGAGAGGGGTGAGAGGGAAGGAGAGGGGGAGAGGGAAGGAGAGAGAGGGAGGGGGAAGGGGAGAGGAGAGAGGGAAGAGAGAGAGGGAGGAAGGAGAGAGGGGAGAGGGAGGACAGAGAGAGAAGGAAGGGGGGGAGAGGTAGAGAGACTGCTGAGATCAAGGGGTGGGAAGGACCAGACGAGAGGTAAGGGAGGGGAGGAAGAAGGAAAAGGGGCGTAGGGTAGAAGCAATTAGGGACAGGGTTGGGGAGGTGTAGGGGAGGACGTGGAAGAGGAGGAGGAGGAGGAGGGAGGAGGAGGAGGAGGAGGAGGAGAAGGAGGGAAAGGCTGGATCTAAGGCGATAGTGAAGGAAGGAAGGAAGGAAGGG